>NC_081407.1:530746190-531069523 GCF_030272615.1 Cryptomeria japonica
AACATGGCAATTATAATTTGATGGTTCATATACACAACATGGATCAGGAGCAGGTATTCTATTCATCACACCACAAGGTCATACAATTCTGAAAGCATACAAATTAAGCTTTCCATGCACCAAAAATACAGTAGAATATAAATCTTTGGTTACAGGTATCAAAATGGTTGTAGAATGGAACATTACACAACTTCAAGTCTTTGGAGACTCTCAGCTCATCATCAATCAAATTAATGATGATTTCCAAACAAAGGATGGCAAAGTAATGCCTTACAAAAAGATGGTAGATGATTTCAAGAAATATTTTGTAGAAATAACTTTTGAGCAAATTCCAAGGAATGACAACAAAGTAGCAGATGCCATGGCAACACTTGCTTCTCTACTTCAGACACGGGAAAATCAAGAGCATTATGAATTCTTGGTGGAAGAGTTGTTTTACCCCACTCATAATTGTCCTAATTCCCAAACTATCTGTCACCTTATTGGGCACGATTCCTCCTGCTAAGGCCAAATTTATACATACTTGAAAGATAACACCCTACCTCTTGATTTATCAAAGAGCCAAAAGAGAAACTTTATTCGCCAATCCTCCCATTTTACTCTTGTCATGGATGCCCTATTTAAATGAGGTCTAGACGGTACCCTTTTAAAATGTCTCGAACAAGAAGAATCTAAGAAGGCCTTACATGAAGTCCATAACAACATTTGTGGCAGTCATTCAAGTGGTCTTACCCTTTCGCAAAAACTCATATGCTTCGGCTATTATTAGCCAACTATGGAACGATATTCTTTTCAGATAGCTAGAACATGCAAACAATGTCAGATCCATAGGAATTTGATTCATGCACTAGCACAAGAACTTCATGCTTTGGCAACATCTTGGCCTTTCTACCAATGGGGTCTTGATCTAGTAGGAAAGATAAATCCTTCTTCATCCAATGGTCATAAATTCATCCTTGTAGCTACAAAATATTTCACAAAATGGATTGAGGCGGTACCTCTCACAAATATCACAAGGAAACAAATTGTTGCATTTATCTTAAATTACATCATCTGTCGCTACGGAATACAAATGACCATTGTCACTAAAAATGGGCGACCATTCAAGAATCAGGATGTACAAGAACTATGTGAGAAATTCAAGATCCAACACAGATTTTCCACACCCTACTATCCACAAGGGAATGGGCAAGCACAAGCATAAAACAAAACTATTTTGAAAATCCTCAAAAAGACAGTGAATGATGCTGGCAGAGATTGGCATATTCAATTGAACCCTGCTTTATGGGCCTACTGTACTAGTATCCACACACCAATAGGTGCCACACCTTTCTCTCTTGTTTATGGATCAAAAGCAATATTGCGAATAGAAGTAGAAATACCTTCTCTACGAGTATCATTAAAAGGTCTTATCCCGGATGAAGAACAACGAGTATCTAGATTACAAGAGTTAGAATTTATCCATGAATGAAGACAAAATGCCTTTCATCATTTAAAGGTATATCAACAAAGAATGTGCCAAAATTATAATCGCAAGGTCAAACCACGAGTCTTTCAAGTTGGGGAACTAGTACTAAAGGAAAATCCACGAAACCAGTCAAATCGAGAAATGAAAGGAAAGTTTGAACCGAACTGGCTAGGTCCATTTGTGGTCACAGCGGTATTTGGGTTAGGAGCATATCAGCTATCAATACAGGATGAGGATCAACTCGAGGAACCCATCAAAAGCATGCATCTGAAGAAGTTTTATGTTTGAAAAAGTAGAAAAATCCAAAAATAGTGAAAAAGCAGAAAAATACAAAAACAGTGAAAAAGCAGAAAAATACAAAAACAGTGAAAAAGAAGAAAATCCAAAAATAGTGAAAAAGCAAAAAAATCAAAAAATGGTGAAAAAGCAGAAAAATACAAAAATAGTGAAAAACAATGAAAAAATAAAAAAAATCAAATATGAAAAAAAGTGCAATAAAAATAGATGGTGAAAACCTGGCAAATGGGTGCTATATGTCAGCTAGCTCTTCCATCTATTGGTTCATGCATTCTTCTGCTTGCATTCTTTTCCTTCAGTGTTGTTCATATCCATCATAAAGCCTTTGTACATATGCAGGCATCCCAGGTGATTTCTCGTCATTGTTTGGATCATTGAGTATATCATAATAAAGTTTGTTTCAAGACTGGGGGCAAAATCCTGAACCTGGTTGGGGGCAAAAATTTTTGATCATTTTGAGCTTAATCAACCAGGTAGAACAGCAGTTAGACAACACTGGTCAAGCAAAAAACTGAGACATGTCGAATGTTGAACATAAGATCACATTGTCAACCAATAACTATCACATATCAATCTAAACATGACAAAACACATATCAATGGATGATATATCTTAACTCATGATTTTAACACTTTGACAATAATGGTTTAACTATTTTATTTGGATTTCACTATCATGATTTTTGAGTAACTCCAGGATGTCTTTGACTAGAGGAACAAGGAAGGAACATGACATTTTTCTTGTCTACTGTTTGTAAATTAATCATTAATATGCGCAAAGTTGTCTTAGGACATGATCATCGGAGTATCATAGAAGACATTTCGGACTTTCATATATGAATGGTTAATGTATACACCTAAAAATGGTCTAAAGATAGTTAATTAAATACGCAATTATTTGATTAATTCCCCTTCCCAATTAATTGAATTCACAAGCAATTTAATTAATTTTTTCTATTCATCTACTAGTAAATAAATCTAAATGATTTGTTTGTATAGTTCATCTCATATCCCCCTTTTATTAATTAATGTCTCCCCATATAATCAATTCTTCTAATCCCTAATTAAGATTAACAAACTCAAGTTTGTTGATATTAATTATCATTTTTCAATTATTTGAATTTTTAAATTCAAATGAGCACATGGCTCCTAACTTTTAACCAACTAATCTAACCATCCCTCTAACCTAACCCATTCCACCTAATCTTGGGTCTAACTAACCCTATCTTATCTTGCACATTCTAACCAACTTACCTTAACCTCCCATGGTGTGGATATTCTCTCCTTGAGACACATGGAACTTTTGCCACATGTCTCCTCCCTTGGACACTTGCCCTCTCATGAGCAAGGCTCCTTGATACTTGTCACCACAGACATGACAAGTGTCCCTTCCTCCAACCTCTTCTCCAACTTCCTCAATCTTGGCCCTTGATATCTTCAGATCAGATCTGGACCATCAATTCCTGCCACCTCAGCTTTGACCTTTGAATTCCTATAAAATATCCCCCATTTTGGAGAAATAACAATCCCATCTCATATCAATTTAGGCATCATTACTATAGGCATTTTGCATTTCAATTATCTAGTAATTTAGCTTTTGGATTAATCATAGCATGTTAATCTAGTTTCTTAAATCATGCATTTCATATCATCTCCATAATCAATCATGATCAAATAGCTACTCAACTCTTGAGTTGTCACTTTGGAGGTCATTGCTCCACTGAGAGCCCATCAATCCAACACCTTCAAGGTCCTCAAGAATAGAGGAAAATGGGAAATTTGAAGGAAGGCTTATGGTTTGCATTTCTAATCTAGTTTCCAATTAAGCTTTTCAATTACATTTTATTGTCTCATTATATGTGTATGCCTCCAATATACCACATTTTTAGCATCACATTAATTGGCACCCACTGTGGGGCCTAAACCCTTTGATCTTTAACAAGTTTGCTTGCAGGAAATTTCATTGACAGGTTGATTAGCTCTTTCGGAGTGCAGATTAGCTCTCTTGGGCTCCAGAATCGCGTTCTTGGTCTCTATTGTGGTGTTTTGGCACCTCAAATGACATTTTTGGGAGCCTTCTCAACTCTGTTTTCATATTTTTATGTACTTTAGCATTTCCAGTCTATACTTTAGCATTTTTGGTATGTATTGTGGCATTTTTGGTACATTTTTCAACGTTTTCAGTCTATTTGACAGTGTTTTTGGTGTGCAGAACAGCGTTTTTGGTGTGCAAAGCAGCGTTTCTAGTGTGCAGAGCAGCATTCTTGGCACATATGATGGTGTTCTTGGTCAATTTGATGGCGTTTTCAGTTTTTTATTGATTTTACAAATATTGTATGTTGCATTCCTCATTTTTGCTTCTGAACTATCATTTTCCCGAACCTAATTTACATATTGTTGGTTTTGCAGGTACTTATTTTGCTGTGAAATACTAGAGTTATAAACTATTTTTCCATCAAAGAATGTAATATAAACTACTAACTTTGTTTGCAGCCGTGGGATTTTGCACTTATATATGTAAAAATTAGGCACATCAACTAATTACAATGGAAATGAACAAACATGTCTTATGTGTTTTGATGATAGGCGAGTATTCTCTCATCTTTCTTAGGTGATCAGAAAGCCTGACTCATTCTTTGCTTTCAATAGTGCATATCTTTAGCGGGCCTGCCCTCTCGAGGAGCTAATAAATCTTAAAGCCCTTAAGGCCAGTGAGAGGGGAACGACCCAAGTGAGAATGGTTAACGCCAAGTACTCCAACCCAATATAAAATAAATGTGATTTAATTAAAATCAAGTCAATGGCAGTGCTCAGGAATAGCTCTCCTTCGTACCTTTGGATATATCAAACCTTGGTTTTCAAGGTTGGGAGACCTATTAATTGAGTTTATACCCCAACGCACTGAACAGATCCCTTACTAGTTCCAAGTAAATTAGAAGCTACCTAGTTTACCTCCAAAAATTATTAAATTCTTAGTGCATGGAGGGGGAAGAATCTCTCCTTAAGATACTCACCATATGTCCCTCTTGAGCGTATGTGCGAACTCCCCTTTTGAGACCTTATTGCTAGGCTCATAATGGGACTCCACTAGCTCTCACAAAGGCAAAAACACGGGCGCCCTGTAGGGGGTGACAAGGTTGTGTGAGCTGACAGTGTACCAAGTTGTGGGCTAAGAACTAATAATGAAGCCAATCTCCTTAGGATAGACTAATTGATGTGTTTTCAATTGTTCAAAACCCATGAAAACTTGGGCTTTCTTTAAATCTTCTTGAACATACACATTATGTGTCCTTTGGGACAAAAATACAATCTGAATTCTGTGTTTGTAAGTCAAGTCAAGATCTCATCCATTGAAATACAACAAACATTGAAAAATCAGACTTCAAATGGTCAAATTCACAAGTTTCATAGCAGATTAGCTCTTTTAGTCAAAATAGTCGCACTTATGGTCCAAACAGTCGCACATTATCTCTTTTGGTCCAAACATTAGCACTGTCAGTCCAAACATTCGCATCTACAGTTCAAACAATCGCACCTACGATCCAAATAGTCGCATTTCCAGTCCAAACGTCAACTCTCTTGGTGTTAATGTCAAATTTCTCATATTTCAACATTAACTCTCCAAGGTTGAGCACATTAGAGTTTCTAGTCTAAATAGAAGAGTTTCTAGTATAAACAACAAATTTCCTAGTCTAAATAGCAGAGTTCCTTGTCTAAATAGTATCTCTCTTGGTTTAAAGGTCAGCTCCCTTAGTCTAATCAACAACTCTTGTGAGTGGCATGTCAAATTGCTCATGTTGCAATAATAGATCTCCTAGTTTGTACTTGTTAGGTCTAAATATTCATTCTCTGAGTCTAAAAATCACAAATTTGGGTCAAAATTGAAATCTCCTAAGTTCAAACACTTAATTTGCTAAGTCTACACATCATTATTTAAACTTTAGAGTCACTGTATTACAGAGCAGATTTCCTGGTCAGTCTATCAACGTTTCTGGTCTGTTTATCTGTCAGCGTTTCTGGTGTACATAACAATATTTCTGGTCTATCTGTTAGTGTTTTTGGTACATTTGCCATGTTTCTGGTCTATCTGTCAGCGTTTCTGGTCTGTATGCCAGCATTTCTGGTGTGCAGAACAGCGTTTTTGGTCTATCTGTCAGTGTTTCGGGTCTGTTTCTCAGCATTTCTGGTCAATTTAGCAGTGTTTCTGGTAAGTTTGTTAGCATTTTTGGTCAGTATAGCAGAGTTCCTAGTCATTTTGTCAGTGTTTCTAGTAAACTACATCAAAATTAGAAAACAAAAATAACCCATTTCTCAAATAGTCAAACATAGAGAATAGAACATAAAGAATAGGTCATCTTCTTGGGTCATTCAAATAGGTTATCTTCTGTCAAAACAGATTCAAGAACAAGACACATAAAGGTCTCAAGTATTCACCTCAAACAAGTTTAAAGATCTAACACCTTAAATTGCAACATCACATTTTCTTTGCTAAATTGATCGTTCAAACATAGTTTCTCATCAAGATCTATCATCCTTTATCACGAAACTACAACGCTTGATCATAATAACCTCATTCTTCATCATAGGATATATCATTCCTACCAGACTTGGTTCTTATCAAATCATCACCATTGCACTCAAAAACCGAAGATCAAAATACTTGCAAACCTTTAAATACTTGAATCCTCTTTTCGTGTCATATCATGCTATCACATTTACCTTGATAGTTGATCCCTTATAAAAACAATTTTTTAGAAAATTAAATCCTAGCACGATATCAAACACACGTATATGCTCATTCTAACTAAAGCTCAGAGATGGAAGATTGCAGAAATGGAAATAAAATTTTTTGAAATAGCTGAAAATCATAGCAACATGGCATACTAGAACAAAAGACAAGAACACATAACAAGACAACATATTAGAGAAATCAAACAAGTCCAAAATCAAAATCCAACCATGTCAAAGCCTAACAGAGATTCAAATACATATCCAAAGAAAGGTGGCTCTTTTATGCAACTATTAAAGAGATCTCTAAAGGATTTGGCTGAGAAAGATCAAAATCATGCACCTATGTCTAGCAATGGCTCATCCCCCCATAAACAAAGTGATTCTCCAAAGATGTTTATTCCTACACCTCTTGAAAGCTTGCAAGAACCTTCCATAGCATCATCACCAAAGAATACATCCAAAGATGAAGTTCTCCAAGGGATATCCATAATTGTCATCAAACCTATTTCAAAGGATCTTATTCAAATCTCATCTCCTTCACATCCAAGCATTGATTCCTTGCAAATTGAAGTCCTCATTCATAGAACTCTTGTTAAACATGTCTTGATAGATGGGGGAGTTGTCTTGAAGATTTTCTCTTTGAGTTTTGTCCATGCTCTAGGATATTCAGAAGATGCAATTGATCCCCTGAAAAAAGATAAAAATCAAAGCCTGTGGTGAAGAAGAACATTACTCTAAAGGAATTGTGGTATTACCCCTCAACGTGGGACCTTCACAAAAATACATAGCATGCCAAGTTCTAGACTTGGACCTACCATACATCATACTCTTGGGGAGACCATGGATACAAGACATGCAAGCTATTCCATCAACATGTCATCAGTGCTTAAAATTTCCCTACAATGGGTAGGAAATCACAATATCAGCGGACTCAAATCCATTGTAGTGTTGTAATAATCTGAAATCAGCTCTAGAGGTTATTGTTTCACATAACAAAGAGGCAATATTCAAGCACACAATCCAAAGGACAATCATTTGTATCAATTCTATCAAACATGGAGAAACAAATGCAACTAAGAGATCGAGGGACCGGAGAATACTTGCTATCGTGGGAAAACAAACAAGAGCAACTTGAAATTGAAAGGGAAGAAGAAGATGTAGAAGTTGATGTAGTTCACACATATGCAAGACAAACATTAGGAACTAGCCTATTTGAATCAGAATCACATGCGGCTGGCATGGACTTAACTGAGGACAATCAGGAGCTACTTGCACGAGGTCATTCTAATGAGAGTATCATTCTAGACATGGAAATACATACTGAAAGCCCTAACATCTTTATCATGACCCCTAATATCTTTGACATAATCCAACATGAGGATTCCTTATCCTTAATTCATCCTAAACCTATGGACTAGGAAAATTAAGGACATACCACCATGGATAACTTTCCTAATGACCATGCCATATCTTTATATCTTAATGAAATCAAACCTACAACAACTATCACTAGGAGTTTCAAAAATGTATCTTCAAGTTAAATGGGTGTCAAATCTCCTAGTCGCAAAAGTGAAAATAAAGAAAACAATATCAAGTCTAATGTTGAAAACCATTTCTTGGCAACATTAGATCGGGAAAAATTAAAAATAAAGGATGCATCTAATGGTGAAAACCTCCTCGAGGCATCGGAAGATGGGAGATTTGACACCTTACCTGAATGTTATCAAGAGAAGTTATCTATCCTAATAGAACCAGTAGAGGCAGTTATCATTGACACAATTGATCTATATCCAACAACTTCTCTATCAAAACTAGCAAGGCAGAAAAATTTGGAACTCGTTAAAAAGTGGCAAATCAATTTTACCTGGTCATATGCAGACATTCCAGGGTTGGACCTTGATCTTATAATACATCACCCGAATATCAATCTAGGAGCAGGTATCGATAATAGAACACAACATGGATTAGGAGAAGGTATTTTATTCATCACACCACAAGGTCATACAATTCCAAAAGCATATAAATTAAGCTTCCCATGCACCAACAACACATCAGAACATGAAGCATTGATTATAGGTATCAAAATGGTTGTAGAATGGAACATTACACAACTTCAGGTCTTTAGAGACTCTCAACTTGTCATCAATCAAATCAATGATGACTATCAAACAAAAGATGATAAACTCATGCCCTACAAAAATATGGTGGATGATTTCAAGAAATATTTTGTTGAAATCACTTTTGAATAAATTCCAAGAAATGATAACAAAGCAGCAGATGCCATGGCAACACTTGCTTCTCTATTACAAACACAGGAAAATCAAGAGTGTTATAAATTCCTGGTTGAAGAGTTGTTTTACCCTTCTTATAATTTTCCTGATTCCCAAACCATCTGTCAAATTATTGGACATGATTCCTCCCGCTATGGCCAAACTTACACATACCTGAAACATAACATCTTACCTCCTAACTTATCAAAAAATCAAAAGAGAAACTTTATTCACCAATCCTCCCAGTATACTCTTGTTGCGGATACCCTATTTAAATGAGGTCTAGACCGTACTCTTTTAAGATGTCTCGAACAAGAAGAATCTGAGAAGGCCTTAAATTAAGTCCATAACAACATTTGTGGTACTCATTCAAGTGGTCTTACAATTTTAAAAAAACTCATACGCTTAGGCTATTATTGGCCAACTATGGAACGAGATTCTTTTCAAATAGCTAGAACATGCAAACAATGTCAAATCCATGGGAATTTGATTCATGCACCAACACAAGAACTTCATGCTTTAGCAACATCTTGGCCTTTCTATCAATGGGGTCTTGATCTAGTAGGAAAGATAAATCCTTCTTCATCTAATGGTCACAAATTCATCCTTGTAGCTACAGAATATTTTACAAAATGGATTGAGGTTGTACCTCTCATCAATATCACAGCAAAACAAATTGTTGCATTCATCTTGAATTACATCATCTGTCGCCATGGAATACCAATGACTATTATCACTAATAATGGGTGACCATTCAAGAATCAGGATGTACAAGAGCTATGTGAGAAGTTCAAGATCCAGCACAGATTCTCCACACCTTATTATCCACAGGGGAATGGGTAGGCAGAAGCATCAAACAAAACTATTCTGAAAATTCTTAAAAAGACAGTGAACAATGCTAGAAGAGATTGGCATATTCAACTGAACCCTTTTCTATGGGCCTACTATACCAGTATCCGCACACCAACAGGTTCCACACCTTTCTCTCTTGTATATAGATCAAAAGCAATATTGCTAATCAAAGTAGAGATACCTTCTCTACGTGTATCATTAAAAGGTTTGATCCCATATGAAGAACAACGAGTATCTAGACTACAGGAGTTAGAATTGATCCATGAATGAAGACAAAATGTCTTTGATCATTTAAAGGTATATCAGCAAAGAATGTGCCGAAGCTATAATCACAAGGTCAAACCATGAATCTTTCAAGTTGGAGAACTAGTACTAAAGGAAAATCCATGAAACCAGTCAGATCGAGAAAAAAAAGGAAAGTTTGAACCAAACTGGTTAGGTCCATTTGTGGTCACAGCAATATTTGGGTTAGAAGCATATCAGCTATCAACACAAGATGGGGATCAGCTTGAGGAACCCACCAATAGCATGCATCTGAATAAGTTTTATGTCTGAAAAATCCAAAAATAGTGAAAAAGCAAAAATCCAAAAATAGTGAAAAAGCAGAAAATACAAAAACAGTAAAAAACAATGGAAAAAAAAAGAAATCAAATATGAGAAAAAGTGCAATAAAACTAGATGGTGAAAACCTGGCAAATAGGCACTGTCTGTCAGCTAGCTCTTCCATCTATTGGTTCACACATTCTTCCGCTTGCATTCTTTTCCATCAGCGTTGTTCATTATCCATCATAAAGCCTTTGTACATACGCAAGCATCCCAAGTGATTTCTCGTCTTGGTTTGGATCATTGGCTATATCATAATAAGGTTTGTTTCTAGGCTGGGGGCAAAATCCTGAATCCAACTGGGGGCAAAAAGTTTTGATCATTTTGAGCTTAATCAAACAGGTAGAACAATAGTCAAACAACGCTGGTCAAGAGAAAAAAAACTTAGACACATCCAACACTGAACATAAGACCACATTGTCAACCATTAATTATCACATATCAATATAAACATGACAAAACACATCAATGGATGATATATCTTGACTCATGATTTTAACACTTTGGCAATAATGGTTCAAATATTTTATTTTGATTTTTGCTATCATAATTTTTGAGTAACTCCAAGATATCTTTTACTAGAGGAACGAGGAAGGAACATGATATTTTTCTTGTCTACTATCTGTAAATTAATCATTCATATGTGCAAAGTTGTCTCAGGACATGATCATCAGAATATCATGGAAGAAATTTCAGAATTACATATAGAAATGGTTAATACTGCCTGTTTTACGCAAGCAACACTCAGGTCATCTTGGTTCAATTATACCTTGATGCTTGTGCTAGCTTGCAATATCAAAACCCAAGAAAGTAGTGCTCAGGTCATCATGGTTCAATTATACCATTGATGTTTGCACTCACTTCCCACATTTTAAAGGCTCAATGATGAAACAAAGCAATGACTCCATGACTGGTCTGATCATTGCATTGCATTTTATTTTTGCATTTGCATTTTAAATTAGATTTGCATTTCATTCTGCATGGGATCACAATACTCATCTTTTCCAATGCCAAAGACTAACATGGTGTTATCTCTCTTATTGCATGATTGAGTACATTAGACAATAAAAATAATAATCAATCCATTCATCCTGCATGATAAGTTAGTTCATCTCATGTAACCATTGCATACTAAGGCATCATTCATATAAAGCATCAAATCATTCATTCATTTAGTAAGATCATTGAATGGCATTAATCTAATCTCAAATCATATAAAATAGCACCATTACATTGCATTGCATCCATCTCATATTAACATGCATGAGAAAATAATAAAAATATCATAAACATAGAAAGCATTGCTTTGTGTATGCATCACATAACAATTATAAACATCACCATACATATTTGCATTTGCATACATCATGTAAATACTGCATCATTATATATCCATTATCTAGAATTCATAAGCATATAGAAATTAAAGCATACATAAATCATACATCATGAAAGTAATTGCACAACATAATCATATATCAAAGAGAATGCATCCATCATCTCGTAGGTCATGTAGAGAGAATAGGATCGACTGCATATCATATCATCAAAACAAGATCAATTTCCAAAGTACAATGATATCACAAAATATATGAGATACATCACAAATATACATCGCATGAATCATTAATATCTCATCACAAAAAGGTGTGTACATAAATGGATCAATGTTCGATATCAGTGTGACCACTAGGATGCAGAGTGGAACTCTGTCCTGATGCAGTAGGTAGAGTAACACCAGCTGGTACCCCTGTACCTGAGTCCCCACCTGGGGAAGCTCTCTGAAGTGGCCATGTCACTCCTCGACTCTTAGTCTGGCTCTATCCCAATCTCCTACTCAGCTGTGAAAATCCTGGAGCCCTCTGATCAACAGGAACAATAATAAAGTATAAGGTCATGTAATACTCAACCTCTCGGATCCCCTGACACATCATCTTTAGGGCAGTCTTCCTTGAAATACTCTCTTGACAATTGTACCTATGCCTCAGCTTGTCAACACCTATCCCTAATTGCATCTTTCTTGACTAGGAGAGAACCCATCTGAGTCTCTAGCTCGACCATCTGAGAGTCCCTCTATGCTAGTCAACTCTCTAGCTATTGAACCTAAGCATGTAAGTCCGTAATCTGAGTCTGCTGCTGATGAGATGACATCCTAATGAGGATCCGTTGAGGTGCCTTTACCTATGGCTACTCAGCCCGTGATACTGTCATAGGTACCTACCTAACCAGGGGAACCTCTTGCTCTGGAACCTGATGCCACTAATCCCCTGGACCTAATTTCCTACATTTGATCACCCAGGCCATCCAATCTATATATACATCTCTGGTAGATCTAGAACTGCTAGCTCTTGGTGTGCCTGTTGCTGCCACTGCCACTGCTCAACCATCTCCCCCATCATCATCTCCCCCATCCCCCATCATCATCTCCAACACCATGATCTCCTGCATCTCCCCCATATCCATATCCATCTCCACTATCATCTCTGCCTCCACCTCCTCCCCCCACCATCCCTCTGTCATCTAGGAGCTCTACATCACAATCTCTCATCATCCTCATCAAAGAATGGCTCTAGCTCATCCGAACATGTCAGCCTCAGAAACCTATGTACAGTATAATGCACAGCGTACTCATGTGTCATCTCGCTATCTGTCACACCTGGAAGATAATCCCAATCAAGTGGCCCCAATGATCGATACTCTGCATAGGCCTAATCATATGAAATAGAAGGCCCCAAAGTAGCCACATCCAATCTCTAGTGAGCATAATGAGTTGTACCCTGTGGTATCCCCTGTATCCTGCCATACTGTCTCAACACCCTCATACAAAGGAATCGCTCAATGAAATAGGGTGTCAATCCAATCAGATATCGCGTCATGAATACATATGGTATCTCTGCTACATCCTCGAGCCAAATCTCGCAATCCCTGTACGGGCTCCATATCACAATATCCAGATCATCCAAGGTCCGTCACCAGTACTCCAATTTGCCCAGCTTTTGCTGGACAATGATACCAGGATACCCATAAGCATAAGGCCTACCTACAAGTCTCTCTTTGTCAGCCAATGGTTGTGTGATAGGTAAGTGCTCCCAGGCCCATATCTAAAGCACAGTCACCCCTACTAATAACGTAGCTGATCCCTGGTACACAACTCAGTGCAGGTCATGATACAAGTGCACCAACATACATGACCCCCATGTGAATCGGGTCCCCTCTGTCACCATCTGCTCAAGTAGATGGCCCCATCCAACAGATAATCCCTTTGACCTATGATCAAGACGAAGGAAGTCTCCAATAAATCTAGCAAGCACAGTCAATAATGTGGCATATCCTAGCTCTAGCATCTCCTGTCACGCAATATCATATCCACCTATCTCATCATCCTCAAACACTTGACAAAGTGCATCTGTCCCACCTCGCTCACTGAGTTCATAATATACTAGATCGCCCATCACATGGATGCACAAAATCTGGTAGACATCCTCAGGTGTCACCGTCATCTCTCCTGTCGGCAAATGAAAAGTATTATGCTCACTATGCCAGCGCTCTGCTAAAGCTATCAATAATCTCTGGTTTATCAAAGGTCGGGGCATGTCAAGAAGGGAAGATAAACCACACCTGCTAATGTGGTCTCGCTCCGCCTAGCTAAGGTGGGGTATCAGCATCCATGTTTTTGAAAAATGCTCCCAAGGCTGAAGAACGGTAAAGTGCTCCTGCAATCAAATCATCTCATCATATCAGTTTCTTAATTTATCTACTTATCAAATCAATCTATCTATCAATCTATTTTTCTCAATTGAGATTTTTATCAAATCTTGTTGGGCCCCTATCAATCACGTTCATCTATCATGAGGTCATTATCAATCTTATCTCATCTCGCGCATGCATCGAGATAATCGAAACTGGTCATCAAATTTATCAATCAGGAGCGTCTAATTTTATCAATTAGATAGCTAATCAAATCTTACCCTATCAAAAATCAAATCAAATTGACAAGAAGTTCAACCAACCGACAAATCAAATCATTTTCTCAATATCATCCAAATCGAAAAATTTCAAAATTTCAAAAATTGCCAAAATCTAAAAATCGAAAAATTTCTCAAAATCACCCAAATCAAAAAAATCGAAAAAAAAAAAACGAAAAAATTGAAAAAAATAAAATAAAAAATCGAGACCCCGTGGTGGCGCCAAAGATGCCTCCCGCGATGCCCAAGGCGCCTGCGGGGGCGCCCAAGGTGCCGCCTGCGGCACTGCCTGCAGCGCCGAAGGCACCAGCGGTGGCGGCCAGCTCCCCTCTTCCACCACCACCCTCTTCCCCCCAAAATGCAAATTTCAAAAAAAAATTGATGTATTTATTTTTTTTTAAATGCATGCATACATAAAAAAATTTGGGATTCGAATTGGAAATTTTTTAAAAATCCAAAAAAACCCATTTCATGAACCGAAAAACCCATCTCACAAATATAATTTTTTTCCCCAACCCATCTAGCGAAAACGCTAAAAAATGATTTTTTATGCAAACAGCTAAATTTTTCAAAAATCAATTAAAAATTAACAAAGTTGGGTTTTCTCGAAGTACGTATCGATGGACCGTATGCCAGAGGATGCTTATATCGCCGAACTTGCTTGAACCTACGCTTATGGTACGGAATCGCTATTTCCTTCTTCCAAAGCAAATTTTCTCAAACAACTACAGTGCACAAATGAGGAGTGGTAAAAGGAGTTCACCTTTTTAAACTCATAATGGGGCATTTAAGTGGGATTTTTATTCCACTGATTTTTTAATCATCTAATCAACTAATCAACCTGGCAGGGAAGCATTTTCAAATTTCTTATCGGGAAATGAATCGGATTGACTTTGAAAAACTCTAAAAAATCAAAAAATCATTAACAATCTAAAAATTTCAAAACTTTCAAAAAAATTAGAAAATCGCAAAAAAATTCAAAAACACTCGAAAATTATCCAATTCATCTCCCGAGGGGGCATCCTCGCATCGATATCTATCAATCAGAGTCTGGGGCATCATATCGAGATTTATCATCTCCAAGATCGAAACCACATCATATCGAGATTTATCATCTCCAAATCAAATCAGTATTATATTGAAACCAAATCCGTATCAAATCAAGATCGAATCTGCATCTTATCGAAATCAATATCAACAACATCATCAATCGAGTTTTCTTTGAACCAACGCATCATCAGACATCACTTCAAAAAGGGGCAAAATGTATACACCTAAAAATAGTCTGAAGATAGTTAATTAAATACACAATTATTTGATTAATTCCCCTTCCCAATTAATTGAATTCACAAGCAATTTAATTATTTTTTTCTATTCATCTACTAGTAAATAAATCTAAGTGATTTATTTATATAGTTCATCTCATATCCCCCTTTGATTAATTAATTAATGTCTCCCCATATTAATCAATTCTTCTAATCCCTAATTAAGATTAACAAACTCAAGTTTGTTGATATTAATTATCATTTTCCAATTATTTGAATTTCTAAATTCAAATGAGCACATGGCTCCTAAATTTTAACCAACTAATCTAACCATCCCTCTAACCTAACCCATTCCACCTAATCCTAGGTCTAACTAACCCTATCTTATCTTGCACATTCTAACCTCCTTATCCTAACCTCCCATGGTGTGGATATTCTCTCCTTGAGAAACATGGCACTTTTTCCACATGTCTCCTCCCTTAAACACTTGCCCACTCATGAGCAAGGCTCCTTGACACTTGTCACCATAGAGATGACAAGTGTCCCTTCCTCCAGCCCCTTCTCCAACTTCCTCAATCTTGGCCCTTGATATCTTCAGATCAGATCTAGACCATCGATTCCTGCCACCTCAGCTTTGGCCTTGGAATTCCTATAAATATCCCCCATTTTGGAGCAATAAGGATCCCATCTCATATCAATTTAGGCATCATTACTATAGGCATTTTGCATTTCAATTATCTAGTAATTTAGCTTTTGGATTAATCATAGCATGTTAATCTAGTTTCTTAAATCATGCATTTCATATCATCTCCATAGTCAATCATGATCAAATAGCTACTCAACTCTTGAGTTGTCATTTTGGAGGTCATTTCTCTGCTGAGAGTCCATCAATCCAACACCTTCAAGGTCCTCAAGAATAGAGGAAAATGGGACATTTCAGGGAAGGCTTATGGTTTGCATTTCTAATCTAGTTTTCAATTAAGATTTTCAATTACATTTTATAGTCTCATTATATGTGTATGCCTCCTATATACCACATTTTTAGCATCACAGTTAATACTGCCTATTTTATGCAAGCAACACTCAAGTCATCTTCGTTCAATTATACCTCGATGCTTGTGCTAACTTGTAATATCAAAACCTAGGAAAGTAGTGCCCAGGTCATCATGGTTCAATTATACCATTGATGTTTGCACTCACTTCCCACATTTTAAAGGCTCAATGATGAAACAAAGAAATGACCCCATGACCGGTTTGATCACTACATTGCATTTCATTTTTGCATTTGCATTTTAAAGTAGATTTACATTTCATTCGGCATGGGATCACAATTCTCATCTTTTCCAAGGCCAAAGACTAACATGTATTTATCTCTCTTATTACGTGATTAAGTACATTGGACAATAGCAAAAATAATCAATTCATTCATCCTGCATGATAAGTTAGTTCATCTCATGTAACCATTGCATACTAAGGCATCATTCATATAAAGCATCAATTCATTCATTCATTTAGTTAGATCATTGCATGGCATTCATCTAATCTCAAATCATATAAAGTAGCACCATTGCATTGCATTGCATCCATCTCATATTAACATGCATGAGAAAATCATAAAAATATCATAAACATAGAAAACATTTCATTGCACATACAATACATAGCACTTATAAGCGTCACCATACATATTTGCATTTGCATACATCATGTAAATACTGCATCATCAATTATCCATCATCTAGAATTCATAAGCATATATAAATTAATGCATACAACAATCATACATCATGAAAGTAATTGCACAGCATAATCATATATCAAATAAAATGCATTCATCATCTCATAGATCATGTAGAGTGAATAGGATCGACTGCATATCATATCATCAAAACAAGATCAATGTCCAAGGTACAATGATATCACAAAATATATGAGATACATCACAAATATACATTGCAGGAATCATCAATATCTCATCACAAAAAGGTGTGTACATGAATGGATCAATGTCTCATATCAGTGTGACCACTAGGACATGAAGCGAAACTCTATCCAGATGCGGCAAGTATAGTAACACTAGCTTGTACCCCTGTACCTGAGTCCCCACCAGGGAGATCTCTCTGAAGTGGCCCTGTCACTCCTTGATTCTCAGTCTGGCTCTATCTCAATCTCCTACTCAACTGTGAAAATCTTGGAGCCCTCCGATCAGAAGGAACAACAGTAAAGTATAAGGTCATGTAATACTCAGCCTCTAAGATCCCCCAATGCATCATCTTAAGGGCAGTCTTCCCTGAAATAGACTCTCCTGACAATTGCACCTGTGCCTCGGCCTGCCGACACCTATTCGTAGCTGCATCTTTCTCGACTAGGAGAGAAGCCATCTGAGTCTCTAGTTGGGCCATGTGAGAATCTCTCTCTGCTAGTTGACTCTCTAGCTACTGAACGTGAGCCTGTAAGTCTGTAATCTAAGCCTATTACTGATGAGATGACATCCTAATGAGGATCCATCGAGGTGCCTCTGCATGTGGCTTCTCAGCCCGTCATACTGTCGTAGGTACCTGTTCAACTAGGGAACCTCCTGCTCTAGGACCTGATGCCCCTGATCCCCTAGACCTGATCTCCTCCGTCTGACCACCCAAGCCATCCAATCTATATATACATCTCTAGAAGATCTCGCACTGCTAGCTCCTAGTGTGCCAGTTGCTGCCACCACCACTGCTCGACCATCTCCCCCATCATCATCTCCCCCATCCCCCCCATCATCATCGCCTCCATCATCATCTCCCACACCATGATCTCCTGCATCTCCTCCATATCCATCTCCATCTCCACCATCATCTTTTCCTCCACCTCCTCCCCCCAACCATCTCTCCATCATCTAGGAGCTCTGCATCATAGCCTCTCATCATCCTCATCCAAAACTGGCTTTGGCTCATCCGGATGTGTCAGCCTCGGAAACTTGTGTACAGTACAATGCATGGCATATTCATTTGTCATCCCTCTATCCATCACACCTAAAATATAATCCCAATCTAGTGGCCCTAATGATCGATACTCTACACATGCCTTCTCATATGAAATAGAAGGCCCCTAAGTAGCCACATTCAATCTCCTACGAGCATAATGAGTTGTACCCTGTGGTATCCCCTGTATCCTGCCATACTGTCTCAACACCCTTGTACAAAGGAATCACTCGATGACATAGGTTGTCAATCCAATCAAATATCATGTCATGAATACATATGACATCTCCATTGCATCCTCAAGCCAAATATCACAATCCCTGTATGGTCTTTATATCATAGTATCCAGATCATCCAAGGTCCGTCACCAATACTCCAATTTGTCTAGCTTTCGCTAGATAATGATACCTGGATAATCGTCAACATATCTATATCAACCAATGGTCATGTGATAGGCAGGTGTTCCTAGGCCCATATCTGAAGCATGGTCACCCCTGCTGATAACGCAATTGATCTCTGATACACAACTCGATGCAGGTCATGATACAAGTGTGATAGCATGTATGACCCCCATGCAAATTGAGTCCCCTGTGTCACCATCTTCTCAATAAGATGGCCCCATCCAATAGATAATCTCTTTGACCTATGATCGGGACAAAGGAAACCTCCAATGAATCCGGTGAGCACAGTAGGTAATGTGGCATATCCTAGCTCTAGCATCTCCTACCAAGCAATGTCATATCCACCTATCTCATCATCCTCGAACACTCGGCAAACTGCATCTGTCCCACCCTGCTCACTAAGATTGTAATACACTAGCTCACCCATCACAAAGATACACAATATCCAGTAGACATCCTTGGGTGTCACCCTCATCTCACTCATCGGCAAATGAAAAGTGTTGTGCTCGCTATGCCAACGCTTTGCTAAGGCTATTAATAATCTCCAATTTATCAAGGGTTGGGGCAAGTCAAGAAGGGAAGATAAACCACACCTACCAATGTGTTCTCGCTTCGCTTGGCTAAGGTGGGGTATCAGCATCCATGTCTTTGGGAAGCGCTCCCGAGACTGGAGAACAGTAAAGTGCTCCTGAAATCAAATCATTTCATCATATTAATTTCTTGATTTATGTATCTATCAAATCAATGTATCTATCGGTCTATCTTGCTCAATTGAGATTTTTATCAAATCTTGTTGGGCCCCTATCAATGACACTCATCTATCATGAGGTCATTATCAATCCTATCTCATCTCGCATGTACATCAAGATAATCAAAATTGATCATCAAATTTATCAATTAGGAGCGTCTAATTTTATCAATTAGATAGCTAATCAAATCTTACCCTATCAAAATCAAAAATCAAATCAAATTGACAGCAAATCCAACCTCTTTATCAAATCATTTTCATCAAAATCGGCAAATCAAATCATTTTCTTCAAAAATCGGCAAATCAAAACATTTTCTCAAAATCACCCAAATCAAATAATCAAAAAAACACAAAAAATCTCAATAATCGAAAAATCATCAAATAATCACAAAAATCAAATCAAATCGTCAGCAAATTGAAAACTCATCGTCAAAATCTCAAAAATCAAATCAAAAAAAAGTCACAAAATTATCATCCAAAAATAAAAAACTTTTAAAAAAAAAATCAAAAAATCGCCAAAAATCCCAAAATCAACTCTGTTCAGCTTCATCGCTTCAAATCAAGCTAAACACCTCGCTCTTCATCTGATTCATGATCAATCAAGTTCAGAACTGGCATCTTCTAAACATCAACTATTCTTTGAACCAACGCGTTGCTTGCACATTAATTCAAAGAGGGGCAAATGTAATACCCTAAAAATGGTCACCTAAACCAGGGGCCCCTAATTTCGACAACATCACCAAGGTCCTAACCAAAGGCGATTAAATCAACTTCGAGCACACAATTTATTAATTCTTCAATCATCAAATGTCACATGGCAAGTCAATTAGTCTATATTAATTAAATATTTATTTAATTAATTAAATCATTCCAAGAAAATCATTTTGATCAATTATCCTATCTTAATTTATTAAATATCATAGCATATTTAATTAATTAATAAATTTGCCATTTAATCATGCAAAAAAAAGGAATTAATTTATGATAAAAAAGGAATTAATCACAAAGCAAGAGTTAAATTGAACATAAAATAAAAGAATTGAATTGAAAGAGAAATCAAACTTGAGATATTATTTCTTTCTTCTAAATTGAGAACTTGAAATGAGAGAAATAATTATATTGAATTTGATCATTCTCTAAAATTGGAACTCAAAGCTTTTGAGAAAAAGAAGTTCAGTTGCATTGAAAAGACTATTTTTTTGAATAAATCAAAGGATTATCTATTTTCATCTCAAGTTCATGGAATTAATTGAATTTACCCTCCAATGCAAACTCAAACTTCTTTTCTGAATGCATTTCAATTAAACTATAATTGGAATCTATCTCAAGATTAACTGAATCTGATTTCTCAATTATTTCAATTATCCTAAATTGTGTTTTTTCTTGATCTCTGTTGTGATTCTCTATAAATTCAGCCTTCATCTCTCATTCAAAACACCCTGGAGATTTATTATTATACAATTTTTGTTGTGGAGTCATTAAATATATTGTGCTTGCTTTTTGAGATTATTGCATTTTAGTTTAGCTTTTTGCATATTTAGTTTTGCTTGAATCCATGATTGCTTGAATTCATATTGCTTGAATCTATTCATCCATCATGCATCCATTTAGCTTAATATCATGCTCATATAGATTAAATCCTTCGTCTTGGTGTAGTCTAGTCACTAGTATTGCTTATACAAATATGAAAGCAATCTTATACTCACATCTTTTAGAAGGCAATTGGTCAATTTGTTATGGTTTTATTATTCATGCTTATATATGTCTAACCATACATGTAATGACTTAATTGAAGTGTTGTGTCTTGCAACTTACAGACTTATTCACTTTTTCACACACACATTTCTAGCACCCGCCGTGGGTTAGAAGACTACTTTTTTTTCGGCCTCCAAGACTAACTTTTTATTTTTATTTTTTTCACATTTTTATGATTTTTTTTGGGACATTTTTGAGATTTTTATGATTTTTTCAGGACATTTTTTTAGTTGTACAGGTTGTTGGAGCAAAGAATACTAAGTGAAGAACTTTTTCAAGTGGATGGTGTTAATCAGTTCAAAGAGTTGTTCTCCTTCCGATGTTGAGAGCCGATAGGCACCAGAGCCAAAGACTGCAGTAACGATGTAGGGACCCAGCCAATTGGGTTCAAACTTCCCTTTGTTGTCTCAAAACTGTTGATTTTTAGGATTTTCTCTCTGAACAAGGTCACCAATGTGAAATTCTCACTGTCAAACCTTCTTGTTATAGCCTCTGGACATTCTCTTTTGATACACTCTTAGATGATCAAACACCACTTGTCGACGTTCATCCAGAAATTTGAGTTCTTGTAATCTAGATATTCTATAGTCTTCATCAGTAACGAGACCTTTCAAAGAAACTCTTAGAGATGGTATTTCCACTTCAATAGGTAATACTGCTTCAGACCCATACACCAAAGAAAAAGGTGTAGCCCAAGTAGGTGTTCTAATACTCGTTCTATAATCCCATAATGCAAGATTGAGCTACAGATGTCAATCCTTCCCAGATTTATTCACTGTTCTGTGTAAGATAGTGAGCAGGTTTTTGTTAGATGCCTCAGCTTGTCCATTACCTTAAGGGTAATATATGGATGACTAGTGCTGTTTGATTTTGAATTTCTCATAGAGCTCATCTAGATCTTTATTCTTGAATTTTCCTCCATTGTCAGTCACAATGGCTAAAGGTATCCCATATCTGCAGATGATATAGTTAAGGATGAATAGAGCTACTTGTTTACCGGATGCTTTGATGAGTGGCACTACTTCTACCCACTTAGTGAAATACTCAGTGGTTGTTATGATAAACTTGTGTCTATTGGATGATGCGGGATATATTTGACCAATGAGATCAAATGCCCATTGCTGAAAAGGCCAATGTGTAATGAAGGGTATGAGATCCCTTGCTAGAGCATGTATGAGATTTCCATGTAGCTGACACTTCTCACAAGTTTTAGAAAACTTTATAGCATCCTTCTCCATGTCTGGCTAGTAGTAGCCAGCCCGTAGTAGTTTTCGAGCTAAAGTAAGACCATTCGAATGAGATCCACAAATACCTTCATGGACTTTCGATAATGCACATTGGGACTCTTCAATTTCTAGACACCTAAGAAAAAGTACTATCCAACCCTCGCCTAAATATATTGTTAGTGATGATGACGTACCATGAAGTGTTTCGGGTTAGGTTCCTTTTCTCATTATGGATAAGATTTTTAGGGATAATCTGGTCACATAGATAAGAGTAAATATCAATGTAGCGAGATGAGTCATGTCCAATAATAGAACAGACCATCTGGGACTCAGGAGAATCATAGGTAGGGTAATATAACTCTTCCACTAGGAATTCAAAGTGAAAATTAGACTCTTGTAACTCTGGTGTGGATGCCAAGGTGGCCATAGCATCTGCTGCTCTGTTTGTAGATCTGGGAATCTGCTGAAATGATACAAAAGTAAAATATTTCTTGGAATCATCCACCATTCTCTTATAAGGCATCAGTTTCTCATCTCGAGTCTTATATGTAACATTCATTTGATTGATGATTAGCTGAGAGTCTCTATAGATGTGTAATTGCAAAACCTTCCATTCAATAGCCAGCTTGATCCTGTTTACCAGAGCTTCATACTCTACAATGTTGTTTTTGCAAGGGAAAAGAATCTTATAAGCCTTGAGGATTGAATACTTTTGAGGAGTAATAAAAAGTATTCCAGCACTGGAACCATTTTGAGTGAAAGACCCATCAAATAACATCTTCCATGATTGTTGAGTAAGGTGCATTATTGATTCATCTGGAAATTTTATATGCAGTGGTTGAGTGTCTTCAAGTGGAGCATCAGCAAGTTGATCTGCAATCACTTGTCCTTTGATGGCTTTCTGGTCTACATATTCAATATCAAACTCTATAAGAACCATGACCCATTTAGCCAATCTTCCTGTAAGTGTTGCTTTGTTGAGAAGATATTTGAGCGGATCAATCTTAGCTACTAGCTTGGTGGAATGTGCTAATATGTAGTGTCTCAATTTTTGTGATGCAAATACCAATTCCAAGCATGCTTTTTCTATTATAGTGTAGTTCATTTCATAAGACACCGATGTTCTGCTGATGTAATATATAGCTCTCTTTTTTATTTTCATCTTGTTGTGCCAGAAGTGCCCCCAATGATGAATTAGTAGCTGATATGTATAAGATCAATGGTTTACCTTGAATTGGTGTCATTGGTATTGGTGGATTGGACATGTAGTCTTTGATTTGTTGAAGGTGTTGTTCACATTCCTGATCTTAGTTGTAGATTACTCCTTTCCTCGATACTTTTGTGAAAAGTTGAGCTCTATCTGCCAACTGAGATATAAATCATCTGATTGATTGGAGACATCCCTATAAACTTCTCATTTGATCGATATTCTTTGAAGACGACATTTCCATTATAGCTTGGACCTTCTCAGAATCAACCTCGATTCCCTTCTTTGAAATGATGTAGCCAAGTAATTTCCCTGATGTTACTCCAAATGCACATTTTTTTGGATTTAGCCAGAGTTTGAATTTTTCCATTTTGTCTAGTATAAGGCCTAGCTCTTGAATATGTGTGGATCTCTTCATAGTCTTTACTAAAGTGTCATCAACATAGTCTTCCATATTCTTATGCATCATATCATGAAAGATAGTAGTTACCACTCTTTGGTAAGTTTCTCCTACGTTCTTTAGCCCAAATGGCATGGCATTCCCGAAAAAGGTTTCCCATGCACAGGTGAAAGTTGTCTTTTCTTGATCCCTAGGAGCTATTTTGATCTGCTTATAGCCGGAGAATCCATCCATTAGTGAGTAGATCTCATACCCTGCAGTCATATCGACTATCATATCAATATTTGGCAATGGAAAGTCATCCTTCGGACAAGCTTTGTTGAAATCTTTAAAGTTTGTGCAAACCCTAATAGATTTGTTTGCATTTGACATGGGTACTATGTTCAAAATTCATTTTGCATAGTCTATAGCTATGATAAATCCAGCTTTTAGCAATTTTTCTAGCTCATCCTTGACTAGCAGTGCCATGTGAGGGTGTATCTTACAGAGTTTTTGCTTCACTGGTTTAACTCCTGGTGCGATAGAAAGATGATGCATGATAAGATCAGGATCCAGGCTTGGCATATCAGAGTACATCCATGAAAAATTGATCTTCTTTTCTGAAAAGAGATGAGTGAAATCTTTCAATTCTTCTGCTAATAGTGATTGAGCTAAGTGAATGATGTGTGGTGTCTCTTGACTCCCAATGTTCACTAGTTGAGTTGGCTCAATCAATATAGAAGACCTTTCTTGAAAATGACTTGGCAGTATATCAAGTATCTCACCTTTAGGCACCTCAAAGAGGTTTTCACCCTTAGGTACATCCTTTATTTTCTCTTTTTTAGATTCTGACACCGCCACAATGTTGTTTTTACCATCAGATCTTTTATTTTTATTTTTTTGTTTTTTGCGACTAAGATACTTGAAATCTGTTTCAGTCATGTGTTGGCATTCTAAACTCTTATGAGAATAGTTGATGTTGTCATTGATGGCAACCAACTGGCAACCATCTGGCAACCAATCGGGAGATACTGGCACTGGAAATAGATTTCTATATATACCGACAGGCACTTCACCAGCATTGGCAACAATGCATACCAACACTCAAGCTGGCATGGAATAAACTTTTGTTTATTGTATTTTAATATAATTATCTTTTGTAAGCCAACATGGTACATTGTAAAAGACTCATATATGTATGAGATCTTATAGGTCATTTTAATGATAGTGAGAAAGTAGATGGATGAGAAGTATAAGACAATTTTGTATAAGGTGATATAGTTGACAGCGAAGGTTTTGGTTATTGACTGAGCTTAAACCGATACTGAACCTGGCATATGAGATGTTGTTTTGAGCCGTACATTATATTGGATTTTGATAATACATTTTGTAGTTAGTGTGACTCCTATTTTTTGATTGAGCAGTGAGCTCTAGGCTGTTGGCCTCCCTGTATGTGCATGCCCCTCATTGTAAGTAGTATTTATTCATTGGCCAGTAAGTAAATATTGTGGGTCACAAATCCCACCGAGATTTTTCCCACACCATATTTCCTTGTTAAATATCTTGTGTTATGGTGTGTTTCTATGATGTCTCTGTTATTCTTATCTGTGCATTAATTCTTATTTACTGGTACACTATTTTGGGATGCAAAGTTTTAAATAAGTATAAATATTATACTAACCTATTAGAAACTGATTCACCCCCCCCCCCCTCTCAGTGTCTTTGGGACTGTCATTGAATCTAACAATTGGTATCAAAGCTTGGTCCTCTATTTTCAAAATCCTAACAGCTTGAGGAAGATTCTGACACCGGTACAGATGGAGAACTTAAGAAAATAGTTGGAAGGAGCTCTTGAAGATTTTGATGCAGAGAAATTGAAGAATATCAAACTTGAAGATGATTTGAGGATTGCACTGGAATTCATTAAAGGACTTCAGGAGAATTTTGCTATAGCACAAAATAAAAGAAAAGAACTTCATGAAAAGATGCAGAATGATGATGATGAAAAAGAAACTCTTAGAGATATTGCAAACAAGTTGAGACAAGAAAATAGTAATATGAAGAATGAAATACAAGATATGACTATGAGGTTATGTAAAGATATTAAAGACAGGAAGAAGAATGAAGAAGACTTAACTAGGAGACTTAATGATGCTGGAAATGAAAATCTGAGACTTAGTCATGAAAATGATATGTTGAAAACAGATCTTATTCACATGCAACATGATAAAACTGAGCTTATGAGACAAGTTGGAATTCTAGAAAATGAGTTGGCTACTGCAAATAAACACAAAGATAAATTCAAGAAAAGTTCAGAAGAACTTGATAACATGTTGAAGAGTCAAAATCCTAATGGAGATACAAATGGACTTGGATTTGAAGTTGGAGAAAGTTCCGGTACTGCAAACAATCAAGATCAGAAAAAACCGGTAAGACAACCTAATGCTTATAAATTTAATGGGAAATATTTCAATTGCAAAAAATATGGTCATAAAGAAAATCAGTGTAGACTTAGAAATAATCAAAATATGAACTCACTCACCGATCAATGTTCCAAACACAACAAAGTTGGTCATAATTTAGAAAACTGCAGAATGAATGTGAAATGCTATGTTTGTGGAAGATTTGGACATTTATCTAATCAATGCAGATCACAAACCAGTCAAGGATATGGAAAGGCTATTCAGAGGAATAATGTGACTTGTTATTCTTGTAACAAGATTGGACATATTGCAAAATTCTATAGAAGCAAGAATGCATCGACAAACAATATGAGATCTAGCTTGAAGGGAAAAGAGAAGGTAGAAGAAGTAAAGCAAGAATTTTCTAAACAGTGGATTAAGAAAAGAGATCAAAGAATTGATGAAACTATATCTTCACCGATAGAATAGAGTAACTCTCCATCGGCAGGGGATTCTTCATCTAACTGAGGAATAATCCCTTGGGGGTATGGCAACAAATTGAAAAACATGCATTCTACCCTTGGTTGATGGTGATAAGATACATTTCTTCTTTACCAGTAGGTGTGTTAAGTTTTCACTTAACCGGCGAGCATTTAATGATGTTTTAGAGAGAATTTTGGCTATAAAGCACCAGGAAAACCTAATTTCAAACTCACCAAGCATTCAAACTTTTTGTGAGCGCGAAATCGAGCAAAGGCATTCAAGGTGAATCTGAGAAGCATTTTTCAAGCATTCAGCAAACATCCATATAAGAGGTATTTTTCATAATGGATGATTCATCTTTTGTTCCTAGATTCATTATGAACCCTACCATTGTGGAAAATGTGAAACACCCTAGGCTCGTATTCAAAATAATTCCCGAGATTGCAAAGCAAGATGACTCTATAGGATCTTTTTTTTAAATACCTAAGGGTGTAGAATTTTCAGAAGACCCTAGGATTTACATACATTGCAATATAGAAGATCTAGGATCTGAGGAGTTAATGAAAATGTTTAAAAATGTCATTTGTGATGAACATGGAATTGTTAAACCCAAACATAAAATTTTGGAAACTTTAGGTTTTGTGGAGATACTGAATATCCCTCAATTTCTAGAGGAAGTGGTAAGAATTGTATTGAGTAGAGCACATGGAGAATTTTTATGGTTGGATTATGTTTGTAAGATAACCCGACAAGCAATTAGGGCAGTTACTAGTTTACCCTCAACCGGTAGTAGACCTAATAAGACAAAGAAGATTCCCAACAAAATGGTGACAAGCCTAACCAGAGCAACATCTGACAATAGATCACTTAGATTAGATGACATTAAGGACATTAATGTGAGATATGTAAGTATGGTCCTTGGATACAGAGCCACACATGCTAACAGACTCAATTTTGTTTCCAGTCTTTGTATTTATAGTGCACATGAAATGATAAACAACAATGCTAAGATAGATGTGTGTGAATGGTTAAAAGATGAGCTTATTGATAACCTGAAAAAGATTGAGGGAGACAAAAAGGGTACTTTCTGCTTTGGAAACCTTCTGGTATGTTTGATGTTATATTTCACCAAAGAGATCCCCAGTAGAGGACCCAAATACTTTGGTTATGATACACTGGTAGGAAAACAACTACATGAATCTTTTGCCGACATGGGAACTGATAGAGATTATAACATAACATATTACTTTAAAACTTTCTAATCTAAGATGAGAGTTAGGGAAAGGATTCCTCAGAGCATAGTTGAGAAATATGACAAGCAAATCTATTTTGTCATTAAAAGAGATGAAACCTGGATGGAAGCAGTAATCCCTAGAACTATTTGGGTTACTGAAATGGGTTATGAGGTTGATCTACATGTTATAGAAATGTATGCAAAAGCACTACCTGAAGCACCAAGAGAACCATCTGAGGAAATATTTGGAAGTGCTAAAACCATAGCTAGTAAAGTATCAATGGAGAAAAATAAGAAGAAAAGAGACAAATTCATTAGGGATGCATCTAAGAAAGCACAAGGAATCAAAGAAAATTTCATTAACCTTAGTGACATATCGGCTAGTGAGCTTGAAGGACTTCAACCGGAGGCACATATTTCACTAGTTGACACATCTTATGACAGTGATAGTGGGAAGGTTGCTGAGTTGAAAAGAGTGGAAAGGAAAAGGAAAGCCTCACCAGTACCTTCTCCTACTCTAAAGAAAATGAGAACTTTAAGGAAGAAACAGCAAGTGGTTAGGGAACCCAAGAAGAAGCTTACTCCAAAGAGAAAACAAACACCGGTTACCCCTTCATTGAATGATTTATTGAGTGAAATAATAGAGGAAGGTAATATATCTAATGTGAATAAATGGTATACTTCTTCAAATGATACTAACAGAAAAACTATTGAAGAAAGCATTGTTCTTCATTTAGACATTTATAAGAAAGTTTTGATTGAAGTTGTTGATGAGCTACCAAATGATCTCTACATGAGACTAGAAGCTAAAAGGTTATCAGTGATGGAATTAGACAAGAAATTGAAAGTTGAAGCACTCTTGGTTGTTCACTCGGTTAACTCCAAGGAAGAAATTGATAAACTTATTTCTGAGGCTAACCGATTAGTATTTGCTAGTTGACATCGGCAAGTGAGCCTGATGGCAGGAAGAGTGAAGGAAATTATAGAAGAAACAACGGATAATTGGGATATATTCTTTGCAGAGAAAGAAAAACAAGAGGAAAAGAGAAAACCCAAGAAGACATTTAAGGTTTATCAAAGGGACAAAGGTAAAGGAAAAATTGGTGGAGTTCCAAAAATTAAGATTACCGACAATCTTCCACTGCCACCTTTGGATACTGCATCGGTACACTTAGAAGATCTGCTGGTTACTGACACTGAAGGAATAAGACATGATGATACTAATCCTGAGTTGGAGATACTTTTTACAATGAATGTGGATACACAAGAGGTAAACATTGTTGTGGACAAGGAAACCTCTAAAGTTAAGGCAGACAATGTTGACAATATCAACATAGCAAAGGAACCGGTACAAACTATTAAAATTGAGATATCAACACAAACGGAGCAACCGACATAGACTGAAGAACCTAGTGAAGATAAAGGTACTAGCACAGGGCCACCGAAGACTGAGAATCCGGCAGTAGAACTTTCAGAAAAACAAACAGAGGCAAAGGTGCACACAGAGACAGAGAAACTGGTAATCATAGAAACATTGCAACAGTCTGAGAAACCTTTAAAGGTTGAGATGCAAACACGGACTGATCCACCAGAAGAAAATGCAAGAAAATTGGACACATCTGATGGAAGCAAAGAGGTAATAAAAATGATCAGTCAGACATCTAGCACATCTACAGGTGAATTCAAACCTACCAATGTTACAGAGTTACTCTTGGATTCAATTAAGAAGATAATGGATTGCAATGCATTGAACTATAAGGAAATTGATAACATACTACCCATTTTTAAGTTGATTGCACCAAATTGAAACACATATCACATTAAAGATTCTTTAGGTAAATTGGACACATTGTCCAAATTTATTGTTGATAATGTAATAACTATTGATAAGGTGAATGAGGAAACAATTAAGGAGAGAGTTGAAAAAGAGAAAAACACATTCTTTGAAGACACTATAAAGAAATGTATAGATCATGTAAATACATTATTACCGGTACTTAACTCTACAATTTTGGAGTACAAGGAGCTATATAGGGAAACATGCAAACCTCACCCTTTGACAGAGGACATAGATAAGGAGATAGGAAAAACACAGAAAGAAATTGATGACATAGCAGATAATATAATTGGTTTATCCAGACATATATCAGTTTTTGAGAAGCAAATGGCATAGTTTTGAGAAGTTAGAGAAACTTGAGAAAGAGAAGGCAATGATAAGGTCAAATGACCAGGAACTTAAAGATAAACTTGGTACTAAATTGGACAATCTGATTACTCAGAGAATTGAAATATCTAAGGCATTAGTTCAAGGAGAGCGATCACCAGAGGAACGCATGCATTATCTCACCGGCATGATCCAACAGACTGAGGAAACTTTGAATGATAGCAAAAGGTTTATGCAGAGTCTGAATTTAATTTTGGCAGATATTTTTCAAATTGTAACCAACTGGTTACAGACTTTGAGGTGAAATTTTTGCACTCATTTGATCATTTTTGACAACCATTGTCATTGATGTCAAAGGGGGAGTAGTGGATAAAATGCATGTACAGAGATCTCAGGGGGAGCACATCTTTTTGGAATCTTTTTGGATTTCAGTTTTGGGAAACAGTTTTGGGATTACTCATGAGTGTTTCCATCAATGCCAAAGGGGAAGATTGTTGGCATTCTACACTCTTATGAGAATAGTTGATGTTGTCATTGATGGCAACCAACTGGAAACCATCTGGCAACCAACTGGCATATATCGGCACCGGCAATAGATTTCTACATACACCGGCAGGCACTTCACTGGCATCAGCAACAATGCATACCGGCACTCAGGTTGACATGGAATAAACTTTTGTTTATCGTATTTTAATGTAATTGTCTTTTATAAGCCGACATGGTACATTGTAAAAGACTCATATATGTATGAGATCTTATAGGTCATTTTAATGATAGTGTAAGGCCCTCCCCAAACAAAGCTTTGATTAATTTAGTTGACCATGTTTGACCCTATTAATAAATGCTATATAATTCAATAGAATGGATTGTGTTCGACAAATAGATTGGTGAGAAAAGTAATTGAACCAAGTTATAGAGTTATTTCACCTTGTGGTGTACATTTAGATGCGTTATGAATTTGAAATCCTAAAAGATCCACTGATTAGATAATCTTGAACTAACGTATGTCAACTATATCTGGATTTGCAAAACTTTACTATGATGTTGGAAATATGATGTGTATCTAATAAGTGAATGAAATTATGAGGATTATGATAATGGCTTATGTGGAAAAATTGGGATCTATGAGATATTGAATTGTTAATGTCAATTGTATGCAGTGTGTTTGATGTGTATTCTTATTCATGTGTTTAATATTTTATAAGGATATTTGGAAGTACTAATGTGTAATTGAGATACGCAGGAAAATTATCCATATGACCATGGAAACATTATGGAGAACCAAACCTAGACCTATGTACGTTCATAAAACCAGGGTTTGTCTATTTGGAGAGACAACACCCCATTTGTATCATATTTTATTCGTGAAAGTGATTGTTGCATGAATGTTAAATTGAATTTTGTTAATTTGTGTAAATCCAACAAGAGACAAACTTTAAGTGTAATTATGTAAAAGTATTTTTATTGTGTCGCTTGACACATGTGATCGATTTATGTTTTGGTTTTTAAATTGTCTCTTGGAGGGAGTTGTTTAACCATAGCTTTTTCAATTAATTTAATGTGATTCCATAATTTCCTTGGGAAGAGAATCTTTGGGGTGGTCAACTTAAGTTTGACCCGAAAATTAACTTCAGAGGGGTTTAAAAGGGGTTAAATGGACACCTAGGGGTAGTTTAAGAGTGTTTCCTAAAGCCCATAAGGTATACCTAAGGGTTAGGAGTAATTTTTGGCATGTTTCAACTCCCATGTGACCATTTAGACACCCTAAAAAGTGGGTTTCCTAAGTTGAGCGAAAATTTAAAAAAATTATAAGGCATCACCTAAGTTGTTAACTTTCCTTTTTGATGAGAGATCCTTTTGGATCTTTTTTCTGACTTTTCCTTTTTCAATTTTAGAAACCTGTGAGAACTCTCACTGAGGCCTTTTTAGGCAAGAATGAGATATTTTGCAGGTAATCACCCACTCTCCATTTTTGGAGACAATGCAATTTTGAAAAAAGAGAAAAAGATTTGGTGTAGGAAATTTGGGCTAAGTGTAGAGAAACAAGGTTTGTGGATTTGGGCTGCTCATCCTCAACTAGACTAGCATACCTTTGGGCAGTTTGAAGGTTGGTTTATCTTCTCCCTGTGTTATTACATGTTGCATGATTATGTTGAAAGATCGTTGGTGTGGAAAAAGTTGTTCTCTTGCATTTTTCTTTTGGAAAATTATTATGCATTTTGTATTTTTATTTCTTAATTGAAATCTGTGTTTTGGGAGTAACCAAGGCCTCGTACTCTTGGGAGAGAGGATGGTCTTGTGGGTGGTAGAAGTTTGGCAGCCCTCGAGTGAGAGGCTCTTGTTGTGAGGGTGTTCTCAAGGGATATTTATGTGACCCTTGCTGCATGGCATGTTTATGCATTTGGGGGTCATAAGGAGGGAAATAAGGCTTGAATGCCTCGGAGGGCATAAGGATGTGGGGCTATTATACTTATGATATATTTTGGTTGTCATGAGGTGGCTTTGTGTTTTACCATACTTGTAGTCTCCTCGGGGTACTTGGTCCACTACCACCCTTGAAAAGACATCACCTCGTGTGTTGCAGTGTAGCCCTGGGATGGGAATGTGTTTGTGATTGTTTCCCCCTTGTTTATTGTGTTTGCATGTGTGTAACCTGTCTAGGGCTTGGTTCTCCAAGCTCGGGGCTGGCTACTAGTTAGCCTAGGCTGGGAGGTGAGCATTCCATGTTCATAGTCTATGATTTATTTGCAGGTTGTTGGAAGAAAAGGAAAAGACAAGTAGAGGTTGCTGGACTTATGTTTTGCAGAAAAAGAATTGGAAATAGAATAGTTTATATTTTAAGTTGCAGCAGTGTGAAAGGAAAACTATGTTGTATCTAATTTTGGAAAGGAAATGTATATATCATTTTTAAGATCCTCATTTAATAGAAATAAGGGATCCATTTGTAAGGTTGTCTATAATGTATTTTAAATATACTTAAAAGAAATATATTGTTTTTATTAAAGTATCTTCTGGTTGCAAATGAGTTATTTATGTTGAGATTATGCTTTGTATTGTTCTTGAGATTTTCAATGATTGCATGCAAGTTACTTTGGAAATAATTGTTCAGATATTTCCTTATGCATATCTTTAAGTTTAATTAAAGTAATTGAGGTTAATGAAGTCGCTGCTATATACTTATTTAAACTCTGTCATTTTTATTTATCCGCAGAAAATAAATCAAAAAAATAATATGTCTAACTCTAAGTATTATTTCAATGTTATCTAGTCTAAATATAGTTGTTGTATCATTTTATTTAATTCTGTCATTTTACTAATTTGCAGAAAATAAAAAAAATAGAGTTGATTAGCCTATTTAATTTAAATAATAACAAATTCATATAGATTTTGTTTTATTCCTATTGAATTCTATCAATCAATAATTTATTTGCAGAATATGAAATCTAAGTTAAATAGCCTATCTAATTTATTTAATATCCTTTTTATTTAGATGTTGTGTAAATAATGAATTCTGTCATTTGTTTAAAATGAATCTAAGGATAAACATATTATCTCAGATTTATAATAACTTGGAGATTAAAACAAAAACAAAAAAAACAATACCTTGATTTAAATCTAAGATTTGTTCTATGTTTTTGAAAGGTAAAATAATATATATTTGCATAAATAAATTTAGCCCTAAATCTAATGAGCATCCAAAATGTGTGTGTGTGTGTGTATATATATATATATATATATATATATTTATATTCAAAATATATTTATAATATAATTATATATTTATATTTAAAAAAAAAATACATTTCAAAACAAATTTAAAAAAAAGAAAAGAAAATACAAAAAAAAATTTATTACCTTTGGAAGGGGCTCGGCCCCTGCGGATTTTCCCGCAGGGCGGCCCCCCCCCTCTAACATGGTGGGCGATGCTCCATAGCAATGACGTTGTCGGGGCTGCGGGCCGTGACCCACAGCGGCGGCCAAGGACGCCACTGTGGGCCGAGACCCGCAGTCACGGCTACGGCCGTGGTTGCGAGGAGCCCTTCCCCACTTGGCCTCCACCTTCCTTTACTCGCTGCCGCTCCACCCTGTACATGCATTTGGCCCCCTACGTGATGAAAAGATAAAGATAAAACCCTAACACAGGTAGGGTTAGGGTAGCAAAAAAAAGTATAGAGGAAATAAGAAATGAAAGTAAAGAAAGGGTTTTTTTTTTTTAATTTATATATTATAGTTAGGGTTTTTCATAATAATATTTGTTTAAAGGAAAATATATATATAATTTATTATATATATTAAAGAATTTTTATAGTTTATTATACATATAAATATTTATTTTAAACATTTAATAATATTGTTGTTTAAGGGAAAATTGTAGACTTTAATTATTTAAAATTTATATATATTTTAAACATATGGACTTGTAAATATACTATTGATGATTCAAATTTAGAATACCCTTTAGAGTTTAATCTTTTAGGGAACTTTAATGGGTCTAGTAAGTTATTTTTGGGTTTCCATAAGCTAGTTGGAATTTAATGGAAAAAAGTAATAAATTTTTCTACAACATTATTATTGGGTAAATATATTTGAGAAGTTTAAATTAATCGAATTTAAAACAAGAGGAAATGTAAATATTGACTACGATATATTAAATAGTTGATGTTTGGAAGAAGTAGTATATAACAACATGATTTAAATTATATAATTACATTTTAGAGACCTAAATGGAAATTATTTTTATAATTAAACGGAATAATTTAATATAGTTAAATAATTAAGTTAAGAGGATATTGTAATGGCGCAATATAATTTCTCTATAACCAAATTAAGGGACTAAGTCTTGTGAACCTTGTTAACCCAAGTGGATACTTTTATCTGAAAATTTAATTATCACAATGATGTTTGGCACCTTAATTGTATCTACTCAATTAGGTAATATTAATGAAAAGAAATAGTAATAGTGTTGATATTTAGTAATTAATTGGTATCAAACCCAGTAATTATATTAATGTCTATTTAGTAGTATTGGATCAAACTAAGTACAAATAAGCCCAACTGAAATGAAAGGGACTTTTGAGTGAATTTAATATTACCCTTGTAAAATTTATTTGTTCCACTTGATAATAGGAACTATCATAATTGTATGCTAGTATTTAATATCAATTAAGAATTCATTTGGAAACAACATGTTAAGTTGTCACAACTATTTAAGCAATAGTTGCATGTAAATAAGTGTTTATAAAAAAAAATTGTTGGTTGTGTTTTGCCCAAAAAGTTTGGACATGACATTTTGGTATCAGAGCCCTAGGTTCATACACTGGTGAACATGGGCTATATTCATAACTTAGTAGAAACCAAACCATGGCTTGAAGCATAACACCTAGGTGAAAACTTGCGAAATAACAAAGTGAAACATAAGTGAAAATTCTTGTAAATCAATAGATAAACATATATCAATTCAAGGGGTTCCAAGGGTCACTAAAAGCCCTGAAATTTGAACTTATTAGTCATAAGGCTTAAAGCATAATAAAACCCCAAGGGCTGCAAAATTTTCAATTATTATATGAAGTATTTTCGGTGTTTAATAAACAAAATTTAGATCAATAGTACTTATAAGGTTACCATTCAATTGGAACCCAAACACAATAATTGCCCTAATCAAATCAAGTATGAGGAGTTAACTCTACAATAAAATACTTTGATGGTAACTAAAAGAATGCCATCCATCGAGATATGCTCTTGACATGGAAATTCAAGCAAGATAGTTAGACCTAAGATGAAGGCACAATAAAACAAGATAAATAAGATCGAGATAGTTCAAGTTAAGTTTTTAAGCTATGTGAAATTTTGATGGTTAAAAGGATCAAGGTCGTCGTAGGAGACATATATGAAGAAGAGTTAAAGGGAACTCTTGCGAATCTCAGAAAGAAGCATTAACCTATCCTAATGACTAGGTACCTTAAGAATGAGGTCAAGTTAGATTTCTTATTAAGAGCATTTGTTAGACAATATTTGTAGCAATACAATGGAGCTAGAGTTGGATAACCCTGAAGGATAAGAACTAAAATGATGAATGGAAACCCCCCTTGATCAGAAAACCCTAGTAATACTATAGGTGAGTCAATAAGGAGAAAGGAGGCATGAACTTCTTGGGTGAAAACACGTATTTACAATAAATCCTAAGTTCATCCGTGGTTATATAATTGGGGAAACAAGCAAGTAAAGCCTCAACTAATTCCTCTATGGGAAGATAATCTTGGAGGAACTAAATAGTGGAAGAGAGAGTAGAGTTGATTTGGGAATCGTACAAAAATCCCCATTGAAGTGCAAGGAGTGAAAAAACATTAGGATCTTATAATCTAGAAATGATTAACTTATATTTGTTCAGAAACTAAGGGGGCAAGTGCAACCCAATCATGGTTAGTCGCTAGGTACAAGACAGTATGTAAAACAATTTAACTACTTGGCACAACCAAAGTAGGTTTGTAAATCTATGGCACTCAAGTATGAAAGTATGCAAAAACATTAAGTATGGATGGAGCAACATTGTAAGGAAGTTAAGTAGCGGAAACAACTTCCTACACTAACCTTGAGAGGAAGGTAATGCAAAACTTTTTCAGATTGTTACAACAATTACAGAAAATAGAAATAGATATAATAGCATTCATACCACAACACAGTGATTTATGTGGGGAAAACCCTTTCGGGAGAAAAACCCCACACTCCAAAAGCAGCTCAATATTTTATTCAGCAATCAAAAACAGATTACAACATACTTGCAGAGCAAGCTCTTCGTAGGAGTACCACTAATCAGAGATTCAGAGGCAACTCAATAGCCATAAGACTCTTACACACAACCTCTATCTCACACACCTCATAAATAGGAGATACAATACAAGAAACCGTCAAACGGTATTACAAAACCATGGGCTAAAACCACCCAATAAGGTGTAGCCGACCTTATCTCCCTTCTAGATGCCCTATGACATGTTAAAGCACACATCAACACGTTTCGCTCCCTTTTACAGCTCATTTATGTATCCGATACAAATTATTTTTCCTATTTCAGGAGTACAAACTTCCGGAGGCCATAACTTGAGAACCGGGTGTCCGATTGACGAACCGTTTGAAGCGCCGGAAAGCTCGCGAAGTGTTCTATCACCTCATAACCTGCTGCGCCGGTTACGGCAACTTTTCAGGGCATTTCAGAGCCTCTAAAGCCCTCAAAATTAAGTTTAAGCATTTTATCGCACCCCTCCAAGATGAAAACTTTAATATCTTCAAAACTAGCTGTGACCTTGCGACGCAACTTTACCGGAATGCTTATCTAGCCAACCAGAAGCTTCAGGGAGAGTTTCGCACCATTTCGTGCTCAAATGAAAACTTACTATAAATAGTAACCTCGCATAAATGCAAGGTTGAGACACCATTTTTCCCAACAAATCTCCCACTTGTCGAACACCTTGCAGGAGCAGAAGGGAATGTCAACACAATGAATCAATTGCTAGGGGCCATAAGGCCCATAGACTCTTAACACCATCTGAACTTCTCTGTGCTCACAGCCTTAGTTAAAGCATCTGCAACATTCATCAAAGTTTCCACCTTAACCAGCTTCACCCTACCATCTTCGACCATATCTCTAACAAAATGATACTGAACATCAATATGTTTGGTCCGGGCATGAAATGTCAGGTTCTTAGCTAGGCTAATTGCACTCTGACTGTCACAGTAAACTGTCATTGTACCTTGTTTTATTCCAATATCCAAACATAGTCTCTTAAGCCAAATGGCCTCTTTACAAGCATGAGTAGCTGTCATATACTCTACTTCAGTAGTGGATAAAGCAACCACAGCCTGTCGCTTACTCATCCAACTAATTGCACCACCAAACAAAGTAAACACATAAGCACTGGTGGATCTTCTGCTATCAATATCACCTGCCCAATCTGAATCCACATAACCATGGATATCAAGGGAAGTCGTGTCTCCAACTGAATTACCATGATAACACAAAGAATACTCTGAAGTACCCTTCAAATATCTGAAGACTCTTTTGACTGCATCCCAATGAACTCTACCAGGATTAGACATATATCTAGAAAGTACTCCCACTGCTTGGGCAATGTCTGGTCTAGTACAGACCATAGCATACATCAAGCTTCCAACCGCACTCTGCTCATGTCTTCCATCTCCAATGGGGATGTAGGACAATCTGAAACAGATAGTTTCGTTCCAACTGTAAAAGGAACACTCAATGGTCTACAATTCTGCATGTTGAACCTCTGTAACACTGAATTCACATACTTACTCTGACCTAGCCATAGCTTTCTGTTTACCCTATCTCTTCTAATTTGCATCCCAAGAATGTGCTTTGCTACACCAAGATCTTTCATTTCAAATTTAGCAGTGAGCTGAGACTTCAGTTCTGAAATCATACCTTTCCCTTTACCAATGAATAACATATCATCAACATACAATGCAATGAATAAGAAATGATCACCATCAGATTTATAATAAACACAGTGATCTGATTTAGAACGTTCAAATCCCAAACTCAACACATATGTATCAAATTTCTGGTACCACATCCTAGGACTTTGTTTGAGACCATACAAAGATTTCTTCAATTTACAGACCAAATTACTTTTGCCTTTCACCACATAGTGCTCCGGCTGTGTCATATAAATATCTTCCTCCAAATCACCATGAAGGAAAGCAGTTGTCACATCCATTTGCTCAACCTCTAAATCATAAGTAGTAGCAATAGAAAGCAAAAATCTAATGGACGTCATTTTTGCAACAGGAGAAAATATCTCACTGTAATCAACACCCTCAACCTGAGAGTAGCCTTTTGAAACCAACCTTGCTTTATACTTCTCAGTGCTTCCATCTGAACCAATCTTTTTCTTGAACACCCATTTACAACCAACAGGTTTTCGTCCTTCAGGCAATGGTACAAGATCCCATGTATCATTCTTTTTCAAAGCTGCCATTTCTTCCTCCATAGCAATCTTCCAAGATTCTGCATCATTCATACCTAATGCCTCTTCTACAGATTTCGGTTCATCAACACTAGTATTCAGAGCAAAAATACATCTCCAATCATTAGGTGAATACCTTTCAGGTGGTTGTCTATGTCTTGTAGACCTTCAAACAAGCTGAGTTGGAGGTTCTTCCTCCTCTTCTGAAGATTCAGAGCTAGACGAGCTCTCCTCAACTTCTTGCCTATCTAGGGGTCTTGATTCAACTCTTTCAGGTTTAGAAGGAAGTTGAATCACATCTTCTTTTTTAGTCTGTTTTGGCTGCAATGTAACAGAAGGAGACTTAATTTCTCTAAAAATAACACTTCTACTGTGAATTACCTTTTGTGCAACAGGGTCCCAAAGCTTGTATCCTTTCACACCATAACTATACCCGATGAAGATACATTTCACAGCCTTGTTCTCCAACTTTGTTCGCTTCTCCTTTGGCACATGTGCATATGCCTCGCAACCAAAAACTCTAAGATGTCTCAATGAAGGCTTGTGACCTGACCATGCTTCCATAGGCGTTTTATCAACAAGAGCTGATGTAGGAGAACTGTTAATCAGGTAGCAAGCAGTGGCAACAGCTTCAGCCCAAAACTTTTGTTCGAGACCAGCACCACTCAACATACTCCTAGCCTTCTCCATCAGTGTCCTGTTCATTCTTTCTACAACTCCATTCTGCTGTGGAGAATGCGGAGTTGTATTTTGCCTGTTAATTCCACAGTCTTTACAGAATCTATCAAAATCATTAGAGCAAAACTCACTGCCATTATCAGTTCTCAAACATTTTATTTTCTTTCCAGTCTGCAACTCAATCATTGCTTTAAATTCTTTAAAACGACTAAAAACTTCAGATTTACTCTTTAGGAAATAAACCCATGTCCTTCTACTAAAATCATCAATAAATGAAACATAATATGTGGATTTTCCAATCGAAGAGACATCTACTGGACCAAACACATCAGAATGGATAAGATCCAAAACACCACAAGTTTTATGAGAACTCGAGTAAAACTGAACGCGGTTTTGTTTTCCATAAATGCAATGCTCACAGAAATCAAAGTCAAGGTTACAGTCATTCAAACCTTCAACAAGGTTTTTATTTTTCAAGGTCCTTAGACCCTTTTCTCCAATGTGGCCAAGTCTCTGGTGCCATAACATAGTCTTCTCTGCAGGTAACTTTTCTTCAGACGAAAGAGCACCCTTAGGTACCAAAAAACCATTTCCATCTGCTGAAGGTGAAACCTTCAAATCTTCCAGTGAAGTATCCGCAGATTTGCTTTTTACAGAAGTGCTATTACATTCAACAGTGTATGCTTCAAGCTTATACAAAGTGTCAAATCTGACACCTCTAGCAACTACCATAGAACCCTTAATCATCTTACATCCTGCTTCAGAAAAGACTACTTGCACACCCGCATCTATCAGTTTGCTCACAGATAACAGGTTTCGTTTTAATCCAGGGATATGCAGCACACCATTAATCCTTTTTATTCTACCATTAGAAAACCTGATTCTAACTTTACCTCGACCAACAATGTCTAGATGTGAATCATCACCCAAGTACACCTTACCTCCATTAAATCCTTCATATTCAGAAAACCAGTCTCTATTGGAAGTCATATGAAAAGATGCACCTGAGTCAATTAGCCAAGCATCATTACCTGCATGAGTCGCCAAAGCTGCAATAAATGCATCGCCATCTTCCTTGTCGGACTCAGAATCAGAATCGAACTTTTTCTTTTTCTTCTTCTTCTTTTCTTCTTTGCAGTCCTTACGGATGTGACCCAATTTACCGCAGTTCCAACAAATGACTTTGGACTTTCTAGGAGATTTCGATCTCCCTTTGGATTTGGACTTGTCGCGCTTCTCATTCTTCTTGCCTTTCTCCTTAGGTCTTCCACGGACGGTTAGGGCTTCCTTTGAACTGATGGATACCTTCCTTCGCATCTCTTCACCGAGTAGGGCACCCACCACGTCTTCATATTTCAAAACAACAGAAGTACTACCGATAGCCATAACAAGAGAATCCCACGAATCAGGCAAAGAACAAAGCAAGATCTGACATTTCTCCTCGTCCATCTTAACACCGACGGATACTAATTAAGCCACCAACATATTGAATGCTTCTAGGTGGTCTGCAATTCGTCCACCCTCTTCCATCTTCAAGGAATACAATTTCTTTCTTAAGAAAATTTGATTTAATAAAGATTTCACTTGATACATCTCACCAAGCTTAGTCCATAGCTTCTTTGCAGAGTTCTCTTCATGGACATTTATTAGAATAGAGTCTGTCAGGCACAGTCTGATTAGACCCTTGGCTTTTCGGTCCATAACATCATACTGAGCTGCCGCAGTAGGATCTGAGGGCCTTTGGACATTCGCATCAACAGCATCCCAAAGATCTCGATCTATTAGCAGATCTTCCATCTTCAGCTTCCACATCTCAAAATTACTTCCATTAAATTTCTCCACCTCTATTCTCCCTGACGAACTCGCCATCTGAATATTCCTGCAACAAGATCAAAAAGTGTCTTCTGCACAAGCTTCCACTCAAATCTGGATTAGTTCAAAAAACCCAACTGCCCACAATTGAAACCAAAGGTGATCAGGCTCTGATACCACTTGTAAGGAAGTTAAGTAGCGGAAACAACTTCCTACACTAACCTTGAGAGGAGGGTAATGCAAAACTTTTTCAGATCGTTACAACAGTTACAGAAAATAGAAATAGATATAATAGCATTCATACCACAACACAGTGATTTACGTGGGGAAAACCCTTTCGGGAGAAAAACCCCACACTCCAAAAGCAGCTCAATATTTTATTCAGCAATCAAAAACAGATTACAACATACTTGCAGAGCAAGCTCTTCGTAGGAGTACCACTAATCAGAGATTCAGAGGCAACTCAATAGCCATAAGACTCTTACACACAACCTCTATCTCACACACCTCATAAATAGGAGATACAATACAAGAAACCGTCAAACGGTATTACAAAACCATGGGCTAAAACCACCCAATAAGGTGTAGCCGACCTTATCTCCCTTCTAGATGCCCTATGACATGTTAAAGAACACATCAACATGTTTCACTCCCTTTTACAGCTCATTTATGTATCCGATACAAATTATTTTTCCTATTTCAGGAGTACAAACTTCCGGAGGCCATAACTTGAGAACCGGGTGTCCGATTGACGAACCGTTTGAAGCGTCGGAAAGCTCGCGAAGTGCTCTATCACCTCGTAACCTGCTACGCCGGTTACGGCAACTTTTCAGGGCGTTTTGGAGCCTATAAAGCCCCCAAAATTAAGTTTAAACATTTTATCGCACCCCCCCAAGACGAAAACTTTAATATCTTCAAAACTAGCTGTGACCTTGCGACGCAACTTTACCGGAATGCTTATCTAGCCAACCAGAAGCTTCAGGGAGAGTTTCACACCATTTCGTGCTCAAATGAAAACTTACTATAAATAGTAACCTCGCATAAATGCAAGGTTGAGACACCATTTTTCCCAACAAACATGTGGATGGAAATGGCTTATGGAAAGATTGTATAACAATAATATAATACTAAGGTTTTAATGAGAATTAGTTGGCAGTATAAAATATTTTATGAGAACATTGATAAGGAGCCGAATTATGTGGTTAGCTAAGGGAGAACTTGGAAATTATGGGAGTCTTAAGACATTGGTAATTATTGGACATCCTTATGTTATACTGTAATTGGGTAGCTGGATATTAGGATGGTAAGATGATTTATTTAGATTGAAGAGATCGAAGGTTATGATATGCCGGAAATGGGCTAGTAAGTAAATATAAATAAGTAATATGGACCGGGACAACTCCCCTTTTACTAAATTTTAAATTAAAAGGATGGGTGTTGGTCACTTTTTCGAGTGCACATCCCCTTGATTTCATAGTTGCATAAGTGAAGTAGGAGAGAATAAGACCACTCTCCGAGTTGTTTGAAATATGTCATGAAATGTGTGGGTAGAGATTGTTGTCAACCATTATCGATCTTACTTGACAATAATTCCACCCCAAATGGCTCTTAACCTTAAGTGTTAGTAATTTGGCAACAAGCTCCTACCTAATGAAGGCAAGTGAATGTTAGAGGTCAAAATATAAGGAGCTAGCATAAGGTGCTAAGAAAACAAATGATGTCCCTAGTAAAATTATATCCATTATACAAATCCTAAGAGGTTCTAAGTAATCAAGTGTCAATTTTGTACCAAACGACCAACCTTGTGTGAAAGACATGAAAAGGTCGATGTTTGAGCTACCACGTAACATTAAATCAAGGTTTAGCATATTAAGATAATTAATGGAAGCCCAAGAGGAATGGATGGAGAATGGTAGAGTTAGTGCAATTACCTGTTGGAATATAATTATGGATGTTAATAACCCTAAATAGATAAAATATTATGTCGAAAAGTGTGGCTTGCAATAGCAATCACATGAAGGTTAAAAAGGAACATGATCTATTAAACGATTGCAATCCCATGTATATAAGATATGTCGTAAATAATAAAGGAATATAGATAATCTAAGAATCTCAAGAGTCTAATAATCACTTCCTAACACACTTAGGACATGTGATCTTGGGTGATGTGTTGTGGTTACTCCATATAGCATGGCTAGAATGGTCATCTTATTTCGAGTATGATTCGACATTATTTTTTATTTTCTTTGAATAGCATTTTGTGACCTAGGGGCTAGTACTTTCTGTTTATTTTTATTTTTTTAATGATGAAAAGACCACTATATTTATGTTTCTTTTTATTTGAGCTATGGCACTTGCCACGTTTCTAGTTTTAATATCTTTCAATTGCCAGCATTTTTCTTCTTTTTATTGGACTTGGTAGAAGTAACTTGTATTTTGATCTTGTAAAGTGTCAAGTGGTCATTTTGAGGTTCGATATAACTATCCCTAGTTATGTGATTTGTGTAATATCTATCATGTTCGTTGAACCACTGATAGTGTGTCAAGGAAGGATACCGCAAGGAGTGAAATTAGGCACAAAGAATTAACAAAGAATATATTTTATCAAATCAAGATAAAGAAAGGAAGATCCTCCTAAATAAAATTAATTGCGAGTAACCTGAAGGAGAAAAATTTATAACAATAGTGTGATCTAGACCTAATGAATTGTGAAAGTAATGATTGTCGGTTGGTAAATTTAGCATGTGTATGGAGATGATTGTGTAGATGATGTCTAAAATAAGTTCTAATAATTTCCATCACTCCTTTGGAATGGGATTGTTATGTACCTTAATGTTTGGGAATTGCGAATAATATACCCTATGAAACTTAACCTTGGTGCTTAGAAATATAAACATTGTAATCCCTAGAGGTAGAAAACTACCCTATATAGGGGCAGAATTGAAGGACCTAAAATTTGATTATGCCTTGTTACCTAAGGAAGTTGGAAGAAATTATGCACCTAGGACGGTTTAGCAAGTAGTTTATTAACACCCTAATGAGGTGCCTTGATGTAGAATAAGTAGATTCATTTTGGTTAAGTGTGATGTCAATTTTCTTAAGTAACATGCATGGACAAAAATTACAGTAGGATAAACATGTATTAAAATGAACCCTAAACAAAGTAGGACTCCTAGAAATTCAATATGTGTAACCTTGATTGTGGGAGTTGATGTGTGTTATTGATATGATTTGGATGGCGCATTAATGTAAGTTGTTGAAAGATAGAACATTCTAAAACACCTACCTAAGATCGAAGGGAAATGTAATAAAGAATTTAACCTTGTGAAGATAGTAAGTTAATTACAATAATAAGTTGATTTTGGTAATTCATCCTTCTAGTAGGCAAGATAAGATTTTGAGTCACTTATTCAAATTGTGGGAAATGCTACGTTCCTACTTTGAAATTATACTCATGTGACTTCCAGCAGTAAATCAAACTCTAGGGGAGGAGGATGTAAGGCCCTCCCCAAATGAAGCTTTGATTAACTTAGTTGACCATGTTTGACCCTATTAATAAATGCTATATAATTCAATAGAATGGATTGTGTTCGATAGATAGATTGGTGAGAAAACTAATTGAACCAAGTTATAGAGTTATTTCACCTTGTGGTGTACATTTAGATGCGTTATGAATTTGAAATCCTAAAAGATCCACTGATTGGATAATCTTGAACTAACGTATGTCAGCTATATCTGGATTCGCAGAACTTTATTATGATGTTGGAAATATGATGTGTATCTAATAAGTGAATGAAATTATGAGGATTGTGATAATGGCTTATGTGGATAAATTGGGATGTATGAGATATTGAATTGTTAATGTCAATTGTATGCAATGTGTTTGATGTGTATTCTTATTCATGTGTTTAATATTTTATGAGGATATTTGGAAGTACAAAATGTGTAATTGAGATGCGCGGGAAAATTATCCATATGACCATGGAAACATTATGGAGAACCAAACCTACACCTATGTACGTTCGTAAAACCAGGGTTTGTCTATTTGGAGAGACAACACCCCGTTTCTATCATATTTTATTCGTGAAAGTGATTGTTGCATGAATGTTAAATTGAATTTTGTTAATTTGTGTAAATCCAACAAGAGACAAATTTCCAGTGTAATTTTGTAAAAGTATTTTTAGTGTCCCTTGACATGTGATCGATTTATATTTTGGTTTTTAAATTGTCTCTTGGAGGGAGTTGTTTAACCATAGCTTTTTCATTTAATTTAATGTGATTCCATAATTGCCTTGGGAAGAGAATCTTTGGGGTGGTCAACTTAAGTTTGACCCGAAAATTAACTTCAGAGGGGATTGAAAGGGGTTAAATGGACACCTAGGGGTAGTTTAAGAGTGTTTCCTAAAACCCATAAGGTATACCTAAGGGTTAGGAGTAATTTTAGGCATGTTTCAACTCCCATGTGACCATTTAGACACCCTAAAAAGTGGGTTTCCTTAGTTGAGAGAAAATTTAAAAAAATTAGAAGGCATCACCCAAGTTGTTAACTTTCCTTTTTGATGAGAGATCCTTTTGGATCTTTTTTCTGACTTTTCCTTTTTCAATTTTAGAAACCTGTGAGAACTCTCACTGAGGCCTTTTTAGGCAAGAATGAGAGATTTTGCGGGTAATCACCCACTCTCCATTTTTGGAGACAATGCAATTTTGAAAAAAGAGAAACAAATTTGGTGTAGGAAATTTGGGCTAAGTGTAGAGAAACAAGGTTTGTGGATTTGGGTTGATCATCCTCAACTAGACTAGCATACCTTTGGGCAATTTGAAGGTTGGTTTAGCTTCTCCCTATGTTATTACATGTTGCATGATTATGTTGAAAGATCATTGGTGTGGAAAAAGTTGTTCTCTTGCATTTTTCTTTTGGAAAATTATTATGCGTTTTGTATTTTTATTTCTTGTTTGAAATCTGTGTTTTGGGAGTAACCAAGGCCTCCTACTCTTGGGAGAGAGGATGGTCTTGTGGGTGGTAGAAGTTTGACAGCCCTCAAGTGAGAGGCTCTCGTTGTGAGGGTGTTCTCAAGGGATATTTATGTGACCCTTGCTGCATGGCATGTTTATGTATTTGGGGGTCATAAGGAGGGAAATAAGGCTTTAATGCCTCGGGGGGCATAAGGATGTGGGGCTATTATACTTATGATATATTTTGGTTTCCATGAGGTGGCTTTGTGTTTTACCATACTTGCAGTCTCCTCAGGGTACTTGGTCCACTACCACCCTTGAAAAGACATCACATCATGTGGTGCAGTGTAGCCCTGGGATGGGAATATGTTTGTGACTGTTTCCCCCTTGTTTATTGTGTTTGCATGTGTGTAACCTGTCTAGGGCTTGGTTCTCCAAGCTCGGGGCTGGCTACTAGTTAGCCTAGGCTGGGAGGTGAGCACTCCATGGTCATAGTCTATGATTTATTTGCAGGTTGTTGGAAGAAAAGGAAAAGACAAGTAGAGGTTGTTGGACTTATGTTTTGCAGAAAAAGAATTGGAAATAGAATAGTTTATATTTTAAGTTGCAGCAGTGTGAAAGGAAAACTATGTTGTATCTAATTTTGGAAAGGTAATGTATATATCATTTTTAAGATCCTCATTTAATAGAAATAAGGGATCCATTTGTAAGGTTGTCTATAATGTATTTTAAATATACTTAAAAGAAATATATTGTTTTTATTAAAGTATCTTCTGGTTGCAAATGAGTTATTTATGTTGAGATTATGCTTTGTATTGTTCTTGAGATTTTCAATGATTGCATGCAAGTTACTTTGGAAATAATTGTTCAGATATTTCCTTATGCATATCTTTAAGTTTAATTAAAGTAATCGAGGTTAATGAAGTCGCCGCTATATACTTATTTAAACTCAATCATTTTATTTATTCGCAAAAAATAAATCAAAATAATAATATGTCTAACTCTAAGTATTATTTCAATGTTATCTAGTCTAAATATAGTTGTTGTATCATTTTATTTAATTCTGTCATTTTACTGATTTGCAGAAAATAAAAAAATAGAGTTGATTAGCCTATTTAATTTAAATAATAACAAATTCATATATATTTTGTTTTATTCCTATTTAATTCTGTCAATCAATAATTTATCTGCAGAATATGAAATCTAAAGTTAAATAGCCTATCTAATTTATTTAATATCCTTTTTATTTAGATGTTGTGTAAATAATGGATTTTGTCATTTGTTTAAAATGAATCTAAGGATAAACATATTATCTCAGATTTATAATAACTTGGAGATTACAACAAAAAAAAACAATACCTTGATTTAAATCTAAGAATTGTTCTATGTTTTTGAAAGGTAAAATAATATATATTTGCGTAAATAAATTTAGCCCTAAATCTAATGAGCATCCAAAATGTGTGTGTGTATATATATATATATATATATATATATATATATATATATATATATATATATATATATATATATATATATATATATATATATTGAATTTAAATATAAATAAATATATATATATTTATTTATATTTAAATTCAAAATATATTTATAATATATATATATATATATATATAATTATATTTATATTTAAAAAAAAAAAAATACATTTCAAAACAAATGTAAAAAAAAATAAAAATATAAAAAAAGAAAATACAAAAAAAAATTATTACCTTTGGAAGGGGCTCGGCCCCTGCGGATTTTCCCACAGGGCGGCCCCCCCCTCTAACATGGTGGGCGATGCTCCATAGCAACGACGCCGCCGGGGCTGTGGGTCGAGACCTGCGGTCACAGCTGCGGTCGTGGCTATGGGGAGCCCTTCCCCGCTTGGCCTCTGCCTTCCTTTACTCGCCGCCACTCCACCCTGTACATGCATTCAGCCCCCTGCGTGATGAAAAGATAAAGATAAAACCCTAACCCGGGTAGGGTTAGAGTAGCAAAAAAAAAAATATAGAGGAAATAAGAAATGAAAGTAAAGAAAGGGTTTTTTTTTTTAATTTATATATTTATTTAGGGTTTTTCATAATAATATTTGTTTAAAGGAATATATATATATATATATATATATATATATATATATATATATATATATATATATATATATATATATATATATAATTTATTATATATATTAAAGAATTTTTATAAGTTATTATACATATAAATGTTTATTTTAAACATTTAATAATATTGTTGTTTAAGGGCAAATTGTAGACTTTAATTATTTAAAATTTATATATATATATATATATATATATATATATTATAAACATATGGACTTGTAAATATACTATTGATGATTCAAATTTAAAATACCCTTTAGAGTTTAATCTTTTAGGGAACTTTAATGGGTATGGTAAGTTATTTTTGGGTTTCCATAAGCTAGTTGGAATTTAATGGAAAAAAGTAATAAATTTTTCTACAACATTATTATTGGGTAAGTATATTTGAGAAGTTTAAATTAATCGAATTTAAAACAAGAGGAAATGTAAATATTGACTACGATATATTAAATAGTTGATGTTTGGAAGTAGTATATAACAACATGATTTAAATTATATAATTACATTTTAGAGACCTAAATGGAAATTATTTTTATAATTAAACGGAATAATTTATTATAGTTAAATAATTAAGTTAAGAGGATATTGTAATGGCGCAATATAATTTCTCTATAACCAAATTAAGGGACTAAGTCTTGTGAACCTTGTTAACCCAAGTGGATACTTTTATCTGAAAATTTAATTATCACAATGATGTTTGGCACCTTAATTGTATCTACTCAATTAGGTAATATTAATGAAAAGAAATAGTAATAGTGTTGATATTTAGTAATTAATTGGTATCAAACCCAGTAATTATATTAATGTCTATTTAGTAGTATTGGATCAAACTAAGTACAAATAAGCACAACTGAAACGAAAGGGAATTTTGAGTGAATTTAATATTACCCTTGTAAAATTTATTCGTTCCACTTGATAATAGGAATTATCGTAATTGTATGTTAATATTTAATATCAATTAAGAATTGTTTGGAAACAACATGTTAAGTTGTCACAACTATTTAAGCAATAGTTGCATGTAAATAAGTGTTTATAAAAAAAAATTGTTGGTTGTGTTTTGCCCAAAAAGTTTGGGCATGACAGATAGTGAGGAAGTGGATGGATGAGAAGTATAAGACAATTTTGTATAAGGTGATATAGTTGATAGTGAAGGTTTTGGTTATTGACTGAGCTTAAACCGGTACTGAACCTGGCACATGAGATGTTGTTTTGAGCAATAAATTATATTGGATTTTGATAATCCATATTGTAGTCAGTGTGACTCCTATTTTATGATTGAGCAGTGAGCTCTAGGTTGTTGGCCTCCCTACATGTGTAGGCCCCTCATTGTAAGTAGTATTTATTCATTGGCCAGTGAGTAAATATTGTGGGTCACAAATCCCACTGAGGTTTTTCCCACACCGGGTTTCCTCATTAAATATCTTGTGTTATGGTGTGTTTCTATGTTGTCTTTGTTATTCTTATTTGCTACATTAATTCTTATTTACCGGTGCACTATTTTGGGATGCAAAGTTTTAAAAAAGTATAAATATTATGCTAACTGGCTAGACACTAATTCACTCCCCTCTCAATGTCTTTGGGACTGTCATTGAATCTAACATCATGTTCTCACTCTGTTTGTTGGTGGAAGAGTCTATTGGTTCAACTGAGTTGAGGTAATAGGCTAGCGTATAGTCATTGGCAAAAGTAGGTACATTCATGGGTTGGTCTTGTAGACTACAGTCAATTAATTCAGGATGTACCAAGGATAGAGTGTGGACAGGTTCGAGGGAGTTCACAATATTGTCATCACAACTATGAATCAAAAAGTTGAGTTCTAGAAGACTACCTTGCGTAAATGTCTGGAGACCAGGAAGAGTTAGAACATGATTATTGAAGTGCACGTTAATATTTAGTTGAGCTAATCCAATAGACCTACTTGTAGCATCATTCTCTACGCCAAACTAGAATTCATATCATGGTTCGATAGTAACAAGATCAGTAGAGAGATTCTCATCATTTACATCAAATAATTGAGAGTTTGATGTTGAGTAAACATTGTCATAAATAGGATTGTTGTCAGAGTCATCAGAGTCATCGGATGAAGTTTCCAAGTCTTCTTCAAGTGATTGAGTGAATGTATGTATGGTATCAACACCTACATCTTTAGTGTTGCAAGTTCCTTCAAGATTTGGCTCATTTATCATTTGTATCCGACATACCTGTTGACATAACCTTGATGGTTTTGTGAGTCCTTGTCGTCTACTCCATTCAGCTTCCTCTGGACTAATGACTGGTTCTACTTCTATAGCTTCCAATTCTTCTTGTGTAGTCCCATACCTAATTTGTTTTGTCTTATTAGAGGGGTATATAATAGATGAAAGATTTTTTGGTATTCTTCCTTCTTTCAGCCTTTGTTCATAGTCTTCTTGTATTATTAGTCTGATTTCTTGTATCTCCTTTTTCTATCTTTAAGCACATCAGCTCTTGAGTGTCACTCGGGATATCATTGGGCTCTTCTGGAGTTTTTGTAATGGATGTATCAGAGAGGTAGTTTGGACCCCATTCATACTCGTTTGAGCCAGTTTCTAAATCGTCTACTTGTTGCCTACCAGTGTATGTGACTGGAAATTTCAGTGGTGCAAACAATTCTCTGATTCTTTCTACTTCATCTCTCATATCTTCTAGAACTTCAACTCCTTGTATTTTTGTAGATGACACCATCATAACTTGAGTACTGACTGTTTCTTCTCTCTTGATTTCTAGTTCCTCTTTTTCTTTTCCACACTTTGCTTGAGTTTGTTGAGTGTTGACTTCCTATGATGTTGAAAGCGATATCCTTTTCTTCCACTTAGACTTAGAAGCATGTTTTTGGTCTGATGTCTTTTTTGGATTGTATCATAGTCCAGCCTTATCATTTGTAGATTTTGTTTGCACCTGAATCAGTTCAATAATACCCTCTTGATGTTTTCCTAGGGGACCAGTACTTGAATATCCCACGCATTGGATCATTTTGTAGTCGGGACCATATTGGCTTGGGGAAATCTCACAATGTCATACTTCCTCGTTTTGACTATCTTCCTTGAAAATCCACTTAAGAACAACATCCTCTTCTATTTCATTTGCCAGGGAAGTAGAAGACTATACAAAAATACCATCATATATGATATTCAGAGTTAAATTTTGTGTTCTCATAGCCTCTGATGGTTTGCCCAACTGTTTCGGTGATGGGGGGAGAGAGACTAATGAAACTACTGGTTCTATCTTGTAGCCATTCATGCTAGTATTTGTAATCTTCAATTTCTTTTCTAAGTCTTTCATCAAAGCTTCTAGACTTTCATCTATATAGGTTTCTCTATTATGAGGCACAAAGGTATCAGCACCTTTTGTCAATGCATTACAAGGGAGATTTGTATCAGTAGGGATACTGACTTGAACTTTGCTATAAGGAAATTTTAAGCATTGATGGTATGTAGATGGAACTGCCTTCATTTCATGAATCCATGGCCTACCCAGTAAGATATTGTATGACAGAGGAAGATCAAGTACCTGGAAAATGACATCTCTTTCTACAGGTCCCACCCTGATTGGTAATAATACTAGACATTTAGAGGTATTTTCTTCTTCATCATAAACATTAATTATTATTTTCTTGGTCGGATCAATGACATTTTTAGAAAATCCTAGTTGTGTAAGCAAATTGTAAGTACAGATATTCAACCTTGTGCCTCCATCTATCAAAATAGGTTTAACTTTGTGTTTATGGATCATGGCTTCAATATGCAATGGTTGGTTATGTGGATGATTTAGCGAGTTGTCATCTTCTTTAGAGAAGGTCAGATAGTGAGGTGAAGTCAGATGACCCACCATAGATTGAAACCGATCAATATCTAAATATTTTGGAACATTAGTTGTGAGCAACACTTTGTATAGGATCTCTTTATGAGCAGAAGAGATTTGAAAATTCGTTCTTTTTAGTTGTTCAACAATGCTATATCTAGAGGATGATGATGAAATTAGTTGTTTAAATTTATCATTGTTGATTCTTTTTGTTTGTTTGATGAGGTTGGTAGGTTTGATGGTATTTGAGCCAAATTTGAAGAACTAGCTCCTTGGAGAGTAACTTGCTTTTGAGAACGGGTCATAGCATTTGCATGTCATGATTCATGTTGTTTGTCTTTGATTATAATCACATTGCAATATTCATATTGGGAAGACTTAATCATGTTGATGATGTTGTCATTGCTGGTATAAGTGTAATTTACTTTGGCACCTCCTTTTGTTTTTGAGGAATCACCTTGTTCGTAAACAGGTAAAGGATCTTTAAATGCTTTGTGATCACCATTTGTGGGGTGATTCCCGACAACAATTTTACCAGCATCTATGAGATCTTGAATCTCGTGCTTGAGCTTCATGAAGTTGTTTGTGTTATGACCTTTATTTCGATGGTAGTCGCAGTATTCATTTTCTCTCCACCATTTTGGTTTGACTTCGGGATCATATGGCCTAGAATTGTCTGGGAAGGTTATCAGATCGTTTGCCAATAAATTTTTGAAAGTGGATTCGGATGATTCTTCTAGAGGAGTGAGTTCATGCCTAGGTTTTGAAAGCCAAGGTTTCTCTTTGAACCACTCTTTTACTTTCTTCGGAGGATTTTTTGTTGTGATTTCAACTGCTTTGAGTGCTTGCGTGCCACTAGACAAGTTAAATATCGTGGATTTTGTTTTTGCTTTAATAGTGTCTACCACTCCATCATTAACAACGTTCTTCTTGTTGTCTTTTCCATATTTCCAATACTTGTTCTTTTCTTTAGAGCTAGATCCTGGTTGTGTTTCTTTCCAAGGTGAGATATCTCATTTCTTTATAAGCACATCTTCCATTCAGATAGCATTATCTACCATTTTGTTAAATGATGGGTGCACTTGCATTTGGATACTATATTTCAATTCAGGGATCATATTATTGACGAATATATCCATTTTCTCATAATCTGGAATAGGTCGTGAATATCTAGAGAACATCTTTCTCCAAAGTTGGAGGAAAGTGAGAAAAGGCTCCCTTGTTTTCTGTTTGGTATTGCAAATCTTGATCATAGTAACAGGGTGTCGAATGTTTTAGGAGTATTGTTATAGAAATAGTTGGATTAATTCTTCAAAAGTTTTTATTCACTTAGGTAGACTTGAGAACCATTCCATAGCTTGCCCCCTAAACTTCTTGGGAAAAGGCGTATGAGATACGTTTGGTCATGCATGAACTCCATACATAGAGCACAAAATTCTCTGATATGGTCTTGGGGATTTGAGTTACCATCATATTTATCAAATTTTGGGATCTCAACTCGTGAAAGAAATGGAGGCATGTATAGGTTTTTGTCAAATAGAAATGGGCATATTGTCTCCAGAGAATATTGTTTTGGGGATTTATCCTTGTTTTTGAGTTCTGTGATCTCAGTCCATAAGGCTTGTAATTGTTTGTGTACCATTATTATAGGTGATTCTTCCTTTTTAGTGATGAGAGTCTGAACGTCATAACCAGTAGGAAGTTCAACGCCTTGTTTTGCTAGTTCTAAAAAATAGTTTTCTTTTTCTCTAGCCATGATAACCTTCATCATTTTTTTGAAATCTTTATCCTTTTGACATCTATGAATATCAGTTTCTAGAGGTTCAAAGTCTTCAAATTCACTTGATGAGGAATCACTATCGGTACCATGAATACTGAGGTTGTCTTCGTCATTTTTTTATGTTTCAGGTATAGTGGGAGATAAAGGTTGATCAAAAACTGGTATATCTGATGATGAAGGTTTATCAGTGAGCAGGTCCTTTACATAAAACGGGTTATCCTAATATGAAAAGGATTTCCCTATTCCTTTGGCATCTTTCTTATGACAACTTCTGGTTTGAATAGGCATTTTTATTGACTGATGTGACCTAAAGTTGTTTGTGATGCAGAAGTCAAGATCAAATTCAAAGCTAGTTGTTTGGTTAACGTATTGATTAAGAGAAGCAACTAAGATTTAGTTTGGTTTCAGGAAAGATATATCCTGTGTAAGACGTTTATCTAAGTTGATTCAAGAGAAGTGACTAAGACGCGGTCTATTTTTAGGAACGATCTATCCTGTATAAGACGTTATCTAAGTGAGTTAAGTTTGATAAGTAGTTGATTGAACTAGCTGAAAAGATGATCGACAAAATCGTGCAACACAAAAGGCAGAGGTACACTGTTTTAATATGTTTATGCTCATAATGATGATAACCAGTTTTATGCTCATTGTAGATTGTTTTAGGCAAGTTTGACTATTCTGGATTGACAAAATCAGATATTCGTACAACAGGTTTTACAAGACCAGATGACAGTTTAATAGCTTCAGGATGATAGAAATAGAATTTCGTACGAGTTGCTACCTATAATCACATGACAGATGGGTATACCTCAGACGACAAACTGATGAATGTGATGATGTTTCATATGACACAGGATGTGGGCTCAAACGACAGTTCCCTAAACATGATGATAGATAATAAGGTCTCGTACGACACAGAATGCATGCTTAAATGACAGACTGTTAGGATTGATGGAATCTCGTACGAAAATATGTATGTAGTAGGACGATAAATCAAAAGACTCGTATGACTGTTTACTAGACAGAGGCTAAATTATGAGATTTCAATGACTAAATATGACCAGTTTTGAGGTAGACTGAGTTTCAACCAGGATAGACTAGTTTTTGACACAGACAGAGTTTTGACTAGGATAGACTAGTTTTGACACAGACAGAGTTTTGATCACTGAGTTTATTTCTCGTTTTCTCCAGTTTTGGTATTCCAATTTTAGTTTTAGGGATGAAAACACAGAAAACATGTAATATGAATAATAAATCCAATCACAGCATGAAAACCCTATGGAAATTGGTGAGAGAAGAAAACCTTTGCTTGTAGACTCAAGTACACACCCAATAGCTAATCAAAATATAGCCACTAAGTCTCATGCAATGGATTCTCAATGTCGTATTAGCCGACTCCAAATGCTAATGAGGGCATGAAATGACAAGTATCTTGGGAGAGTTACTATCTCTCTTGCACAAAGATTATCCCCCCCTTTTGGAGGTGAACTGGGTAGCTTCTAATTTTAATTGGAACTAGTAAGGGATCCGTTCAATGCGTAAAGGTATAAACTCAATTAAGAGTTCTCCTAGCCTTGAAAACCAAGGTTTAATATACCCGAAGGTACAGAGGAGAGCTACTCCTGAGAATTGTCATTGACTTGATTTTCATCAAATCATGTTTGTTTTATAGTGGGTTGGAGTACTTGGCATTTAGTTGTTCCCACTTGGGTCGTTCCCCTCTCACCGGTCGTAATGGCTATAGAGTTATTAGCTCCTTGGGAGGGCAGGCTCACTAAAGATATACAAATCTCAAACATAAATAAAATGCCTCAAGGTTGGGATTTTTTATTGTCTAAAAAGACAAGAGCATACTCTCCTACCTCTCAGAATTTTCTTAAAACACAAAATACAAATTTGTTCTTTAACCAGATAGCAATTTAGGTGCCTAAAAAATGAGATTAAAGAATACATGATGTTTGGTTGATTCTCCTCAGGCAACCTGCAAAGACAACGAATCAGTAGTCATATTGTCTTTATGCGACAAGCATATTCTTCAATAGGCGTTCTGTAAAAATTGATTAGGTTGTAAAAATTTCTTAGATAGACAGATAACAAGCCAAGGTCAGCATCAGTGTAATCAAAATTGAATAGAGAACCTGAAGAATGAAATCTGCTTTTTTTTTTTACCAAAAAAAATAAAAATCCATACGACAATTTTCACCGACTCGTACAATAATTCGTACAAGATCGTACGATAATTGTAGTTTGTCATCCAGCACTGTGGGAAAAATCGTACGACAATTCGCAAAAACTGTACAAACAAAAATCAAAAAAAAAAAATTGAAAAAAAAAAAAAAAAGTTAGTCTCCGAGGCCGAAAAATGTAGTCTTCTGCCCCACGGTGCATGCCAGAAATAAGTATATGATAACCTAGGTCCCCACCCCTGTCTCTCCTCCTCTGCATAACTCTTGTATGCATTAAACTCTTGCAAGATCTCCTAAGGTCTACCATACTGCCTCATCACTCGAGTAACCACAAACCACTCGACCACTATCACTGATCTGCCAATGAGGTCGATTCATAAACAGGTCTCTGTGCACAACTCTGCAACCATCCCAAGGCTCAAGACCCCTATAAGGCCTCCATATGACAACTATAAGATCATCTAGCTATCATCTCCAATACTTTGTCTTACCCAGATGGGGCTAAGTAACATATCAACAATATCTATAAACAATCGGTTGTTGTGGATCTCTAGCATCATCCACAATCAGTCTACAAACTGGGAGATGCTCCCATGCCCATACCTGTAATATCAAAACCCCTGCAACCATATTTTTCCCCTCCCTGTAAACCACCTCATGCATCTCATGATACATATGCGCTAGAATACAAGAACCCCATCCTAATCTCTAAGGGTGCTCCACAAGCCTCTCTAGCATCCTGCCCTAGCCACATAAGAAACCCTTTTGTCCCTTGTCTGGCATAAGGAAACAACTGATGAATCTTGCTAGGATGTATCCCAGTGGAAACTGATCACTATACCTAGCCATCATGTCATCCCAGCTGATAGACCATGTCAGAATGTCTGCATCATTGTGAGGCCTCACCTCGACTCAGTCTGACATTCAGTGGATTTTATATTTAGACTATTATGGATACTTTATTTTGATGCATTTTGAGACTTAGAACTTACATGATTTCAGGATTTGGATAACATTGCTATGATTTGATGATTTTACTTATGTGCCTTATGAGATAGAACACTACTTGATTGTTAGATAAGATGATATTGCAATGATAGATGTCGTTATTTAATTTGCAGGACTTTTCTATGATAATAGAACTATGATGTATGGTTAAGTTTATGTGAATTGGGATGAAATTGTTTATGAGAACTTTGCTTGATAAAAGATGTATATAATCTGTGCAGATGAAAATTGTATGCAAGTGATGATGTGTATTGTTATTCCTTTGAATTATATTATATGTGGATATTTGAAAGTACTAATGTGTAAATTGAGATGCGCAGGAAATCTACCATGTGACCATGGAAAATTACGGAGAACCAAACCTAGACTTATGTATGTTCGTAAGCCAGGGGTTGTCTATTTGGAGAGACAACACCCCGTTTGTGTTGTATTTTATTCGTAACAGTATATGTTGCATGAGTGTTAAGTGTTATTTAAATTTAATGTATAAAACCACAAGAGACAATTTCATGTTTTATTTTGTAAAAGTGTTTTATTTGTGTCACTTGACACATGTGTGGATTTAAATTTAAATGTTTTATTTGGTCTCTTGGTGGGAAAGTGTTTAATTATAGTTCTTCTTAAATAAAATAATGTGTTGTCATAAATACTTTGGGAATATAATATTTGGGGTGGTCAACATATGTTTGACCCGAAAATAAACTTCAGAGGGGTTTAAAATGGGTTAAATGAACACCTAGGGGTAGTTTAATAGGGTTTCCTAAAGCCCATAAGGTATACCTAGGGGTTAGGGGTAATTTTAGGCAAGTTTCTACTTTTTAATGATCTTTTTAACGCTTTAAAAATTGGCTTTTTTGAGTTGTGCGAAAATTGAAAATTAGAAGTTTAAATCTAATTAGGATTTTTCCTTTTGGAATGAGAGTCTTTTTGCATTCTGCTTTTCTTTCCTTTTTGGTTTTTAGAAACTTGTGAGAACTCAGAGATTGAGCTTCTTAAGAAAGATTTTTGGGAATTGGAGGGTAATCACCCACTCTCCATTTTTGGAGACAAGAGAAATTTTGAAAAGAAAATAATAGGATGGAATAGAAAAATTGACTAAGGGTAGAAGGAAAAAGATTCGTGGATTGGGCAGCTCTTCCTCAAATATCATAACACCTTTGGGCAGATTAAGGTTGGTTTCAATTATTCATTATAATGTCTTCTTCTTGCTTATGTCTGGAAGTATGTTGGTGTAAGAAATCTGTGTTCTTGAATGTTTCTTTTGAAATTCATTTGGTATTTTTGCATTATGATTTGTTTGTGTTTTGGGAGTTTTCTCAAGACCTCTTACTCTTGGGAGAGAAGAGGATCTTGTGGGTGGTAGCAGTGACAACCCTTGAGTGAGAGACTCTCTTTTGAGAGCGATCACAAGGGATCTTTGTGTGACCCTTGCTGCATGGCCTGTTTGTGCAATGGGGGTCATAAGGAGGGAATTAAGGCTAGAATGCCTTTGGGGGGCATAAGGAATAAGGGGTTGAGATTATTGATATAATTATTGTGCCATGAGGTGGCTTCTTGTTTATTTCATACTTGCAGTTCTCCTCAGGGTATTGGTCCACTACCACCCTTTGAAAAGATCATCACCAAAGTGTGGTGCTGTGAAGCCAAGTTGGGAGTGTCTCTGAAAATCTGTATGTATTTGCCTTCTATGTGTTTGCCTGTTTGTTACCCGTCTAGGAATTGGTTCTCCGAGCTCAGGGGTGGCTACCAGTTAGCCTAGGCTGGGAGGTGAGCACTCCGTGGTCATATTTGTGTTTCTATTATGCAGGAAAGTCAGGAGAAGAGAATAGGAACCATGAAAAGATACAGAAGATTATTGTTGAAGATACTTAAATCCATTTGCAAATATTTGTTTTTATTTTTGATTCAGAAGTATGCCCTCATTCATAGAAATGAGAGGCAAGTTGTAATTTTTGAAAATAGTCTTGAGGTTTATTATTGTAGCTAAACAAAGAAACGTCCTGTAAAATTTGCAGAATATCTTGGAGTTGTAAAAAAAAGCTTGTTTTATTTCTACTTCTGTTTTTGTTTCAAAAAAAGAAAAGCCTCCTTGAGTTGCATGCAAAAGATTCTTTTTTTTTATGGAAAAATTAGTTTTCAAATAAATTTTATCTATATTCTATTGGTTGAAAAGTATGAGTTATTTTGCTGAAAGAACCTAAGTATTTAAAAGAATAAGGGTGTTTTAAGTAATTGTTTTATTAGTGGAAAAATCAATGAATGTGTTTTATTCAGAATAGTATAATGTATTTTAAGAAAAAAATGTATTAGAATAAAAGTTTAGCAAAAGATCTACTTCAATTTCTTTTATCAGCGATTAAAATAAATAAATAAAAGAGCCTAAGTTTATATACCAATTATTTATATATATATATATATATATATATATATATATATATATATTTGTGCACATGAAATTTTGATTTACATAATGCTTTCCCTTTGTTATCTTGTTTAAAATTTTGTATGTAAATCTTATAAAAAATATATATATATATTTTTATATATATTCACCCTTAAAACTTTTATATATATAAATTTATATAAGTATAAATATATATATATATATATTTATATATAATATAATTTTAAAAAAAAAAAACTAAATTTTAAAAAAAAAAAAGAATTTTGGGATCCACGCAGACCCCACTGTGTGTACACACAATGCGGGCCGCGCGGCGCCCACTGTGTGCACACATAGTGCGAGCCGCTTTGGCTCCCACTGTGTGGACACACAGTGGTCGGCCACGGCCGCCACTGTGTGGACACACAGTGGTGCGAGCCGCAAGCGGCGCCCATTGTGTGGACACACAGTGGTGCCGCGCCGCCACTGTGCGTTCACACAGTGGCGCCCACAGCCTTCGCCTTCTTCAAACCCTACATAAAAAAAATGGCCGCCGCCGTTGTTCGGCCCTGTGGAATTTTTGTGGCAATAAAAAAATAAAGAGATTATACCCTAGCCCGGGTAGGGCTAGGGTAAATGAAATAAAATTTACATGATAGTTTAGAGTTGTTAATATATTTATAAAAAATAGAACCCTAATTAGGGTTGGAAAAATATTGATTATTGTTTTGGAAAGTTATGTTTGTTTTAAAAGAATTAGAATATGTAAATATATGTAAATATATATATCTATATATATATATATATATGAATATATATATATATATGAATATAATTCTGATTATTTTTGGAGTAAGTATTTAATTATATATATATATATATATATAATATTCTGGTTATAATTTGGAGTAAGTAATTAATAGAGATTTAAATATTTAAATACCTCTGTATTGGTTTCTAATGGGTAGTAAAAGAAAAAGAAAAAAAAAATATACAAATTTATAAATAAAGCCTGGTCTTATAAATTTCAAATGTTTTTAGCGTGTTAAATGCTTAATATTGCCCTAGTTAATTTAATTAGACCATTAAAATTTTAAAATGGTTGTTTAGACTATATAGTCATATTGGAGATTGAATTAATTTTCTTCTCCTATTTCTTTAGCGTGATTGAGTTAATAAACTTAACGACTAGGTATCTCGTGGAGATAAAATTAAACCAGTTAGTTTTCCGCAATTAGAATTAAACAAATTATCGATGCTTGGTTCGTTTCAGAATTAGCTCGAATATAATTATGGAAATTTCATTAACGCTTGTCGTGTGAGTGAACTTGATAATTAATTAGTATTTTTTAAAAAAAATCGTTCCATTTTTGCCCTAAATTTTGGGCATGACAATCATGAAATACCTGCCTCAGAGCTAGTAGGCTAGGACATTGTGCTGAATCATAATCCACCTTACCCCCAACGAATGGAATACGAAGAATCCTATATATATTCTCAGGGGTGATAGTCATCTCCCCAACTGGCAAATGAAATATATTATGCTTAAAATTGAATCTCTCTACAAGCGCATTGAGCATCCCGTGATTCACATGGATATCTGGCATCTGTAAAAGGTGAGTCAATCCGCACAAATCAATATGTGCTCTATCAATATCAGATAACTCAAGAACTAATGTAATAGTTGATGGATAGAAACATCTGAAAAGAACGTGAGGTAGTCGAACCTGCAGGAATCAAACAATAGATCATCATAAAACATTTTAAATTATGCTACAAGACAGGTAAAACATCACGCAAATCCAAAACAATCAATTCCAAAATCAAATTTTTAAGTTTGCACCCTCAAAAATGCTCATTGTTTTTCAAACAACATAACACAGTAGAGGTAGAAACTTGTACAAGTCGGGAATGGGTATAGGATGACAAAAGACTCTGATACGACACAAAACAAGCCCTAGAATGACAAAATGGTATCTTTTACACAAGCTCGTACGATACAAGGGTAGGTATAAAATGAAAAAACTAATGGATTGAAACGACAAAATAATTTTAAGAAGTTTGCCGTATGACATAGGATGTCGTCTCGCATAACAAATCGACAAAACCTAACTTTTACATGCCTAAAAATTCAAAATTGATGAAATAAGAGGCTTAAGATCGATCACTTACCACTGGCTCATAGTTCCGAGGTTGATTATGTCATCTTTGGCGCTCGAATCGATGCTCCTGTGTGGGAACCACCATTTTTCTTTACATAAGGCTTTTTGAATTTTCAAACTTGGAGGGTTAAAATGAATTGAAAATGACACTTTTACCCCTTATATAGCCAAAACCCTAATTTTTCAACTTGCTCTTATGGACATGAAAATTTTACCCTTAGCTAATTTGCTCGTCCTGATTCCATTTTTGGGATCGAAATCAAAATCCAAGATCATTGTCATAGTCAATTTCAATACAAAATTTAGACCACTTAGCGCTTCCATTAAAAGCTCATTCTTTCTTCAAATTGAGCTCAATTTCTAATGAATCAACGTTGAATCTCAATTTATTCTACAAATCAACTTTGTGCTCAATTTCTCATCAATCATCACTAAATCTTCAAATATTCCTCCGACTCAATTTTTGTGCTCAAATAAAAATCATCACTAAACAATTTCCTATAATCATCATGTACCCTCGCTATCTTTCGATTTCGCTCCTGAGGGGGCATACTCATGACCTTATGACCTCACATCTTCAATGTCAAGAAAATTTTCAAATCTTCATCAAAAGTCAAGCAAAAATCTTTTTCAACTAAAGAAAATCAAATTCTTATTTCTAAGGGGCATCTCAGCTTCATCGCTTCATATCAAGTTGAGATCTCCCGATCATCTGAATCGAATCAATCGCTAGGGGCATATCAGTTTCATCGCTTCAAATCAAGCTGATATTTGTCTTCATCTGAATCAATCTCTTAACGTCAATCAGTTTCATCGCTTTTCATCAAGTTGATTATTTGTTTAAACTCAATCAAAAGTTTAAAGAGTATCTTTGATCACACACTCAATCTAAGCAGGTGTTTAGTTTCATCGCATCAAATAAACCTAGACAGTTTATCTTTGCTCATCGTGTCTTGATCCATTACGTTCAAGATCGATTTTATCTTCGCTCACTGTGTCTAGTTCAATCAAGTTCTAGATCAGTAAGATCCGCTTCTTGATCAACCAAGTTCATGTTCAGTATCTTTGCTCTATATCTTTCCTAGTTCAATCAAGTTCGTGATCGGTATTGCTTTAATCAACTATGTTCAGCTTCATCGCTTCAAATCAAGCTAAACACCTCGCTCTTCATCAGGTTCATGATCAATGAAGTTTAGAACTGGTATCTCCTACACATCAACTATTCTTTGAACCAATGCGTTGCTCGCACACTTATTTCAAAGAGGGGCAAATGTAATACCCTAAAAATGGTCACCTAAAACATGGGCCCCTAATTTCGACAACATCACCAAGGTCCTAACCAAAGGCAATTAAATCAACTTCGAGCACACAATTTATTAATTCTTCAATCATCAAATATCACATGGCAAGTCAATTACTCTATATTATTCAAATATTTATTTAATTAATTAAATCATTCCAAGAAAAAAAATTTGATCAATTATCCTATCTTAATTTTTTAAATATCCTAGCATAATTAACTAATTAATAAATTTGTCATTTAATCATGCAAAAAAGGAATTAATTTATCATAAAAGAGGAATTAATCACAAAGCAAGAGTTAAATTGAAAATAAAATAAAATAAAAGAATTGAATTGAAAGAGAAATCAAACTTGAGATATTATTTATTTCTTCTAAATTGAGAACTTGAAATCAGAAAAGCAATTAAATTGAATTTAATCATTCTCTAAAATTGGAACTCAAAGCTTTTGAGAAAAAGAAGTTCAGTTGCATTGAAAAGACTCTTTTTTTGAATAAATCAAAGGATTACCTATTTTCATCTCAAGTGCATGGAATTAATTGAATTTTATCTCCAATGAAAACTCAAACTTCTTTTTTGAATGTATTTCAATTAAACTATAATTGGAATCTATCTCAAGGTTAACTGAATCTGATTTCTCAATTATTTCAATTATCCTAAATTGTGCTTTTTCTTGATCTCTCGTGATTCTCTATAAATTTAGCCTTCATCTCTCATTCAAAACACCCTGGAGATTTATTATTATACACTTTTTGCTCTGGAGTCATTGAATATATTGTGCCTGTTTTTTGAGATTATTGCATCTTAGTTTAGCTTTTTGCATATTTAGTTTATTCATATTGCATATTTCATATTGCTTGAATCTTTCATCAATCTTGCATCCATTTAACTTAATATCATGCTCATATAGATTAAATCCTTCATCTTGGTGTAGTCTAGTCACTGGTATTGTTTATACAAATCTGAGAGAATCTTATAGTCACATCTTTTAGAAGGCAATTGGTTGATTTGTTATGGTTTTATTATTCATGCTTATATCTGTCTAACCATACATGTAATAACTTAATTGAAGTGTTGTGTCTTGCAGCTTACAGACTTATTCCCTTTATCACACACACACCTAGCAAAGAAAGATAAGCTCAAGGAGGAAAATGCACAGCTCATCTCAGTGATCCAGAAGATCACAAATTCTTTAGAAAAGGTTGCTCACTTGACTTCCTCTACTTCCAAAGTGTCCATCAAATAAGTTGAAAAAGATGCTCAAAAATCCAAAGCTATTGATTCTTGGGTAGATGAATTGGTTGATCGAAGTGCTCAAGTGGTGAATAAGGCCTTACTAGTGCTATGAAATGTTAGGGCAGCAAAGACAAAATTAAACCAGATTGTAGAAGCTTTTAAGCAAAGTCTAGAATCCATAGAGAAAGATTTGAAAATCTGGCATGAGATGGATGAAGTCAATTTGAAAATCTTGTGTGACAACATTGTGATACCAAACAAAGAGAGGTATATTGAATTTGAAGAATTTGTGGTCAATAAGGCATTATTTCTCAAGGACTTAATCAAAGATATTGAGGCTACTCTAGAAATGAGTACTGAGGTGGAGTAGGATATCGTCTCTAATTTTGAGAAGATGTCTTGAAAGATCTTAAGTCAAGATAAAGAGTTTCTTCCTGAAGATCGAATACTTTCTAAGTTGGTGTCAAGGCTTCATTAGGAACTTGAGTCAAAATTGTTTACGATGACTTCCATTCATAGACTTGTCAATTGTCAAGTTTTCGTTGAAAAGATGTAAATTGTTCTTGAGGAACATATAGCAACAACAGTAAGATATTTTAATGTCATTATTAAAACTGTTGTTGTTACAAAGAATACAGTAGGACCAAATCTTGATGAATAAACCATTGTACAAGCTCTCATAGTAAGGATTTGGCAAATGTATGGATTTGCAAACAAACACAAGATCTCAAGTTAAGATGCATATGCATTTCTTTCTTGATTCATTGATCAATTGAGATTATAAATACACATATGTATATGAATATGTTTTATATATAACCTTTATATATCTATGAATTAAGTCATAGATCAGTTTAAACAATTAAAAGTTGTGAGTATTTTACTATTTCTTTTTACTATCATATGTTTAGTTAATCATGGGTGTGTCTTTCTTGCTTGAGTGTTTCTAACTAGATCAATACCTTGTCATTATCCTTTTAGAAATATATTATCACTTGCATTATTCCCCATTATGCAAAATTATAAATAAGTTCCCTCAAGCAAATTGCTCCTACACGTGGCTTGTGATCAAGTATGGATCTATAACATATTGGTTCACCCTCTTGTGATCCTATGAACATTTTTGTGATATGACTCACAATAACACTTCTTTCACTATACCTCTAGTTATTTTATTTTATATTGAGAATATCCATTTAAAAAATTTACTTGCAATAATTAATTCTCTATTATGAAATATAGATGTATCAAAATGAATTAAGCAGATATTGCATAATCAATGCTCTGAATTCACTTAGACAAATTACTCTCTAATATTTATTAAATAATTATTAAAAAATGCACTCTATAAAATCCTACCCTTAAATAATGGCTAGGCTAAATGGAAGCATATATGTCACCTTATAAAAAAAGGCAACAATAGAGAGGATGGTCGGCCTATTACTTAACTCCACTTCTTGCCATGGACCACCCTATGTGCGAACAAATATTTTCAAGGGAATTCTTCCATCCGTCGATTTCGTTTCTTGGGTATCGAACTGAATAGTCATAAAGTTTCAGACATAGGCAGATCTATTGAAGACAATACTTCCACCACTCAATTTCTTCTCTTTGGCATTGATCTAAATGACTATAATGTCTTACAAATGCTTTCTTGTATGGATTGGAGTTCTTTAGAGGATATCTAACATCGGTTGGATCCGCATCATAAAAGAGAGGAATGATCAAGTTTGGAGTCCTCACCATGGCGGCGGCCTCCTTGAGACTGTTAGGTCCCGAAGACAACTGAGAGGGGGGGGTGAATCAGCTGTCTAATAAATTCAAACCAATAACAACTTAACCAACTTAATGCTTAATATCGGTAAACTAGTCTAATATGTCGATAGATAGTTTTAACAATTAATTGCAATACCGATAAGGATTAATGCATGAAACAAAAAGACAAAGTCATCCACAACACATAACACCAATATTTGTATGTCGAAACCCTGTAAGGGGAAAAACCACGGTGGGAAAAACCACGGTGGGAAACCTTACCCACAATCAGATGATAATGCTGCAGATAGTAAGTGTATACAAATGGGGTCTATACATGCAGAAAGGCCAAGTGCCTAGAGCTCACTGCTCAATCACAAAATGGGAGTCACACTAACTACAGTTGGATGGTTAAATCCAATAAGAATGTACTGCTCAAAATAGCATCTTCATATGCTGGATTCAGTATTGGTGTAGTTCTGATTGTCTTCTCAAAAACCCTCCTTCATTCTTCAAATGGTGTCTGTGTGTATAGCTCTGCTTATTCTCGCATATACCTTCACACAATCCTTTTTTGCTTCCACATTCGATCTTACAAATAAGATCTTACATTTATACCATACCCTAAGACCAATTTTAGTAGGTCAGCTCTACAAGATATTATAATAAAATTCATTTACATATCAATTAATACCCGATGAAATAACCGATGAAATAACCGATTCAATATGTTGGCTTAATGCATTTACAACAATAATAAGTCATCTTCATAGCGTGCCATGCTGATCTGGAAAAGATAAACCTGCTGGTGTAACCTAGACCTATTTATCGGTAACAACAAATATGCAAATGCTAATATACCAATAAGAAAAAATCCAAGACAAAGTGTCCACACAATGTCTTTGACATAACCAAGTGTTTTCCATATCATTCCAAGTGTCGGTGATCATTATATCTTGCCGTTGTACTAGATACTGGTGATTGTGCATAAGTCACTTGCTTGTCGGTGAATGTTGTTGATTCTCCAAAGTGCCAGAGTTGATAAGTGTTTAGTAGGTGTTGACATCAATGAAAAAACCATACCAAAATACCAACAATCTCCCACTTTGGCATTTATGGCAACACGAGATGTAAAAATCATCAAAGTGCCAAAACAGAAATGCCAAATACCAAAAACCAACAATCCCCGAAAAGAGATCATAACCAGAAATCAAAATACAAATACAGAGAGTAATAATCTCTCCCAAACAACAATCTCTCCCCCTGGGAGAAACATGTGTTTTTCTTGTGTTTTTCCATACCAATCTCTTCCCCTTTGACATCAAATGCCAAAGTTATTACCAAGCCAAGTTCATATACAAAATACCAATCAATTTAGTATACCAACTACTCCCCCTGAGAAGTAGCTTCCCATCAAAGCTGGAGTAAATTATTTCTCTGTTAATTCTGTTGGTTGATGACAATCATCAACTTCCTAAGTCTCTACCGGTGGGGGTATGACCCCAAGCTGATCTCTGAGATATTCAAAAGTCTCCTTAGGCAAAGGTTTAGTAAAGATATCTGCAATCTTCTCTTTTGTATTCACATAAACTAGTTTTATTTCCTTTGCTTCAATATTTTCCCTTAGAAAATTCAGTTTGATAGAAACATGTTTGGTTTTAGAAAGTAATACCAGATTTTTAGATATATCAATTGCTATAGTGTTGTCACAATAGATAGTAATAGGTTCCTTGCATTTTACCTTTATGTCTTTCAACATTTGCTTAAGCCATAGTACCTGTGTATAGTTAGTTGTTGCTGCAACATATTCTAATTCTATTGTATATAAAGATGTACAACTTTGTTTCTTACTCAACCAAGAAACAAGTCTGTTTCTAAGAAAGAATGCTCCGCCGGTGGTGCTTTTTCTATCATCCACATCTCCTACCCAATTTGCATCTGTGTATGCACATAATTCAAAGTTTTCATCTCTAGGATACCATAATCCAAGATTTATAGTGCCTTGTAAGTACCGGAAAATCCTTTTTACTGCTGCTTCATGATTTTCTCTAGGATTACTCTGAAATCTTCAAACAATACATACTGCATTCATAATATCAGGTCTGGTTTGAGTCAAATACAGTAAACCTCCTATCATAGATTTGTATCTAGTTGGATTAACAGGTGTAGATTCATCCCTTAGTGATAGTTTGTCATTTGTAGTCATAGGTGTGCTTACTGGTTTAGAGTTCTCCATCCCGAATTTCTTTAGTAACTCTTTTAAGTACTTGGATTGACTCAAGAATATACCTTTATCAGTCTGTGAAATCTGCAATCCTAAAAAGAATTTTATTTCTCCAATCATAGACATTTCAAATTCTTGCTGCATTTTAATAGAAAATTCTTTACATAATCCATCTTCTCCTCCAAAGATTATATCATTAACAAAAACTTCTATAACCAAGATGTCATCATTAGTCACTTTATAATATAAATTGTTGTCAGCATTACCTTTAGAAAAACCAATCTTCAAAAGATACTTATCCAATCTTGCATACCAAGCTCTTGGAGCTTGCTTCAATCCATACAAAGCTTTTCTTAACCTGCAAACCATATCTTTGTTATCTGTCAAAGAAAATCCATCAGGTTGTTCAATGTAAACATCTTCTTCAAGATCTCCATTCAAAAATGCACATTTAATATCCATTTGGTATACTTTGTAGTTCTTATGTGCTGCAAAGGCCAAAAATAATCTAACTGCCTCAATTCTACCTACCGGTGCAAAGGTTTCATTGTAATCAATTCCTTCTTTTTGAGAATATCCCTTACACACTAGTCTTGCTTTATTTCTCATAACCTTACCATCTTCATTAAGTTTGTTTCTGAATACCCATTTGGTTCCAGTTACATTTTTATCTTTAGGCCGGGGAACTAATGTCCAAGTGTTATTCTTCTCAATTTAATCTAATTCTTCTTCCATAGCTTTAATCCAAAATTTATCTTCACATGCCTCATTAACTGATGATGGTTCAATTTGAGAAATAAGACATTCTTCATTTGCCAATCTTCCTCTTGTCATAACTCCTTTATACTTGTTTCCAATTATCTGATCTTCAGAGTGATTCAGTCTTACATACCAGGGTGTCTTTGTTTGTCGTTGTTCCTCAGTTACTATGAAATTTTTTAGATGATACCGGGGTAACTGGATCTTCATTCTGTACTGGTGAATTCAGAGTAGGTTCATTTGTCAAAAATTTTGTTGTCGGTTCAGAGTCTATATACCTTGAAGTTCCTCTAAATTGTTCACCAATCTTTACATTTGTACTTTCAACAATTTTCTACAATCTTTTGTTAAAACATCTATATGCCTTGCTCATAGATGAATAACCAAGAAATATTCCTTCATCACTTCTAGGATCAAATTTTCCAATATACTCATCTCTTCTGATATAACATTTACTTCCAAAAATTCTGAAATATTTAAGAGTAGGAGTAATACCAAACCATAGTTCATGAGGGGTCTTACCGGTTTCACCTTTAATGTGAACTTTGTTGAATGTATAGACCATTGTATTGACTACCTCTCTCCAATATACATGTGGTAGGTTTGCTTCTGATAACATACTTCTTGCTGCATCCAAGATAGTTTTAGTTTTCCTTTCAACAACTCCATTCTGTTGTGGTGTCTAAGGTGCTGATAGCTGTCTTCTGATTCCATTCACTTCACAGAATGTATTAAATTCCTTAGATGTAAATTCTCCTCCTTGATTTGATCTTAGACATTTTATTTTCTTACCTATTTCATTTTCTACCATTGCTATGAACAGTTTGAACTTTCCAAGTGCTTTTGATTTTTCTCTGAGAAAAGTAACCCAACACATTCTAGAATAGTCATCAATAATTAGCATGAAATATCTATCACCTTGTAAGCTTTTAGTTCTAGTTGGACCACATAAATCAGTATGAATTAAATCAAGAGCACTATTGGATTTTTCTAGAATACTTTTGAAACTAGCTCTAACTTGTTTTCCAAATTGACATTCCTTACATACTGTATTGTGAGGTTTGACAATTTTAGGTAAATCTCTAACTGCCTTAATAGTACTGATTTTCACCATGTAATCAAAGCTTACATGACAAAGTCTCTTATGCCATAGCCAACTTTCATCAATATGTGCAATTAAGCATGTCTTTTCACTATTATTCAAATGAAAGATATTACCTCTAGTCTGATTACCGGTTGCAATTTCCAAACCAGTTCTATTCATGATTTTGCATTTTCCATTTTTGAATTGTAACTAAAATCCTTTCTCAACTAATTGACCAACACTCAAAAGATTATGCTTTAATCCTTCAATATAGTAAATATTGTCAGTGTTATGCTTACCATCAAGAGATATTGTACCCTTACCTTTTATCAAACAAGCTTTGTCATCTCCAAATCTCACTAAGCCTCCATTGTATTCTTGAAAGTTCAAGAATTTACCTTTGTCTCTAGTCATATGATGTGAGCATCCTGAATCAATGATCCACTCATCCTTTACTTCAACTTTAGCTACCAAGGCTTATTCTACCAGTGCCGGTTGATCTTCTGTTATAGCAACAAAAACCCATCCATTATCTGTTGGATCCTCATCAGAATCATCAGTCACTCCTTCATCAGCAATGTAACAAGATTTGTCTTTATTCTTCTTGAATCTGTATCTTTGATATTCAGGGTTAGGCTTGTATGTTCTTCTAGCTTCTTCTTTTAGTCTATCATGTCTATCAGGGCATCTTGAAGCCATATGACCAATCTTATTGCAGTTGAAACATTTAAAGGGTGCTTTACCTTCATACTTACTTCCAACTGGACCTTTCGGCATTTTCCTTGCAAATAGTGCTTCAAGTTCTTCAAGTTCTTCATTTTCTTTCCTTCTTTCTTCAAGTTCTCTTGCATAAAAGGCTTTCCAATCTGATTTATCAAATGATGGTGCAGATGATGTTGATGCTTTAAAGGCTAAATTTGTCTTTATAGTATCAACGGGACCAAATTCTTCAATTTCAAAAGCTGAAAGTTTTCCAATCAATGTATCCCTAGTTACTGATGTATTAGGCATTGTTCTTAACTCATTTATAGCAGTGACTTTCATTTTATATGTCGGTGGCAATCCTCTTAAAACTTTTGAAACAATTTCATCCTCACTTAAGGTTCCTCCACAACATTTAATACCCAAAACAATCTCATTTACTCTTTCCATAAAAGCAGAAATCCTTTCATCTTTTTCCATTTTTTAGATGTTCATACCTGACCCAGAAGCTTTCAAGTTTTGCAATTTTGACTGTGGAATCTCCTTCATTCAGTGTTTTCAAATGATCCCAAATAGCTTTAGCAATAGACCTATCTGATAGTCCCATGATTTGTTGATTAGATAATGCACTCAAAAGTGCTTCTCTTGCTTTGCAGTCATTTTCCTCATCTTTAGTCAAGTTGGGTGGATTGGGCTGACCCTGAGTAGGAGCAGTATAACCATTCTTTGTAGCATCCCAGATGTCCTTTCCAATGAAATTTAAATGTGTCTCCATTCTGATCTTCCATATGCCATAGTTGGTTCCATCAAGTTTAGCACTGTCCTTCCTGAAATAGTTAGCAGACATTGGATCTCCTCAAGATGTTAAACTTCTGCAAAAGAGGACTAAGCTCTGATACCAATTGTTAGGTCCCAGAGATAACTGAGAGGGGGGGGTGTGAATCAGTTGTCTAATAAATTCAAACCAATAACAACTTAACCAACTTAATGCTTAATACCGGTAAACCAGTCTAATATGTCGGTAGATAGTTTTAACAGTTAATTGCAATACCGGTAAGGATTAATGCATGAAAGAAAAAGACAAAGTCATCCACAACACATAACACCAATATTTGTACATGGAAACCTTGTAAGGGGAAAAACCATGGTGGGAAACCTTACCCACAATCAGATGATACTACTGCAAATAGTAAGTGTATACAAATGGGGTCTGCACATGCAGAAAGGCCAAGCGCCTAGATCTCATTGCTCAATCACAAAATGGGAGTCACAATGACTACAGTTAGATGGTTAAATCTAATAAGAATGTACTGCTCAAAATAGCATCTTCATATGTTGGATTCAGTACCGGTGTAATTTTGATTGTCTTCTCAAAAACCCTCTTTCAATCTTCAAATGATGTCTGCATGTATAGCTCTGCTTATTCTTGCATATACCTTCACACAATCCTTTTTCGCATTCCACATTCGATCTTACAAATAAGATCTTACATTTATACCATACCCTAAGACCAATTTTAGTAGGTCGGCTCTACAAGATATTATAATAAAATTAATTTACATATCAATTAATACCCGATGCAATAACCGATTCAATATGTTGGCTTAATGCATTTACAACAATAATAAGTCATCTCCATAGCGTGCCATGCTGATCTGGAAAGGATAAACCTACAGGTGTAACCTGGACCTATTTGTCAGTAACAGCAAATATGCAAATGCTAATATACCAATAAGAAAAACTCAAAGACAAAGTGTCCACATGATGTCTTCGACATAACCAATTGTTTTCCATATCATTCCAAGTGTCGATGATCATTATATCCTGCCGGTGTACTAGATATCGGTGACTATGCATAAGTCACTTGCTTGTCGATGAATGTTGTTGATTCTCCAAAGTGCCAGAGTTGATAAGTGTTTAGTAGGTGTTGACATCAATGACAAAACCATACCAAAATACCAATAGAGACACCATGCAGAGTGTGCATGGCCTCTACAAAATATAGGAATGCATATGGGACTGCTCTTGATCACTCCTTCCAAGCTCAACTAAATCTCTTCTCCCTTTTGTCCTTATAAACATGCAATGCATAGAGATTGAAAGAGATGTTCAATCAAACTCTTTCTTACATCTTCTCCCCTGAAACTCAAAAACACGTGATTTTCCTTATCACTCTGAAAAAATTAATTTTGGTTGTGGGAGGGATGTACTCTTTAATCTTGAATTCTTCCATGGTAAGAAAAGAATGACTAAGACAATTGAACCCAATTCCAAACATCAAGGCATACAAAACTTGAACTTCTATCACAAATTTCAAAGCACAACAATAATTAAAGAATACACCATGCCATTCCTCGCTTTACAAGAGAGCCTAGCTCCCACACTTTACAATTGTTACCAACTCATCATGTGTGCCATTTTCAATGACAACCAAGTTTTATTAAAGTTTTTTTATCCCACCACATGTTAACTTGTCATATTCATTGACTGTGAGTTCAATCGACTATGCAAGGATTTAATGGTCGGCATTATATTTTGAAAAAAACTCTTCACATTGAGTCAGGGCCATTCTTTATTATTTTTTTCCTCCTATCACCTCTACTTTTCCTTATATTTATTAGTCGTGGATCTGTAGCAGAGAAGGGCAGTTTAAAACAATTATTAGGACCATTTTTTCTAATTTTACAGTTATTAGGACCATTTTTTCTAATTTTTTTCGTCCTATCACCTCTACTTTTCTCATTTTTAGTTCATGCCATGAAACTATAGCAGAGGAGGGAAGTTTTAAATAGTTATTAATCTCTAACTACACCAACCCATGACAGATTTGATTTTGGTTAGTTTCTTTATTAACATTATGTTGGAGCAGAGAAAGCTACTTGTTTTTTAAGCTCAGAATGTTTGAAAAATGTTTATCCATAATTTGATTGGGCAAAAGTTAAGGTCGACAGACGATCAGAAGAAAATTACACATGATAAAGAAAGAGAACACACATTCTACTGCAATACAATACAATGTGAATAGTGTAGGAACAGGGGAGCTGATAAAAATAGAGTAAACACAAAACAAGGTGTTGTTCACCAAAAGTGATAACCCAAGAACACTTGCAATTGATCTATGAAGTAGCCAATTCAATCTATGAAGAACTTTAGGGCTTGGACAACATGACAAGGATATGAATCCTTCTACTCTTCAGGCTCTGCAAAACCTAGGCGGGTATACCTTTGATGCTTAGAATTAAACCTATTACACACCTATGACAGCATCAACATAAACAGATAAATCTCACTAGGGCTCCAAAACAAGTAGTTTATTGCAGATGGGCTAGATCTACATATAAAACTCAACTATGCTTGAGCATGAGATAGATAAAACATTTCAAAACATAACATAAACTAAAGGTATTCTGATTGGATTTTAAATTGGTTTGAGAACCCCTTTAATTGCAAGATCAGTGCCTTATCCAAGGGCAACAGAGTCATACATCAAACTATAAATGAAAGCTTCGATTGTAAATCCATCTTCATTATTAAATATTCATGCATTAATGCCTTGCATAAATGCATTACTAAGATCATTCACAAAATCATCAGATCTTGAAACTATATTCCATTTTTTTATGATTTATTATAGAATTTAAATCCTTCCTTGAAGAATCCTTGCAAACAATCATAACTATCTCCTTGAGATAACAAATTTCATCCTCCTTGAGGATCTGATTTGATAAAATGGAAATACAAATCTAGAGACAATCCTGTGTGAATTTATGTATGCCTTACATACACAAGAACCTGCAACTAAGAACACCTACAGCAAGAATTGAACTCCATTACTGAATGAAAAGCCCTGCCCTGTACAATCTTCAAGAATACTCAAAATTGGAAGCCATGAAAATTGGAGCCATTCTCCCAGAATTCTGGAACCCTTACAACTGAGAAGAATTGGGAATAAAAGGAGAGAGGGAACCAAATCAAATCTGCAACTGAATTGCCAAGTGTCTCCTCTCTAACAAAATTTCATTCCTGTGGAAACAGCTTCCAAAATATCTCATATTTGTCAAAATTAACTGCCTGATTGGATTTCTCATTCCGATAGCTTTCCGGCGATATATAACACTTTATATTTTGGCCAAAATTGAGACCCTGGGCGAATTAATTCCCATTTGTGCTCAGTCATTTAAATTTTGAATTATTTGATATAGTTTAAACTATATCATTTACAATTTTAAATTTGAATTTTTGCTCTTAATGTGCTCTGACGCCTTTGCCACATGGAGAGATCTGATTGGTCGATGGGGTTGACCGAATGCCACCTGGGATGACACTTCATCACCTCCACGTCATCTGCTTTGTCACTGCCACTTGGCCGCCACGTGTACGCCACCTTAGTGCCACGTCATCGCCACCTAGGTGCCACCTCACTTGGCCCCACCTACTGGACCGCTGACTGTACCCACCACCTGTGCACCACCTGGCTTTCGCAACTTCGCAGGGTCTAACGTTCGTGCATCTTCAATCTACGAAACCGCGTGGGTCGTCGATCTTGATCCAACATGCTCGACATTTACCCTTTTCGCAACTTCACAAGGCTTAACTTCCGTGCATCTCGCCTTTGCGAAACCGTGCGCACCGTTGATCCATCTCAAAATTTCTCACTCGTTAAGCCGGCCTTTCTCTGCAAAATTCTGCCTGTCTGCCTCGAGAAGCGTGCCTACGTGGGGTCCACCTAGTCGCCGCTCAGTCACCTCCTCCGTCGCCTCAGGATCCGTGCTCGTGCGTGGGCCCACCTTGGGCACCCATAGGCACCGTCCGTAAAAAGCCTTTATGGCTTAGACATATTACTACTATGTAGATTTGCTTATAAACATTAAAATATCCCACTTCCCAGCCAATGTGGGACAAATACTTATGCCTGGAACTGCAAGTTTTTATGAGTTTTAATGGCTGGCAATGCATTTTTTTGGGATTTTCGAATGCTTTCTTCAACTTCAACGCCCATTATACGCCTTTTACCTCAGAGGACTGCTATCTACATTGGCTTGAGCTTGAAAATCCCCCACACTACCAATTTCCATTTGCTGAGAAGTTTTCTGTTGCCTCCATGATCACCGCTCCATATAGAGCATATTTCTTTGAACATTGTTTTAAAACCTTTTCAGCAAGCTCACGCAGGAAGGAGCTGCTAATGCATTTGCATGAAAGTCTCTAAAAAAAAACCTTTTCAACACCTTCTACTTGCAATGCGTAGAAATTTGGGAGGAGTTGCTGTTGATGTTGCCATTTGCATTTGGTTTCAATGCTGCTCTCTATAGAATGTTAGCAAATGTATTTGCAAAAACCTCCTTAGCCATACCACGCAGGGGAGTTTCATTGGTTTCCACTCTCCTTCTCCTCCATCATCCACGTAGGGAAAAGAATTTACTAAGTTTTGAAAGTTGCCTGCTTTAATTTATTTGTAACTTCAAACATGCCTGCGTAGAAGGAGAAGATTAACTGTTGTTTGCTTTATAGTTTTCGATCTGCACCCCCACTTTTCTTCACCAAGTGAACAGCAAAATCTTCTACAAACTATTTCAAAAACCATGCTGCCTTGTTGGAGGGATGAGGCAAAACGTGGGGGAGTTTGTCTTGTCTACAGTTTGCTTGGAGCACTTGAAACTTTATGTAGCCCGCTCTCTGAACACATGATTTTCCACAACATTAAACTGCAGCCCCTTTGCTAAACACCACGTAGAGCTTTTGGAGAATGGCGAAGTCACATTTGACAGCTTTGAAAATAAATTTCAATGCCAAAGGACAGCTATATACAAAAGGGAAAACGTAGGAAGCACAATGCAATCTTTATGGAGTTTAATGCCCTTTTCACACCACAGCAATGAAGACAAAATAAAATTATCATGGGCCTTATGCCTGCCAATTGAAATTGCTATTGGAGGTTTTGATGACTACCACGCTTTACACCTGATACTCTCTTTGACATCATAGTAACAAGCATTAAGAAAACCAAATCTCGATTTCACAATGGCCCATGCAATAACACCTCTTAACAGAATCATGTTGCCAATAAAAATAACGTGCGAGCATGAGCCAGGTCGGGCCCCAAAGTGGGTCCGACTAAAAAATATTTCATTTTCAAGCAACTGACCTCTGAAAAGCTTCACGGACCTCAAACATACCCCTGGAAATGATTGGCATCATTTTCGGATCATTAATCCGCATTTTACAACCTTCAAGCGATTGCGCCACAATTTTCGCATTTAATCACGAAGACGTAATTTTCAAACCTGTCAAAACACCTTTCTGGAGCTCGCCATCTGACAGGCGTGTACTCTGATATACAAGGATGACTTCTATCAAACGGTTTCTCAAGAAGAGTCCCGAGCGAAGAGATATTAATTTTCAAAAATGCCCAACTGGCTTTGTCGACACTGCGCACCTAATGAAGTCAATGCCTGGCAACACATGATGCCTTTCTTAAAAATATCAAACGACCTCCATGGGTCCTCAAATTAGGAACATAGGTACCTTAAAGTACATATTAAAACTTGGAAATCTCAGCTCGATCACAAGACTGACAGGATGCAAATGGTGCACTCACCAAAACAGCTACATTAACTGATATAACATTGGAGTGCGGATAACTAAATTTGATGGCAAAATGAGCTCTTTGAAAACCGATCAAACGGATTGGTAGAGCCTTGAAATTTGAAACAAAGCTCATAATTTATACCAACATCAGCCCAGAACAAACATTATGGCATGACGCTTACTGAGACAACTTTTACACTTGTGCGAAACAGGGCTCTGACTAGCTGTCGAAACAGGGACTAGTCAAAACACACAAACTGCAAACGGATTTGGCTTCAAAACCTAAGCAAATGGATTCGTCAAGACCTGAAATTTTATAGACTGACTCACATTTATGCATAGAATTTAATCCACTTTGAATTTATCCATGATGATCAACAGGGCAAAAGATGTAATCACTCAAAGTAGGCTACTCAATAAAATCTGCATTTGTGCCTAAAATGCACTTCCAGCTCACCCCTCAAACTGGGTACCTCATAAACTTATCCAAATTGAATTCTAAAAGTTGCACATCACTGAATAGGCCAAATGAAATGTGTGGGACATAAATCCCAAGCCTCACCCTCTGAAAATCAACTGGCTCCATTTTACCCCCTTGCTAACTAGGCCATTCAAACTGACTCATTCAGGTACTTTTCTGACATGTAGAGCAAAATTTTGAATTAGGCCTATAAACTTTGACTCAATTTTAATCAGTCCCAACACAAGGCAGACAAATACAAAATGAAGCCAAATTTTTCATTCATCAATCTACATTTTCATTCATCCATTTTTTGATTGATTACAATTGCCTCTATTTTATGGAGGACTTAGATATTCCTGGAATGGATAGTACATAGCTAAAAATATCTAGAATTTGAATCTAATGAAGATTTCCTTCAATCTTTATCATCAATGCAACATGCAAAATGGAGGATACGGAATTGACTGAGTGGTTGGGGTAGTTAGGATTACTATCTCCAACACTCCCCTCTAATCACAACTACTGATTCCAATTTACCCTTTTGTTATGGTAGTCTCTTCTTAATTGTTTTGCTAACTGGTTGTTGCTATAGTTGCTACACTTTTCAGCATTTGCAATGTCTTTAGTACATTTATTTGGCTTCCCTCAATTGTTGTGGTAGTCTCAAATCTTCAAAACATCTTGAAACTTCCTCCATCTTCACAAAATGTAAATGTTTTGCTAGACATTAATTTCTTTTTACTAAAAATGATTGTTATTGATTTTGAACATCCAAACCTTTCATGAATTTTATTAGCCTTCACATATGAACATTTGTACAACCTTTTGAACATACCTATAAGCTTTTCCTAGCTAGATCCATAGGTCCATCCACAATCCATTTTGATACAACTTGTCATAGATTCTTTATTTGATTCTTTCTTCCAACACATCTTTTCAGAATGATTTCTTAAACCACAAATACTACAAGGATGTAAATCCCAACACATCTCTTTTGTGTGTCCTTTTCTATTACAATGAGAACATTGAATATACTACATTCTTTGAACTGATTTGTATGAACATATATCATTTTGAACATCAATTTTACCTTTGTTATATCCAAGGCCTTCATATTTTGGCCTCTATATTGGCTAAATGGGATTTATGATTCCTTGTCCATACTTTCCCAATCCTTTTCCTTCATATCCCATTTTCTTCATGATTTTGAAACCAACATTCTTTTCAAACCATCCTTTGTTATCAATATCACAATTTGCAAACTTTCTATTTTTTAGACATACTTTGCCCCTCAACCTCACATTCTTTATTGATAGCAACTTCATACAAATTAACTATTTGATCAAAAGAATAAGACAAATCTTTTGTCCCACGTAAGACTTCACAAATAGATGGCTTCAATTTTAAACATTCATTCTCTTTTTTCAACAACTCTAGCTTTTCTTTCAGATTTTCATTTTCCTTTTTCATTTCATAAATAACTTTAACTTTTTCTCTAGATCTTCATTTTTCTCTTTTACTTTCTTCAAAAAAAATTCAAGCTCACAATTCTCATCTAAAAGTTTGCATATTTCAGCTTGTTTCTCTTTTATTTAAGAGAGATCATTTCTGAACATTTTTTTATATATTCAATTCTTCTTCCAAATAATTTTTTTTTTCTATTTCTTTACTCTATCAGCTTTTCCCATTGAAACAAAAATTTAAACTTACCTTGCCCTAACACTTGACTGTGTTTTTGTTGTTGCAAATTGCCTCCTTTAAAAAATTTCTTGCACCTTCACAATATTTGACTAGCAATTTTTCCTTGTCTTTTTACAGCTACAAACCTTCAATTATCCTTGTATGGTGACCTTGCTTGACATGGTTTGCACCCTCTTACAATAAACATTTAAGCTTACACAACTTTGAATCTTCATCGAGTCTCTTAGACGATGTCCACTCTAGTTCTTCTTGCAAGCAATGACACACAAGCTTTGACATAAAAAATAATAGAGATTTGTCATACCAAAATACTTGAAAAACTGGCAAAATGTCTCCTTTTCAAATGGCAACGCTTCTACAATTCAGATCTGGATACACAACAATCTTCTTCTTTCTTTTTTCTTGATTGTGCCTTTTATCAACTACTATAGCAGTTCATTGCAGCATCTTTATATGAACCAACTTGGTGATGGACATAAATGACTATGAATGATCTTCCTGATTAACACTCCATTATTTTCCTACTTCTTCAGACAAGTAGTAAACCTCCCACTGGCATTTCTAAATCTATTCAAACTCCAAGTTTTTCTTCTTTACTAATTTAACCTCAACTTATTTTGGATTTAACGATCTCTTAAACCCTTTATTCATTTATTCTAACTTCCAAACTTGCAGCTACCTTTCTTTTGTTCTTCTCTAGCCTTTCTTTGACATTTTATGGCTCCATCGTGTTTTTCTTTTATGTGGCCTCATCTGATGCAATGTGTTTAAGCAACAATCTCACAAATCAAACAACTTCAAACTTTATTCTCTTGCAATCCCAGGTGCCTCTTTAAATTGTAGGTGTACTCATTGGCTTCAACTACAAACTTCATGAATTTGTGACTTTACTGCAGATGTAAACTTACCTAGCAATGATTGTGGTCTATTTGGGTCTCTAGCATAAATGGCTGCAATTTCTCCTGTGCAATGACAACATGTCTAGGTGTTGCTCCAGATCAACAGCCTAATATAATAGATATCTCAATGTTATCAACATAACACTCCCACGTATTCATTTACCTCATCACACTCTCTCAGATCATCTTCTGTTAGCTCTAATACCAGATGTAGGAACAGGAAGCTGATAAAAATAGAGCAAACACAAAACAAGGCAGACAAATACAAAATGAAGCCAAATTTTTCATTCATCGATCCACATTTTCATTCATCTATTTTTTGGTTGATTACAATTACCTATGTTTTATGGAGGACTTAGATCTTTCAGAAATGGACATCACATAGCTAGAAACATCTAGAATTATACATAAAATATTGATTATCCACAAAGCATCTGAAAAATAGATTGGACATTTGACAAGTAAGATTAAATCCATTCCAATCCAATGAAGATTTTATTTAATCTTTATCATTAATGCCACTTGCAAACTAGAGGATACGGAAATGACTGAGTCATTGGGGTAGTTTGGATTACTATCTCCAACAAATAGAAGTTTTGAGTATTGAGAGTTAAGAGATGGCGTTGTTTTCCACAGATCTTATTGCAATTATTGCTTAAATGCAGTGTGTGCTGCTTCTGTCGTCATATTTTTTGACACATACTCTTCCAGTTAACATGTTACTTGCACATTTTTGCAGTGACTTATTTTCGTTGTTGCAAAGTAATCTGACGGGAACAATAACATCGCGGTTTGTGATCTTTGTCGATCTCCTCTAGTGGCTTCCTATGGATTGCTTATTTTGTCTTCAGCTATGACTGGATTTAGTAATTTCTATAGTGCTCTTACTGGTTCTTCAACCCACATTCTCTTGCTTCTTCAAATTTATGAACCTACAACACTTTGTCAAACCCGCTTTGATACCAAATGAAAGAAATATAAAATTGGAACACAAATAAACTATTCTATTGATTACAAGATCTTCTTGATCCACTGATCAAGGATAGACTAACTTTTAGAAAATGAATTAGAACTGCCTCATTATGCCGAGAGACGTCTACAATGACATCAAAATGTCCATAAACAAAAATCCATTTTTGAAATAATTTGACATGTAAATGATGGGTAAATGCATGAAATATGTCATGTTTCGACTTTTGTGGAGGTGTTATTTTATTACTCCAAATAAAATTGAACCCTTGCCACTTGTCTCCAACTAGATTCACAGCTTTTTGCATGCAGGACTTTAATGGATTTGTATTATTGGTGTTTAGTATTTTAGAAGAGCATTTATTTTACAATGATTCTCTTCTATTATAAGATATCTCTTGGCATATTTTACATATATTTTTTAAATATAAGTATACTAGTTATATAGAGGTCTTAGATACATCTAGATATTGAAAAAAATGTATTATTGGAAATAAAGCAAACAACTAAAACAGTTTTTACTGCATAGTAATTTTAAATAAAGCTAAAAAACTAAAAGCATAAAATTATGCAAGTGGGAGGAATTACTAAACAATATTCCAACATCTTAGACAGCTGACATAGCTTGTTCAAATGTAAGCCTGAAATTATGTATTCAATTTAATGTAAAAAGTACATCATTACTTTTCATCGGATATTAAACCGAGATGATTGAACAGATGATCCTCGCTTTATGATTTGTAGGCATTAAAACTAGCAATTGCACCTTGGTGTGCAATGGGTCGCCGAAATGGTGTGGAAGGTCAATTAAAAAAAAAAGTTGGTCTATTTTTTTTGCATACATTTGTGCATTGCATGAGGTAGATTGATAGACCATTTAAAAAATCATATCTTAATCCATGTAAGTAGAGTGGGAGAGTGGGGGAAATATATAGATAGAGGGAGAGAGATAAAGAGATAAGGTGACAAAGGTAGAGAAAGATGTGGATAGAAAGAGATAGAAATATAGCATAGGTAGATGAAGGGAATAAGAGAGAGACAGTGAGACATAGATATGGGTAGAGAGATTGAGAGATATAAATAGAAGGTGAGAGAGAGGGGGGGGGATATGGAAGAAATGAGAGAGAAATAAAGAGAGGATAAAGGAGAAGTGGATATATAGAAAGAGGGAATGATAGGGAGAGAGGGAGATATAGGGATTAAAAGAGAGACATAGAGAGATAGATGTATTGGGAAAGATAGAGGGCGGAGAGAGAGAGAGAGAGAGAGAGAGAGAGAGAGAGAGAGCTCTTTATATATTTTTCTTCCCTTCTCTCTCTCTAACCACAAATGAATGTGAAATGGATATACATCAAATTATAAATCAAACTTAATACAAGAATGTGTCACTTATTAATATATAATTGTATCAATATATTCCATCAAAAAGAACCTAAAATTAAATGCAATTTATTACTAGATATACACTTTTTAACATGACAATATGTGATCGAGTTTATTTAATTAATTGAAAAGCTAATTTTCATTACAATTTCTGATACCATGGAACTTCTCTGAAATGGCTATCCAATCGATGCCCATTTAGTTGGTATTTATTAATTAAAGTAAAAATCACAAATAGTTGTATTTTGTTTTTAATTTAATTAATAAATAAGAAATAAATGTTTAATAAAGACCATTTTGTTCACTAGATAGGCCAATTTGACCCGACTTCTTATTCAAACAAGCTGCCAGGCAAATTAACCCATCAAAATGAATAACCAAGTGCTTTTTATTTGTGCCCGTCAAGAAAAAAATTTCCCTAGGCAAAGACCAGAGCAAAGCATCAATTCAAATATTATATTTACACTATCAACGTTAGTGGTGACATCTGTACCTCCTCTCAAATCGATTATAGATTATACATCAAAATGCAATTGAAATGATCAAACAAATGACCTCATTAGCCATGGTCGATGAAGAGCAGAAACCCCAACCTCTGCAGGGACACGTAGCCATTGTGACAAGCACATCAGGGGGCATAGGAAGAGAGATCACGATCCACCTGGCCCTCAAAGGAGCCAAAATCCTGCTCGTTTACTCTTCAAATCCACAAAAGGCACAGGAAGTGGCGGCCACAATAAACTCTAGCGCCCCTGTTACGGCAGCAATTGCCTCCAGGGCCGACATCTCAAATCTGGCTCAAGTAATCGGCCTCCTTAACAAGGCAAAGGAGGCGTTTAGGACAATTCACATAATCGTAAACAACATGTTCGATCTCAAATCAACAGATTGGATGGGTTGGTGAAAGCAACATAATCATCAATGGGAGCGGGAGAAGGTGGCGGCAATGGGCGAACTCAAATTTCAAATTCTCTGCAAGGCAGGAACTCTAGTTCCAATGGTGGGAGCGGCGAGATCAATGCAGCTGGTCCCATAGGCAATAAGGATAAGACTCTGGACATCCCAGAGGCTGTTGTTGACTTGCAGTCTAATGGTACTCTGCCAGAGGAGACATCGGGTTCATCTGGGCTTCTGGGGGAAGGGTCCAATGGGGAGCCCATTCCACGTGATGACTCCGTTGACAACGGAAAGGAAAAAAAGAAATGGTCTTCCCTTTTTGGAACTAGACCAACTGGTAAATCCTCCCTACCTCCTGTCAAGAATATTTCTGACCCTTTTGGTGGTAAGTTCGCTATCTCTATCCCTGATCAGGTTTTGGACCATAATATTAACAGTATGTCAAACTCCTTGGTAGGGAAATTTATGGGTTCACGTCCTAATATTGAAGTTGTTAGGGCTTTTGTCAAACGAAAATGGGTCCTCAAGGGAAATGTTGAAGTCTCGGCTTTACCTAAAGGCCTTCTGTCTTTTACTTTTTCATGTGAAGAAGATAAGATTAAGATTCTATGCGGCAGCCCTTGGATGGTAGGAAAGAAAGCATTGGTCCTTCGAAAATGGCATCCGAACCTGAATATGAACGATTCTCTCTTGGCGCAAGTTCCAGTCTGGATAAAGCTTCCAAGCTTGCCTCTTGAATATTGGGCAGAAAGTATCTTCTCTGGAATTGCAAGCTCCTTTGGCGAGCTGCTCTCTATAGACCTAGTCACTGCTTCAAAAAGGAGAATGACTCATGCTAGGTTTTGTGTAGGAGTAGCCCCTGATGTAGATATGTCGGAACAGATAGACCTAGTTTCAAAGTTGGGAACTTGGAAACAACACATTGAATATGAATCTATCCCTTTTGCCTGCTTCCATTGTAAAAAAGCAGGTCACTGAGCAAAATCCTGCCCAAACATGACGAAGGTAGAACCTAAGCAGCCTAAACCCCATATTGAAAACCAAAAGCTGCCAGAGAAAATGGTGTGGCAAGTTAAAAACCCAGAGAATAAGGAAGATAATCCAATCACTTGAATCCTTTGGGGGAAAAGAAGGAATTGACATCAAATTCTATCTCTAGCCCCTCAACCCAGGAAGCAGTGAGAAACGAACCAACCAAAGCCAGCCCCTTGGGTACTACTCAAAAAGAGGAAATGAAAGATCAGACTGAATCTTCAAATGAGTTAGCTGAAGTAGTTCCTGACACTTATGAAGGCAAGGAATTGGAAGCAAAAGATTACCAACCTGAGGAAGGGGAGATCCTTGACCCCCAAGAAGAAAGGATTGATTCTTCACTAACCACCCCAACTTTTGAAATTCAAGAAGCCCAAAAATGTGCAATTTTGGGTATGAACCTATTGGACTCGGAATAGAGTTCAAAAATAGTGAACAATGTTTCAACTGATTCCAGAACTCCTAACTAGGGTAATGAAGAAGAAATCTCCAAAATCCTCAGCAACCCGGAAGAGGCTCCTGTGATAGAAGCTGAATGGAAGCAACCAAAATACAGGAATAAGAAAGGATCTACTCCCACGACTTCCATACTAAGGAAATCTAGCAGAATAGCTCAAGTTGATGTGGGGTACATCTCCTCTTCCCCAGGGTGACCCTCTAACCATAAAGTCAGAGATAAGGAGGCCAGCAAGAACATTGCAGATGGAACCCAAAAGACTCTTAAGGAGTTGGGAATCGGTAAGTAGTTATGAAGATTATCTCCTCGAATATTAGGGGACTCAATAATCCCCATAAACATGATATCATTAGGAATATGATAAGAGATAGTAATCCTAATATTTTTCCAATTCAAGAAACCAAAATGAGTAGAGAAAAAGTTGAATCATTGAAGTTCTTTAAAAATGGTAATGTTAGTGGTGGCAGCTCCAAAGGTGCTTCAGGAGGCATTGCTAACATCTAGAACCTCAATACTATTAAAGGTCATGTTATTATTCAAGACAATAATTTCTCTTGTATCAAATTTGAGCATTTAAAAGATGGTACTTCATGGGTTCTCACTAATATTTATTCTCCTAATACTTTGAAGGCTAGAAACTCTTTTTGGAAAAAAATTATACAGGCTAGGGACAGCTTCAAAAATATTAGTTGGATGGTTATGGGAGACTTCAATACTCCTTTGAGAGAGGAAGAAAAATTTGGAGGAAGTCCTCCTCAACTGGAAAGTAGGATGGCCCTCATGGATTTTATTAATTCTCGGGCTCTCAATGACTTGGAAATACAGGGATGCACTTACACTTGGACTAACAGAAGAACTAGTAATGATCTTATCCAAGTGCGTCTTGATAGAACTCTCATCTCTGATGACTGGTATAGTCATTACTTTTGTTCTTTGATGGCCCACATTCAGGTTGGATCTGATCATTTCCCTATCACCTTCATTGTTGACTCAATCAATAGAAAGAGAATCTTTCCCTTCAGATTTGAAAAAATGTGGAACCTCCACCCCGAAATCAAAAGAAATATTAAGAAATGGTGGAGCATTCAAGTTGAGGGAATGGCTATGTTTATAGTTGTCAAAAAGCTCAAAATTGTGAAGGACAACATAAGACTCTGGAACAAAACCAGCTTTGGGAATATTTTTGAGGCTAAGAGCAAAGTTTAGGAATACCTTAAAGAAATACAGGATCAAATCCAGAAGGATGGTTTCAGTACTGTGTCTATTGCTGATGAAAATGAGACTCTCAAAAAATACCATGATATCATTGCCAAAGAGGAAACATTCTGGAAGAAGAGATCGAGATGCATTTGGCTTAAGGAAGGAGATAGGAATACAAGATTCTTCCATATGTTGATGATTAAGCATAAAGCAGTTAATAGGGTTAACAAGCTAGTGGTGGATAACAGGGAGTTGGTCAAGGAGGATGAAATAAGGAATGAAGCTAAAAGGTATTTCTCAGACCTCCACAAGAGGGATCACAGTTTGGATGCTGAAGCCCAATCCTCCTTTCTTCAGAACATTCCTTGTCTCATTGATGATCAAAAGATTGCCCCTCTCTCTTCCATTCCCTCTAAATTGGAAATTAAAAAAGTTGTTTTCTCCTTTGATGGTAACAAAGCGCCTGGCCCAGACGGCTTCCTAATGTTCTTTTTCCAAGAATTTTGGGAGATTGTTGGAAAAGATGTATCCAATGGGGTTAAGGAATTTTTTGGGGCTAGAAAACTCTTGAAAGAAATCAATGGCACTTTTATTGCTCTCATCCCCAAAACTCAAGGTGTTGATTCTTTGGACAAATTCAGACCTATTAGCCTCTGCAATTCTTTTTACAAGATTATTTCCAAGGTTCTTACCTCTAGAATTTTGTCTGTCCTTCCTACCTTAATTAAACACCAACAAAATGGTTTTGTTCCTGGAAGAAAAATTCTTGACTCCATTATTACGGTCCATGAGAACATTCATTCTCTTGTTAGAGCAAAGAAATAGGGTTTCATCCTAAAGCTTGATCTCTCCAAAGCCTGCGACAGGGTTGACTGGTCTTTACTTCAGAAAGTCCTCACTTCTTTTGGTTTTTCCTCTAGAGTTATCGACCTCCTCTCTCAACTTACCACCTCTGCTACTTTTTTTGTTCTTGTCAATGGTTCTCCCTCAACCTTTTTCCAAGCTTCTAGAGGTCTAAGGCAAGGGGATCCTATCTCCCCCGTCCTCTTTATTATTATGGCAGAATGCTTTGGAAGGACTATGGAAAAAATGGTGTTGCAAGGCTCCTTTAAGGGCCTCCAACCATCCTCTATTGACCTTATCTATTCCCACCAGCAGTTTGTTGATGATACTATTATTATGGGGGAATCAAGTATTTCAGAAGATAAAGTTTTGAAGAGTATCCTATGTAAATTTGCCTCTGCTTTTGGTCAGCTTATCAATTGGGCTAAAAGTGAATTTTTTTTCATTAATACTCCTGAGAGAAGACAACAGAGGATCAGCAGAATCCTGGAGTGTAGGATTGTTGATCTTCCTACTACCTACCTTGGTCTCCCCATGGGCATTGCACCTCCTAATCCCTTCTGGAGTTCTCTAGTGGACAAATTTCATAAAAAACTTGCAAGTTGGAAAGGAGCCCTCTTAATTCAAGCTGGCAAGCTCCAACTCCTTAAGGCTACTCTTCAAAGTATTCTGATTTATGCTCTAAGTCTTTTAAGAATTCCAGTTAAGTATGCTGATGCAATCGAGAAAATTCAAAGAAGATTCCTATGTTCTGGGGTTGAGGATAAGCAAAGAATTTCTTTGGTGGCTTGGGATCAGGTCTGTAGGCCAAAAAGAAAAGGTGGTCTGGGCCTCAGGAGGATTCAAACCCTAAATGAAGCTCTCCTGTCCAAACAAGTCTGGAGAATGTTTCATTCAGACTCTGAATGGTGTAAAATTTGGCGAAGTAAGTACTCTCTTTTGTCCTCCTCTCTCTCCTCTTTTATCCATTCGAACCTTAGTATTAATGGATCCCACATATGGAATCATGCCTCTAAATGTAAAGAAGGTATAGCCAAAGGAGTGATCTAGAAACTAGGAAATGGTAAGAAAGTTAAATTCTGGGAGGATCCTTGGCTTTTTGATAAATCCTTGACTGATATCAATGAATGGGCCCCCCATGCTCCCTCTTGTATTAGAAATTTTGGTTCCTTAGTTGTTGAGTACTAGGTTGGTAATGAATGGCAGAACATTGAAAGCATCCACCCTAGCCTTTCTAAGCTCAAGATCCATCTGTCTGCGGTATGGTTGAATAAAGAAGAAGACTCCCTGATTTGGAAACATGATCCTAAAGGTACTTTATCTATTTCCTCTATGTATTGTGTCCTTTCCCCCGCCCTCTCTATCAACCCTTACTAGTCAAAAGCCTGGATTAAGGGCCTTACCCCCAAAATCAATCTTTTCTTCTAGACCATCCTCCAAAATAAGATTATGACCCTTGACAACCTCAAAGACAGAGGCTTTGCCCTCCCTATTAGATGTGTGTTGTGCCTTCAAGAAGAAGAGTCTATGGACCACCTTTCTCTCCACTGTTCCTTTTCAGCCTCTGTTTGGGAAAGTTTTCTCAAGAGCTTTAGTATGGCCTGGGTGTTTCCGAATAACATCAGTGACCTGTTCTCCTCCTGGAATATTAAATGGACTAACTCTTTTTTGAGATGTTCGTGGCAGCTCTCTCTTCCTCACATCTTGTGGGGACTTTGGAAAGAAAGAAATAACCGAATCTTCAGGGATGTCTCCCTTAATCAGGATATTGTGTTCCAGAAAATTCAATTGTCGATTTAGGAAAATATAAGGATCATTGAGGGTCCTTGTTACTCAAACAACTCACTGGAATCAAATATCTTGAGGGTATGGAATATGAAGATTACTAATGGTCCTAACAACCACAATAAAAGGCTTGAAGCTAAATGGAAAACCCCTCCTCAAGGTTGGTTCAAAGTTAATTTTGACGGTGCTGCCAAAGGTAACCCTGGTCCTTCGGGTTGTGGAGCTACACTTAGAGAAGACAGAGGAATTTTCAAGGAAATGGTTGCTATCCCTATTGGAACCCAAACCAACCATAAAGTTGAAGCAATGACAGCTCTTCAAGGCATCCTCCTAGCTAAAAAGTGGAATTGCCCCTATCTATGGATTGAAGGGGATTCAAATAATATTATAAAGTGTCTTAAGGGGACTTCAAAACCTTCATGGTCGATTCACAACATAATCACCTCTGCTATTGACCTTATTAGCACCTTTAAAATATGCCATATATCCCACATCTACCAGGAGGCCAACGGCTCTGCTGACTGGGCTACCAACGCGTCGGTTAAAAGTGAGGAAATTACCACGTGGATGGGTGAACGCGGACTCCCCAAAGATGTCAGACAAATCATTAGTAATGAGCGATATACAAGCACTCCAAAGATTCTTGATGGACAGGGTAATTATGAAAAGTACTAATATGAGTACTTCGAGTTATTATAATAATGAGAATATCACTCATTCTAACATCAATGTCATTAACTCTCACACTTTTTGGGTAACTATTATAGTTCTGAAAAGATCTCTGGTTTATCTGCTCTACAAGCTTCAAAATTTGGCCGTGGGCAACGACAACATGGGTGGAAACAGGAGGCGATATGAACCAAGTAGCTGTAAAGAATGGAAACAGAAGGAAGAGGTTTGGGGTATTCTGCAGAAGGGTGGTCTCTCGAACTTCATGGAGAGACTCCATGGTCGAGATGGTATGGTTACCAATCTTTTTGCAAGAACTGGAAGAAGGGCATGTTAAAAATGGGCGATCAAATGGTTGAAATCGATGAAGACTTAATTACTCAAGCCACGGGCCTCACAAGGGAAGGCTGCAACTTCTACAAAGATAGGAAGGTCAGCAGGGAAGCTATTGAAAGGTACCCAAAAACTAAGAAAGAGAAAAAATGACTGGTAAAGTTGAGCAAAACCTACTACCCGCCTAGGGCTTTTGCCAAACCCTAGTGGGAGATCCTCTTTGTTTTAATTCGTTATATCACTCTAGATGGTAGGTTTACAAAATTTTATGGTTATCCCTTTGTTCTATTAAACCACTTTAGGCACAATGATAAGGTTAATTTCCCTTATTTCCTGCTTTGCTCGATGAATGCATCCCTCAAGGCCTATAAAGAGAACCCTCTTGGTGATTCTACTATGCACCAAGGCCTAATGGTCCTAATTTATGACCATTTAAAAGCCAACCAAATTGCTCGGATGCAACCCTCTATGGATTTTGAGGAAGAGATGTTTGATTCTACCTTTTCTAAGGAGGAGGAATCTAACAGTGACTCTTCAACTAACACAGAGGATAGCATTGATGTCTCAGAGTATGAAAGTGGGAAGAAGAGGAAATACAGTAAAACAAGACCCTCTTCCTCTAAGGGCAAAAAGCCAAAAAGCAGTCCCCTGATCAGCATCTCTTCGGAAGAGGAGGACTCGGATGACTCTAAAAAGGAGAACCCTAAAGGGTTGCCAAAGAAGAAAACAAAAGACCATACCCAGAGCAGGAAAAAGCACAAGAAGAAAGTGGAGACTGGTAAGGATCTGGCAGCCAACAAGCAAGCAAAGGCCCTGGAAGCTGATCGGAGTCTAGAAAAGGAGACCATGGAAGAGACTCTTAGGGCTGCCGACACAATTTTCGCCCTCCACATCCCTAAAGAGGAATAGGTTAACCTTGGAAATTTTTCCCCGCCATCTGGCCCTCCTCCTGAGGGTTTGCATGGTTTCATGGAAACTATGGAGTGGCTCATTAATGGCTACAAGAAAGCTGAGGATGAAAACAAAAAACTCTGCAACAGAGTCTTGATCCTAGAAACCATAAATACTGGGGAAGGGAACACTATGGCCGACTATGTTGAGGACCTGAAAAACACCATTGCCAAAGCTTAAGACATCAGAGATGCTTTTAACCCCAGGTTTGAGAAGATTGAGAAGGATTTGTTGGAAAGGAAAAGCCTTGCTGACACTAGCGATAAAACCCTCTCAGACACCGTTACCAAAATTGGTAAAATTGAGGAGTGTCTAAAGAACATTGCTGAATAGAGCCTAAGTATCCTGAAGATCTCAGCTAACAACACCCACACCCTCATCAGCAAACTGGATGATGAAAAGGAAATCCAAGACATAGACCCGGAAGCTGAAGGAACAGGGGAAGCTCAAGGTCCCAGAACCCGCACTAGAGGCAAGAGGAAGGAAAAGAAACCAAACAAGGATCTGAAAGACCTGAAAGTTGTCGGGGCCACCTACGACAAGCTGGTGATTAAGGCAGAGGATTTGCTGAAGAAAATTACTATGTAGTGCCTTCTTTGTTTCTTTGTTGTTTTTTGTTGTTAAGTTATTCTTTCTGTTTGCTGGTCTTTTGGCCAGTCTTTTTGTATGCAGACTTTAAAGCATTGCTCTTCTTGGTGCTTTTTCTCTATCTATGTTGTAAAGGTTTCAGGTTTTGAAAACCTATTTTTTAATTAATCAGAACATATTGGATGGGTTCTAAGGAAATGCCAACTCATATGATCAATCCTTCCAATTTGACTTGACCAACTTATAGAGTGAACCTATTTGGTTACTAATTCTCTCACTTTAGGCTCTGTAAGATCTAGGCAGGTATACCTATTCACTGGTGGCTTTCGATGACTAATGATTTTTATAGCAGATTGAGTATCTTGATCTAAATTCTTCCCTATATCAGAATGGCATAGGTTCCTAGGATAGGTGGCTTTTAGATGAGTTCAAAAATTATTGTTGTGAAAGCTATTAGATATTTGTACTTGAAATTTATATGTATACATTATTGCTAATTGATTCTATATACATCCTACTCAACTATTCCTATTGCTTTAAAGTAAAGGTAATTGGTATAGTAAAAAGTTGTTGTTTATGAATGACCAGTGCCTTTCCTGTTATTTGGGCTACAGAGTCTTATATTTCCCTAGGACTTAATGTATGATTTGTGAGATAGTTTTTAAACCTACCCCCTTTGGTAAATCTATCAGTTGCTGTTTCTTATGAGATCTGCTAAATGTTTATATCATAAACCGCCTGAATGAATTTAACCCTAACCTTAAGGGGCCATTCAAGGAATAACTACAAGGAACAATTACAATCCACGAGTAGATATTTTTAATCCAAATTTATAATATAGGAAAATAGACTTCACTGTAAGAATACGAATAACCTTATCCCCTTTAGATAATATCACAAACAACTGCCTATAGAAAATGAAATAACTCACAGCACATATGCGAAGGAAAACAACTGATTGTATTAAAGGTTCAAAAATAGTATAGTATCATGCCAGAGTCTTTATTATATTTCTTCTCACTCTCCCTCATATCTACATTTTTCAACCACTTGTATATGTGGTTGAATGGGAACCATACCCCTTTTGGGGTGAAAAGTCACCATTTTACATTAAAATTAACAAAACCCTTTGAAATTAATATGCAAACTAGTTAGTCAATAACCTTGCTTTAAGATATCTTTTGGGTTTTCGTTTGGTCGGAAGCCTTAAACTTCAGATACAAATCTGAATTTTTTTTGTGGTAGTAGGAAACATCCACTTCTAAAATGGGTCTTCATCAGATTTGACATTTGCATACATTTTCATTCCAAGCCGACATCTTATTTCATGCAGGTCGAAATAACAGGCTTTTCAGCCTTCTTACGGTCCTTTGTATGGTCTACAGCCAAAAACACATTGTAAAGATCTAATATTTTTACTGGAGCTCGGAAACTTGGTTTTCTGAAATGGGTATTTCTTATATTTTCATGTTTAATTCATTTAATTCTTTGTTCATATCATCTTTTCTACATATCAAAAATATTAGTCTTTCATGGGGTCCATTGGAATTAATTTATTCATATGCTCCTTTACCCTAGGTGTTCAAATCATTAATCATCCATTATGTATCATTTCCATGAAGTGACCTCCATTTTCAATAGTAGGGTGCTTGAAATTACATGCAAATTTGAAGCCCCAACACAGTGCAGGAGTAATGGACACCAAATATTCATCCCTGGCGGAGATTTCAAAACAAGATTGGGACAAAACCTTCAACATTAATTACAAAGGGATTTTTATCTATTCAAAGGAGGCGGCAAAGAGGCTTGTGCATGATGGGGGGAGGATCATAAATGAATTTTGTGTCAAAGACCTGGTGTTTACCTTGCATTCATTAGGATCGATCAAGGGTCATTATTACTGTAATCGTCTTGCAGTACCTCCAAACAATTCTCCATCGTGGATTTGAAAAAAGCAGGCCATCCATTTCATATAAGAGACGCCTTCAATGTAAAGCCATAAAGCTATATTTTCTATTTTCTATTTATCGGTTATCATATCATTATTAGACATGGCATGTCAGTAGCTACAAGTTGCGATATAATATATAGTTGTCGGTGGTATATGCGTAGCACTCTATTGTAATAATGTCATTTTTGGATAAGTATTGAACTACCTGTTCTCCAAACAGGACACATAAATGTGCAATTTAAAATGAAATTTAGCTCTCTCTCTTAATCTATCCAGCGGTCAACAGTGTTTTAAACTAGTTATTTTCTCATTAATCTAATATTGGTGCCACACGTCTCCAGTTCTCTAGATGGTAATTAATATTTTATAAATTAATATATTTTTTAAAGATTTTATTGAAATTTTATTTTAAAAAGAAATGAAATTATATAACAGAATTGAAGAAAATAATAACATTTGATTTATAATAGATTTATCTTAAATCTTGAATATGATTTCATAAAAAATATAATTTTAAATAAAATAATTATTAAAAAAATCTTGTAAATTGTTTTCAATTTTGTTTTAATTTATTGTAATTATTTGTAGATGGGCTTTGAATTTTTTTATTTATTTTTTTGGTAGGTAATAGGCTGAAGTCGCAGTATTTTGAATTATTATTATTATTATTATGATTATTATTATTATTATTATTTTTTTATTTTTTTTTGATAGGTAATAGGCCGTAGCCACAATATTTTGAATTATTATTATTATTATTATTATGTTTGATTAGATTGACCCAAGACCTTCCCCATCCTATGGAAGGCCAAGAGTCATAGCTTAGAATTCCACTTTAGATGTCCTTATTGGGAATTGACCTTGGGTCTCCATAGTGAGAACCCATTGTTTTAACCAGTTAAGCTCAACCCCTTGGACATTATTATTATTATTATTATTATTATTATTATTATTATTATTATTATTATTATTATTATTATTATTATTATTATTATTATGTTTGATTAGATTGACCCTAGACCTTCCCCATTTTTATGGAAGGTCAAGAGTCACAACTTAGAATTCATTTTAGATTTCCCTATTGGGAATTGAACTTGGGTCTCCACAATGAGAACCTAGTGTTTTAACCAGTTAAGCTCAATCCCTTGGACAGATGGTATTTGAACTATTGAGCTATATTGATTACTATATTTTGCATGATTCTATTTGTATCATTTAAAATTGTAAGCTAGATTATCTCTACTCATCAAGACAATGGTATGCTTGTCTAAATTATATGTCTAAATTGTAAGCCCCAATTTATCTATACTCATTGAAAGGTAATATTATATTTTATCAAGAGATCATTTATGTTTGGAAATTACTTCTTAATTATTTGTCTTTTGTAAATGTTGTAATGTCCAATGGGATGGCATCTTCCATGTTCATTACTTTGTATTCATGGTATTTGTTATATCAATTTTTGACAAAACTAGTAATTTCTATTAGGTTTCTTGTGATTACTCTTTTCATATATTTTGTAGTTGACTTGAAGCTTATTAAAATGGTTATATGATGTTTATAGTATTTCTCAAAATTTGTAGCATGATCCTTTTATAAAGTTATTCAGCTTGACTTGAAGATCATACTGTTAGCTTTGTTTCTTAGCTTCTATTGAAGATCTATGTTTTCAACCACCTTGGTAGAAATTAGGTTTAATTTTTCTAAAATTATTTAATTTGACTTAAACAACATGCTATTAGTTTTGTTCATTACCCCCTCTTAGAAATCTATGTATGTTTTCAACCACCATGGTGGAAATCAAGTTTCCCTGGAAATATATTTCAATCCACAAAAATTGTATTTATTTGCTCATGAGATTTGATTCACTATTTATCTACAACCTTATTTATGTAATAGAAAAATCATTCTCTCTTAACAATTAATATTGAAAGGATAAATCTACTTCACCTTTTTTCTCCCAAGGTTGTGTCTTAGCTTTAATGATCAATAGTTGTGCTCATGTTTTAACTACTAATAACTACTATCAATTTATATGTTTCTTTTGATATTTAAAAACGTGTTCTTGGTCTATAATTTGATTTCCTGAAAGCTAGTTGTTTTATATGCAATAGATAATAATTCTATTTTATGCGTTCCAAGGACAAATATTTTTCATTTTGTGCCTTTATTTTGGTACAACATCTTATGTTTGATAGTAGATTAATTTTGGTTTCATTAAGTATTTTACCTTCATGAACAACTACCATTATTTGATTGACAATTTTGGCATAGGCCTTTTTTTTTAAATTATAAAATCCTGTAATGTTGAACGTTATTTCTAGTTTCACAAAATAAAGGGAAAAAATGCCATGATCAGTATTCTCAATAGATAATTTTTGGTGACTCGCAAGTAATATGAATACTATCATCTTGATACAAAGACAACATGTGGGCAATGGCATTTACGTTATCTAAAGCTCGGTACTTATGCCAATCTGCAACCTTGGTATCTTATCATCATTGTTTAGATGAGGAAAAAACTTGTTGTTTGATGGAATAGTTTCTCCCTTTTCAAAAACTAGAAGTCTATCCTAAATTTTGTCTTCCCATCAAAAACTAAGTTACACTTCTTTATTCATATCAACCTTGTCCAATTTGTATCAAGGGTTTCCATTTCTTTTGCCTACAAAAAAAATATAGTAAACATAACAAACAAACAAACAAACAAACAAACAAACAAAAACATCCTTACACTCATTGGCTGGAACTTCATTACTTTACAACATTTGTTTTTAAGGAATTTTTAGTTTCTTTTATCCCTTTCATGTTCATATGGGATGCAGAATGTAAATGGTGTGTTGATTGCCAACATTGAGTTGGGTAACTTTATTAGTTTTTATGTATCACCTCTACTTCTAATATTATTTTTTTGTTCACATGTGTAGAATTAAAATGGTCTCATTGTTATAATTAAATGGTTAAAGCTTATAAACAATTACAAACTATAAAACATATTCCTTCAAAAAAAAAAATCCTAATGTAAGTTCTATTCTCAAAGAGGTAAATGAATACAAGTATCTCCAAATCGACATTAACAATATTATTAGTTAGGAGGGTAGAAAGAAAATAACTTTGGGGACTTAGAAAACTTTATGTGCCCTCCACAATAGATGTAAAGACACAAAGTTATGGGCTTGGAAAACTACTCACTCTTTTTGGGTTATTGGTAATTTTGATGGTCCTTTATGCTTGTGAGCTTTGGGCTAGCAGTACGTTTAAGACAGAGTAAAAGAGAATAGAGAGAATTCAAAATCATGTGATTAGTCATTAGTATAGAATACTTAAGTTTCAATCCCTTATGAGATTTTAGTATCTGAAACAAGGGTTATTGCTATGGAAGCCATTGTTATGATTTGTCAAATAAATTATCTCAAAATAATTAATCGAATGGAACCAAGCAAATGGCTTAAGATTGTCTTCAACAAGGTTTTAAGTGAGAGAAATAAGTCATGGATAAAGTAAAAAAGCAAGTAGATGTGCAAGTAGAATATTTACTTTCATGCTTGCCTCAGTGACAAAAGATAAATTAAGGAAGTTGTCATATATATGTATATTGAAAGGCTATGGGAGAAACATGCTAGAAATAAAGGATAAATATTACTCCGAGGAATTCAACCCCACATGAAATCATCAACAAAAATCTTACATAGGAGCAAACATCCATTGGAGAGCAAAGATTCGGATTGTTCAACTTAGAACTAGCTCACATCAACTCCATTGTAAAATTAGCTGGAAAAGGTCAAAAGAGGCATGAAAGAAAGAGTTTATGATTTTTTTCATCTAGGGTAGTTGAATTAAAAGAAAAATTAAAACCTTTTTTTTAATTACAATTCTTATAAGGACATCAAGGCCAAACAAGTTTTTATTTATTGGTTGATGTTGCTTCATCCAGTTTATTTATTGGTGGGTCAATTGAGAAATATAGAGAACTTGTTATCATCATGAACAATAGAAGAAATGAAAGGCAAAAGGCTTCATTGGCATGGCTAGTAGCCTCATATGTTATTTTTTGCCTTGTGGATATTAAAATTATTCTATTAATATTGTACTCTTCTATAAACATATACCAAAAGAATTGTGTAAGAAAATAAGAGCTTAATCATTGTTAAAATGGTTGTGAATAGATAAAAATGATTAGTTATTGATGTGTAAGAATATAAAGTGTATATTTTTTTACTTTTTCTTCTATTTTTTTCTCATTAGGTTTTTTTATTATTGGTAAAAATGGAGTGTTTTTTGAGAGAGTCCAAAATTGTTGACAAACAACTTCTAGCATGTATAACACAACAACAAAAAAGTTATCAAGGACAAACCACAATAAAAACTAAATAATACCATACTAAAACCTAGTAAGTTCCACACCTTAACCTAGTCATGAGACATATCTAACATGTATTTTGGAAGGCATTTGTTCCTCCTTTTAACCACTATCCAATAAAATTCATCATCCAAATCCACTATCGAGAGGAGGGGAAACCCTTTATAAGGTCTCAACTATGTATAATGCACAAAAGAGGAGCTATCAATCGGGAAAACCAAGTATTGAGCGAAAATCGTAACAACCATTAGAGGAGTCACATTGACACCACTCGCCAAAATAGGGAAAGAAGCCACAACAGGAGCCATTAATAACATAGTTGGAGGATGGATCACCACCCCATCAATAGCAAGAGACTTAGAATCCTTTGAACCAAAAAATAACCCTTGACCACATCCATTGTAAGATGTTCATAAAGAGCATTCTTCCATCAAGAGGAAGATCTTGAGGAACGAGCAATCTCGAGACCTTAAAATAATTTTCACTAGATTTTAGCATTTGTCCTTAGGTAGATATTATTATAATAAGAATTGCATATGTAGTTGTTATTATTATGTGTTTTACTATGTTAATAGAGTATTTATTTATTAAATTATGAAAAATATCACTTAAAATGATATTGGAAGTATCATTTATCTTGATTATCATTGGTTCAATGCTTTGGGTTGTTATTTTTGGCTGCCCCTAAACTAAAAAAATCAATCACTTTGCATTAACTGAATATGAACTTGATATAGAAATAAAAGGATAACAAATAATAAATAATAAATTTGTAATGGTTGATACTAGATAAAATTGTCATAGTGCAATTGCTGATAAAATAATTTTTAATTATAGATCCAATTTAGAAATGTTATGTAGAGTTTATATCATTAGTATTTGCATTTGGGCACATTTAGGGAGGAGTAAATTGAAGTAAATATCATTAATTAGCAATAATGATGTTTACAACTAAATTCACAAGTAAATCCTTCTAAAACCTTTCAACCATTAATCTACACAAATACTTAGCTTCTATTGTGTAGAGCAGTCATTCGATAGACAAAGGATCTATTGTAGAATTTATAAGCCAATCATTTTCGTAAGTTTTTACATTGTTTAAATTTCTCTTAGTTCTTTTCTTAATTATGTCGATTATTTTATATTTTCTTGTTGATTTTCATAAAACAAATTTGAAACTAGTTGGTTTTAATCTTTGTTTACAAGTTCAAACCAATGAATTTGTAATGCTTTTAGAGAAACCATGCAATAGTTTTTTTATCATTGTGTCTCAAACCACCCCCATTAGTTCCCCTTGTGTATGTTGAGGAGACCCACTTATAATTTAATCTATATATTTATTCTCTATTTATGTGTTACTAGATTATGGAATCTTGATAATGGAATATTACATATGTTATTCTAATGATAGACCTAAGAGTGTGACTGAGAATGTATTTTTAGATGTCAATTTACCTACACAATTTCTTCATATGCATTACAAATTCACTAATATGGACTATGGAATCCTATTACTCTTAACAATGTTTAATGTTATTTTATGCTTTACATTAATTGCAAAGCCCTCTCCCCATATATTTAGTAGTCTCATGAAGATATTTGATGATTTTGTATTATTTTAGGGTTAAATTTAATGGTATTCAGAGGCTTAACCTTTTCAATTTTATTTATTTCCTTTTTTGTGAAGGTTAATGCCAAATCTTTAGAGAATGGAAAAATATTGATTCTTCTATAAGTGTTTTTGATTAAGTAAAAAAAAGCTTTAAGGGACCCGAAACCCGATTACATTTGAAAGATATTCAAGAAGGAAACAAAACAAGACAGCTGCAAAAGACCAGCAAAAAAAACCAGCAGTAGAGAAAGCAAGAGGCCAGCAAGAAATTGACCCCAAGCCCATCATTACAAGTTAATTAAAAACTCTTCATAGTTTCCTCAGCATTCTGTACCAAGAGCATCATCGCCTTGGCCACTTCCCTCAAGTCATTGTTTTCCTGTCCAAGCTTACTCTCTTTCATTTTAGTGTCCTTCCTAATAGTGGTCTGCCTAGTTTTGCGCCTAGGGTTCTGGTGGGTGGGGCTGGAAGTTGGAGCATCTTCTATAATTACTAGGTTCTTATCCTGATTTTTCTTTTCCAAATGATCCACTAGGACGTTCATATTCTGGGAAGAAACTTTAAGGACCTAGAGGCTGTGGTTCATAAGGATTTTCAAATCCTTCTCATTACGGGCAATCCAAGTGTTGACATTGTCTTTGTCCTCCTCCACCTACTCTTTCAGAGTTGTAATAACATCCTCCAAATGTTTTAGGTCCCCTTTGATCAGATCTTTCTCCAACTAGTCCTCCATCTCCATTTCCTCCTCAGCTTCACTGTTTTCCATATCCTCATTCTTTTTCCCAAAGTCAGACATCTTAATTAGCTTATTGATCTTATCTTCCAGCTCCCTTTGCTTACCCTCCATACTGGTGATGTTTTTGACAACCCATTTTTGGAAATTGAAGAATTCAAGAGTGCAGTTGTGGGTGGTGTCCAAGATGGTGTTCACAGAGTCCTTTCCCTGTTCAGACTCTTTAGAGTTAGGGTTGCCATACTCCTTAGGATTCAGAGCATCATTCTCACTTTCTGAACCCTTAGGGTTAGGGTGAGGGTTTTCAGAATTACCCCCTTCCTCCCCTTCACCATAGTTCTCATCCTTATTTTTCTCCATTTCAATATCAATGTCCTTATCCTTTTCCTCTTCTTCATCACAACGCACCTCCTTTTCCCCATGCTCTGTTTCAACTTTCCTTTTTTTGTGGGTAGGGGTGTTGGGTTGATCCCCATTTGAGTCAGAGTCTTTGCAGCTCTCAGATATATGAGCGTTAATGATCAAAGGATCATCCTTGGTTGCCCTAGCCTTATCCTTAAGATGTTCATATATTAGCATAATGAGCCCCTGGTGGGCTAAAGGCTAAGAATTAGGCTTTTTAGCATGGTCTACAAGGCTCTCGTTTAGAGAGGACGCTAAATAGAAGGGCAAGGATATTTTAGCCCCATGACGGAAATGGTTCAGGATAGCGAAATGATAGTTATAATTTTTTGTAAATCTGCCATCCACAGTCAAATACTCCATTAAAGCCCTAAGAACTTTTTGCCAGAAAGGCTTTACCTGCTGGGGAGTGTAGTAGGAGATGTTATCCTTCTTCACAAGCTTGCCCTTCTCATCCTCTGACTTCAAGAAGTTTTTGAAAGCTTCAACTGCATACTTCTGATCCCTATAGAGTTTAGTCCCCTCCGTCTTGAGCCCTGTGACCTCTACAATCATGTTTAAATCGATTTGCCAAATCTCCCCAAACACGGTGACTCTGTTGTTACTCCAAATTTTAGCAAAACCGTAAGACACAGAATTTCTGCTTCCGTGAAGCTTTTCCATATAGTCAGTGAAGCCGTGTCTATGGAGCCTTCTCCAGACATTTCCTTCACTCTTCCAATTCTCACATCCTGGAGGCTCGTTCCTGTTTAGGTTACCACCCATTTTGAGCTCCAAGTAAAGATACCCACTGCTGCAGTTCTCAATCCACAAATAAAACTCTGAACTTCTTCTATAAGTGTTAGTCACATTTTTTAGAACATAAAACTATCATGCAAAAATGACCCCCTTTTCTCATTATTTTGACAATGTTGGTGTTAACTATTTGCAAAAATAGATTGGTTCCTCTTCCAATTAGATTCAATCACAAGTTTGTTATTATTTCCTACTTCTACCAAACACAATATATCACCTATTAGAAAATTTCTTCACAACTAATATTACACTTAAAGACATCCTCATAAACATGGCATAGATTTTAAAACCTAGGCCTCACCACCTCAAAATAAAATGAAAGGGTGGGTATAACATATATGATCTCTTACAAGGAGCTTGTTTTGTTCCCCTTTCCTATTGAAAGGTTGTTTTGATTCGCTATCATTAGAATATAGTAGGGACAAGAAGTTGTAGCTAAAAGTTAGCATCATAAAAAATATGTTGGTAAAGTTTCTGAAAAACAAATCATGTAGCTTGTTGCATATGGAGGTTCAAGTGAAGCTCAATTTGGAAATATGATAGGAGAAGCACAATTAGGGAAAAAAATGAAAAAAAAATCAATTGAATGTTTCTTTCATATTTTTACTAAAGGGAATCCTATGATTAATTACACAAAATATAATAGTTTATTATATTTTATCAGTATTTCCAACTTTCTTAATGCATACTAGTCAATAAATAATGGATGATAATGGGAAATCTATCTTATTGACCTAGAAAAATAAGAGAGTCAACTTTCTATTGTATTGTCTTTAAATGAAGTAACTATAGTTGGAAATACTTCCTCGATATGTGTGTATCTATATACTATAGAAAATATTACTACCAACCTCATCTACTCTACATTCATAATGTGAAAGAGAATAAATATTGTATAATACATTTGAATGAGTCGAGAAATATTTTAATGAAATTGGAGTGTAGATGATTACATGATTTCCAAATAGTTGGTGTATGGGTGGATAGAAATTTCGTAATATAAGGTCATAAGAATGGCCTTTAGCTACAAACTTCCTATTCATAATATATGATTATCATTCATTGCATGTTCACTTTCTTCAAAAGATGAGGATCATGATGATTCAAATGACAAAACACTTTTCATGGCCTTGAAATTTGGTGACAAAAAGAGTGATGTTGTAAAGTGTAATAAGTTCGGTACCTTGTAGACTGACAAATATGGTGAAAAATCAATTATTGTATGGACTATCTTCCATTCAAAAGAAGAAGAAAATACCTAGGTGATTGATGTTGTCCCTAATTTTGTATTCATAAAATTGGACATCCCCTTCGAAATTTTCATTCAAAAATGAAGATTTTACTCTAAGGCATGCTTTTCAAGGCAAAATTCTTGCTCCTTTCTAGACTATACTAATCTTTGATTCATCCTTGATTCACTTTCAAATTTCACCGCGTTCTAAGTTTGTTTTCTTGGTCTTTTATTCAAAATTGGTTTTGTTCTCTAGACTACGAGTGGGAAATTTTCCTTCTTTTGCAAGTAAAGAGACTTTTTGTTTTTAAGTTATATGAGTTTTTTCAAACAATTGCAAGTGAAAGTTTATAAAAGATGTGTAACTTGTAATTTTTTCTTTCTTTTCCATTTCCCCTTTTTGTCTTTTAAGTTGTTTTGTAGGAACTTTTTGATTATACTGCAAGTGAATTTTAAAATACAAGTTTATGAGAACTTGTAAGTTTTCTTTTAAGTTCCTACTTTTCTTTTATTCTTCTTTATTTTAAAACTTTTAATTGGATTTTAAATACCCGATTACAAGTCTTTAGTGTTTTAATAAGTATTGTGTGATTTTGTTTATGTGTTGCTAAAACCTGATTTTAGAGGTTTGAAAGGAAAGAATGTTTTAATTAAAACTTGAAGTCGGATTCTAGAAACTCGACTAAATCTTTCTTATCCTCCCTTTTCTAGCTTGTATTAAGTTTTTAATTTATGCCAATTACTTGCAATCGTATTTTTATAAGTCGATAGTGTGTTTCTTCTCCAAGGACATCGAACTTCTGGCTTTCAATCAAAAATCTAACCCAAGTAGACGTATTCCTTGTTGAATCCATTTTCATTCTTCCACGTTTTGGGGGGATTTGAACACAAATTTTGCCACGTTTTGCATTCAACATTCATTGATAAGTGTTTGGCGCCAAATGGGAGTTTTCTTCTTTGTCATTTTTTGTGCTTTGAGTTGAATGCTAAACCATTTTTTACTACTACAAAAAATTGTTGGCAATTTGGAGGAATTGATTATGTGTTGCATTGATGTTTTGTCATTGATGGCAACACCGGTTGTTTTGGTTGTTTACAGGTTTCCGATTGGTTCCAATAGAGTGGTTGATTATGTTATTAATCTGGTAGGATCCGGTATGCTTTGGTTTGAGGAATTAGTTTGGATCTGTCATTCATACTATTCAGATGTGTATCACGATCAGTTGGTTCAGAATTTGATGACTCAAGAGCTATCATATGTTCTAGTAAGCCTTTTGGTCACCAGTAAGGGTTTTACCGGTAGAGCTTTGTTGAAGATCTTTTGAAGCACGTGATAAGTGGTGTTGGTGCGGATTCTAGATGGCTTTCAGGATGTTGTTGGTTATCTTGTTTATATTTCAGTTCATCAGTGGTGTTGGATTTGGTTTATGGAGACCTATTTTGGGTCTGGTGTTATCTAGGTTATGGATCAGTTTCTGTAATGTGCTGGAGGATGTTCCTGATGCGTTATCGGTGGGATTTAATGATTAGTTTACATTTTTCTCAGCCTAAGACAACTTGGTTGATCATTGGATTATGGATTTATGTTATAAATTTATTGTATTATCTTTTAGGTGGTCAGCCTAATTGTTTACGTCTCGGGTTTATATAAATATGATGTAAGATTTCTTTGTAGATTAATGGCATATGGGTTGATAGAAAAAGGTTATGGGATGATCTATGTGTGAATAATGTTGTAATCATATGCAAAAGGTTTGGTCAATCATAGGTGATTGAATTGGGTTTGTAAGAGAGGTTTAAGGCCTCTGGTATTTAGCTTAACTGAAATTGTACTCAGGCATAGGAGATGCTATACTTTCATTTCACTCTTGTTTCTGGATTGTAGTCCAATATTTATGTAGTCAGTGAGGCTCCTTTTTGTTATGAGCAGTGTGCTCTAGGTTATTGGCCTTCCTGCATGTGCAAACCCCTCATATTGTAATCACATACTTGTTGCTGAAGTATTATCTAACTGTGGGTAGGCTTCCCACCATGGTTTTTCCCTTTACCGGGTTTTCCACGTACAAATTTTGGTGTCATGTGTTATGGATGGATGGTAACTGTTATGTGATTTATTCTTATGTTTAAATGCTTTATCAATCATTTTGGTATTTGGATTATGTATTCTAGTATTAAGTTTATGTGTTCCGGTAATAAGGATTTAAATGCTTAAAGTTCTATAATCTGGTGACAATTGACTCACCCCCTCTCTCAGTTGTCCTCTAGCTATCTGAGTTGTATAACAGTTGGTATTAGAGCTTGGTCCTCTCTATAGAAGCTTAACCCTTGAGAAAGATCCTATGGCATCTAGCAGTTCAACTTCATCTAGTTCATCTGTTGTTGTTTTTCGGAGAAAAATTCCTAGGCTTGATGGAAAAAATTACAAGGTATGGAAGATTTGGATGGAGACTCATCTGAGATATCTTGGAAAGGAGATTTGGGATATCACTAAGAATGGTATTACATCATTTAAACCAACATCTATAAATCTTCCTCCGACTGGTCTAGATAAAGAGCTTGGCAATGATTGTAGAGCTAGAGAAGCCCTTTTGTGTGTACTTTCTGATCAATAAATTACAGGACTAACTGACAAATCAACTGCAAAGGCTATATGAGACAATTTGGAGACTCTGAATGAAGGTGACCCTACTGTTAAAATTGCTAAACTTGATGGTTACCGAGTAAGGTATAAAAATATGAAGATGGAAGAAGATGAAAGGATTACTGCTTTTATGGAGAGAGTTAATGAGATTGTTTTGGGAATTCAATGTTGTGGTGGATCTCTAAGCGAAGATGAAATAGTTTATAAAGTACTGAGAGCTTTGCCACCAGCTTATAAGATGAAGGCTACTAAAATTAATGAGTTGAGAACTATGTAAAACACTTTTGTTAATAGGGATACCTTGGTTGGGAAATTATCTTCTTTTGAGCTTGAGGAATTTGGACCTTCTGGAGCTGTTAAATCTGAACCTTCTTTTCATGCATCTACATCATCTACTAGCAAGAATGGTTGGAAAGCTTTATATGTGAAGGAACTAGAGGATATGAAGAAAGAAGATGAAGAGTTTGAGAAACTTGAAGACTTATTTTCTAGGAGGGTACCTAAAGGACCGACAAGAAGTAAGTATGAAGGAAAATCACCTTTTAAATGATTTGCATGTAATAAGATAGGTCATTTTGCATCTAGATGTCCTGAAAGGAATTCAAGATTTGAAGAAAGAGCTAGAATATCTTTTAGGCCTAACCATGATTATCAGAACAAGCATAAGTACGGGAAAAACAAAGACAAATTAGGCTACTATGTGGAGGAGGAAGGTGTGACTGATTCTGATGATGAATCGGCACAAGATTCAACTAGTGGATCCAAAAATGAAAAGGAATGGGTATTTTTGGCTATCAAGGAAGATGATAAGTGAAGGCCCTTGCTGCTAAAATTGAAGACAAGGATGAATGGGTAATTGACAATGGATGTTCACATCATATGACTGGAGATAAAAGGAAGTTCTTATCTATACAAGAATTTGATGGTGGTCTAGTTAGATTTGGAGATGACAAAGCATGTTTGATCAAGGGAAAAGGAAAAATATCATTGGATGGTAAGCATAACACTGATTATGTTTAAGGTTTAAAGCATAATCTTTTGAGTGTAGGACAATTGGTGGCTAAGGGATTTTAGTTATAGTTCAAGGATGGAAAATGAAACATTATCAACAAATCTAGTTTGGAAATTGCAACCGATACATAGACTAAAGGTAATATCTTTCATTTAAACTTCAGTGAGAAGACATGTTTGAATGCACAAATTGATGAGAGTTGGCTATGGCATAAGAGGTTGTGTCATGTGAGTTTTGATTGCATTGTGATGATCAATTCTACTAAGGCAATTAGAGATATACCTAAGATTGTAAAGCCCTATAATCTGGTATGTAAGGAATGTCAAATGGGAAAGCAAGTTAGGATTTATTTTAAGAGAATACAAGACAAATATAATGATATTCTTGATCTTATTCATATTGATTTGTGTGGTCCTGCTAGAATCAAAAAAATTCAGGGTGATAGATATTTCATGCTAATCATTGTTGATTATTCTAGAATGATGTGGGTTACTTTTCTAAGGGATAAGTCTGAAGCATTTGCAAAGTTTAAAATATTTAAAGCTAAAGTTGAGATAGAGATAGGATTGAAGATTAAATGTTTAAGGTCAGATCAGGGTAGAGAATTCATATTTAGTGAATTTAACATTTATTGTGAGAAGAATGGGATAAGGAGATAGTTGTCTGCACCTCAAACACCTTAGTAGATTGGAGTTGTGGAAAGGAAGAATAGAACTATCTTGGATGCAGCTAGAACCATGATGATGGAAGCTAATCTGCCTCATATCTACTGGATAGAAGTTGTAAGTACGGTGGTATACACATTCAATAGAGTTCATATCAAAGGAGATACCGATAAGACACCTTGTGAGTTAGGGTTTGGTCATACACTGATAGTTAAGTATTTCATAATCTTTGGTAGTAAATGCTATATCAAAAGAGATGATTCCATTGGAAATTTTGATCCTAGATGTGATGAAGAAATATTTCTTAGTTATTCTAATGAAATCAAAGCATATAGATGTTATAACAAAAGATTGCAGAGAATTGTGGAGAGCACAAATGTCAAAGTGGATGAGCAGAACAGAAGTCAAATCAGAACTTATGAGAGAGAACCAATAGTGGAAATGATCATAACTAAACCAGTAGCACCTATACCAGAACAAAATGTTGAACCAATTACTCTAGCAGTATCAGAAAATTCAACAGTAACTGAAGATCAGGATAGAGGAACAAAAAATCAGAAGGCACCTAAGTATGTAAGGTTGAATCATTATGAAGATCAAATCATTGGAGACAAAAGCAAAGGAGTGATGACAAGAAGAAGGTTGGCAGCTGATGAGGTATGTTTTATTTCTCAAGTTGAACCGGCATCTGTATTTGAAGCTTGTAAAGATGAATATTGGATGAAAGTTATGGAAGAATAATTAGATTAGATAGAAAAGAATAACACATGGACTTTAGTTCCCTGACCTATAAATAAGAATGTTATTGGAACTAAATGTGTTTTCAGGAATAAATTGAATGAGGATGGACAAGTTGTGAGGAATAAATCTTGATTGGTTTGTAAAGGATATTCTCATAAGGAAGGAATTGATTATGGTGAAACCTTTGCACCGATAGCTAGGATTGAAGTCGTGAGATTATTTATTGCTTATGCTTCTCATAAGAATTACAAGGTTTATCAGATGGATGTTAAGTGTGCATTTCTGAATGAAGATCTTGAAGAGTAAGTTTATATTGAGCAACCTGATAGATTTTCACTTTCAAATGACAAAAACATGGTTTGGAGGTTAAGGAAAGCTTTATATAGATTGAAACAAGCCCCTAGAGCTTGGTATACAAGACTGGATAAATATATTTTGAAGCTTGATTTCACTAAAGGTAATGCTGACAGTAATTTAAATTATATGATCACTGATGATGACATATTGATTATTGAGGTCTTTGTTGATGATATCAATTTTGGAGGTGAAGATAAGTTGTGTATGGAATTCTCTAACAATATGAAGAATGAATTTCAGATGTCTATGATTGGGGAGATGATATTTTTCTTAGATTTGTAGATTACTCAAACTGATAAAGGTATTTTCATTGGTCAAACTAAGTATGCTAGAAAGTTGTTGAAGAAATTTGGTATGGAAAATTGTAAATCGGTTAGTACTCCTATGGTCACAAGTGAGAAATTGACAAAGAAAGATGCATCTATATCAGTAAATCCTACTAGGTACAAATTTATGATTGGTGGCTTGTTATATCTAACTCCTAGACTAGACCGAATATAATGAATGCATTTTGTATTGTATCAAGATATCAGAGTGATCCTAGAGAAAATCATGAGAGTGTGGTGAAAAGGATTTCTAGGTATTTGCACGGAACAACTGAATATGGTTTGTGGTATCCTGAAAATGATGACTTTACATTATGTACATAAATAGATGCAGATTGGGCTAGAGATGTTGATGACCGAAAGAGCACATCCGGTGGAGTTTTCTTTCTTGGAAAGAAACTTGTTTCATGGATCAGGAAGAAGCAGCCATGCACTTCTTTATCTACTGTTGAAGTTGAGTATGTTGTTGCTGCTACTAATTGCACACAAGTTCTATGGATGAAGCAAATGTTGAAGGATATAAAGGTGGATTATAATGAACTAGTAGTTATTCACTATGATAACTCTGTTTCTATTGATGTATCAAAGAATCCGGTATTTCATTCTAAGACAAAGCACATATCTGTCAAGTATAACTTTTTGAAGGAGAAGGTGGAAGCAAATGAAGTCTGACTGGTTTATGTGAACACTAAAGAGAAGATTGCAGACATTTTCACTAAACCTTTGCCTAAAGAATCATTTGAGTACTTCAGAGATAGATTGGGGTTTATGCCCCTCTGGTAGAGACCTAAGTGATATTGATTGGCATCAGTCTGGTATGCATTATCCAAGTTATTACTCATTCTGAATTGATGTGGTGGTGCTACTACTCAGGGGGGATAGTCAGTTGTATGTTTCAGAGGATTTATGATTTTTCTTTGATATTTTATGCCATATCTTTGGCATTGATGTCAAAGGGGGAGAGATATATGTGAAAAATAGAGCTTAACAGAATATCAAGCATAAGTGAGTTTGGTTCAAAACTTCATTGCTATATCATTTTGTGGGAGATTGTTGGTTGTCTTCCATTGGGGGAGACTTGTTTGGCATTTCTTAGCACTTGGATGTTTTTTCACATCTAGTGTTGCCATCAATGCCAAAGGGGGAGATTGTTGGCAATTTGGAGGAATTGATTATGTGTTGCATTGATGTTTTGTCATTGATGGCAACACCGGTTGTTTTGGTTGTTTACCAGTTTTTTATTGGTTCCGGTAGAGTGGTTGATTATGTTATTGATCTAGTATGCTTTGGTTTGAGGAATTGGTTTGGATCTATCATTCATGCTATTCAGATGTGTATCACGATCAGTTGGTTCAGGATTTGATGACTCAGGAGCTATCACCTATTCTAGTAAGCCTTTTGGTCACCGGTAAGGGTTTTATCGGCAAAGATTTGTTGAAGATCTTTTGATGCACGTGATAAGTGGTGTTGTTACGGCTTCTAGATGGCTTTTAGGATGTTGTTGGTTATCTTGTTTGTGTTCCAGTTCATCGGTGGTGTTGGATTTGGTTTATGGCGACTTATTTTGGATCCAATGTTATCTAAGTTATGGACCAGTTTGTGTGATGTGCTGGAGGATGTTCCTAATGCATTATCGATGGGATTTAATGATTGGTTTACATTGTTCTCAGCCTAAGCTGACTTGGTTGATCATTGGATTATGGGTTTATGTTATCAATTTATTTTATTAACTTTTAGGTGGCTGACCTAATTGTTTAGGTCCTGGGTTGGTATAAATATGATGTAAGATCTCTTTGTAGATTAATGGCATATGGGTTGATATAAAAAGGTTATGGGATGATCTATGTATGAATAATATTGTAATCATATGCAGAAGGTTTGGTCGATCATAGGTGATTGAATTGGATTTGTAAGAGAGGTTTAAGGCCTCCGGTATTGAGCTTAACCGGAACTGTACTCAAGCATAGGAGATGTTATACTTGCAGTTCACTCTTCTTTTCAGATTGTAGTCTGATATTTATGTAGTTAGTGAGGCTCCTTCTTGTGATGAGAAGTGCACTCTAGGTTGTTGGCCTTCTTGCATGTGCAGGCCCCTCATATTGTAATTGTATACTTGCTGCAGAAGTATTATCTGACTATGGGTAGGCTTCTCACCATGTTTTTCCCTTTACCGGGTTTTCCACGTACAAATCTTGGTGTCATGTGTTATGGATGGATGGTAATTGTTCTGTGATTTATGTTTATGTTTAAATGCTTTATCAGTCATTCTGGTATTTGGTTTATGTATTCTAGTATTAAGTTTATGTGTTCTGGTAATAAGGATTTAAATGCTTAAAGTTCTATAATCCGGTGACAATTGATTCACCCTCCCCCCCTCTTAGTTGTCCTCTGATTGTCTGAGTTGTCTTGGGTCATATCTTGTTCATTTATCTTTGTCTAGGGCATTTGATCAAGAAAGGTATGTATTTTTAAACTTTGCTTTGTTTTACTTTACTTTTTTTTTGTTGTTTTTAGTTTCTTTGTGTTCTTGTTTTACCAAGCTTGTAAATAATCTTGCTCTTGCTTTGGTTTTGGGTTTCTAAAAGATCTTCCCAAGTTGTTTGGTTTTTTGAATGCAACTTGTGAATTTACATGTTTTTCTCTCTTGCAAATTTTTCATATTTACTTGTATTCAAAATTTTGAAACCCGATTACAAGTAATAGTGATAACATTGACCTTCCCCTTGGTAAAAAGAGTAAATATTCTTCTTACAAAGTTACAATATTGAGCATTCAACTAATTCATTTATTTTATAAATCTGATTGCAAGTAAGAGTTTTTCCCTCTTTCCATGTTGCCAAGCTGAAAATATCCCTTTCCATACCTGTACATGGTCATCCAAGTTTGCCATCATTGGTCAAAATCATTCTTTCCATCATTTTCCTCATGTCAAAATTTCTATTCATACCATTGTATTCGTTTGTCACACCTTCATTCATTTTTCCCATTCAAAGTCTACTTGCAATCGGAATTTCAAACCCCAATCGCAGTTACGTCTTCACAAGAGTTTTTCCCATTTTCATACTTGCAGTATACCTTTCAAGATCTGAAATTGGTCAAAAGACGTGCCTTTAAAGCCTCTTTTTTATTCATCACTCCTTCGAGAGCTTTACGACTAGGGTTTGAGTTTTTCCCATTTAAAGAAGATAATATTGCTTCTTCTGCAAATCATGATGTTGCTTTGACACTTCTGGATTTTCGTCACAGCATTACAGATTCATGTTCAATGACCGATTTGTTGGCATCATCTTCTCACAAGAAGATGAAGTACAAGTATGACAAATACCAGAACGAAATTTCTCCTTCACAAGTTTCTTCTTCATTGGAGAAGATTAAGGATACAGAAATTGGACATGTGGATATGTTATATTTCCTTCAAAGGGTTGAAAAACCTAAGGATTACAATATGCAATATTTGTTGGACAATCACATTCATCTTGTTTCTTCTTTCCTAGTGCCTACCCTAGAACCAGAATTTGTTCTTGCTTGTGCTGCTCAGTTTAATCAGGAAACCAGAACTATTAGAGATGATGATGAAGAGGTTGTTATCCACCTAGACGTTGAAACCATTGAGAATATTTTCAAAGTACATACAACTTTTATTTATGTGGAAATCTCAAAAGAAAGTGTGGTAGAGTACTATGTACAAAGGGAGAAGGAATGCAAGTGTCATCTTAATAAATGGATTCATGAACCCCGAACTTGTCTCACCTAGTAGGCTAAGTTATTTCTATGTCACTTCAAGGGAGAGATTGGTGACATAATTACTCTCTTAAGAAGGGTCATGGGTTTGAAGTATTCCAATATCTGCAAACCATGGATGTATCAATTCATTGTGTTGATCAGGCAACCCCAGCACATCATTTGGGGTGAGATTATTACTGATGCTTTGTGTGAACAACTTTCTAAAGTTCCCACCACTTTTCCCTTCTACATGAATTTATACCTGGTATATATAGAAGCATCACTCAGACATTTCCTTGGTCTTTCTACCAAGGGTGATTGCTCGCTTGTGCCTATGTGGGAATATTATGATCAGCTACCTTTGAGACCCAGAAAGCTTCATTACAGAAGAGTCCAAGATGCTTTCTTTGGTCACTACATGTGTTTATTTGATAAAACACTAAAGAATAGAAGAGTGTCAGATGTTGCATGGGACAGAGTGAATGAATACAATTGTTTATTCCTTCAGTTCCCAAATTTTATCTATATGAGAATTGGATGCTACAATGGGCAGCCATATATGCTTCCAAGATACCCAACCAACAAGATCATCCTTATGGAGTTGGGAAGAAAAATCATGACAATTCATGCACAACAATCAATCTGACATAAAGCTAGAATGGTGATATCATCAAGTAAACCATTGCAGATTGATTGATATTCCCTCATGACATCTACAAAAGCTAAAGCCATGGAGACTGAGATGCAGGAAATCAAGCTCAAAAGATTCAAAGTAAAGAAAGATTTTAATTATCGAAGCATGAAAGAAAGGATTAAAAGATCTTTCACACATGTGCATCACATAGAGCACATCTTAGTTGATCTTCACACAGAAGAGGAAATTTGTAGGATGGATTAACTTGTAGGCTCACACTTGAGCAAATTATTGACTTGAACCTGACAAACTTTCCTGAAGGAATCGTTGGTAATCAAAACATACTTGATTTCGAGTATTTTGAAAAGAGAGTTCATGAAGCACCAATTCCATCAATTCAATGGTCACAAAAAGAATGTACCTCCATTCTGGATAGATTCCATCCTATTTTGGCTAACACCAATGCTTGGCTCAAAAGTAATGGTGTTAGACTTATCAAGATCAATATTGGCAAAGATGATTATTCTGCGGGGCCTATTGGATGCATATCTAAAATCAAAGTTGATAACAAGGAAGGTGCATCATCTTCTACTACATAAATTAATTTAAGAGTCAGTAGAGAAATGGTGATTCCCCCTGAAGAAGTAACAGTTAAAGGAAAAGAGAAACCTCAGCTTCATATCTAGGTTATTGATTCCAAAGATCCAGAAGAAGATCAGGAACAAGATGATGCTCCTAAATCTACAACTTCAGAGTCACCTCATGAAGTTCCTTCTCAGATTCCTTTGGATGTGCCCATGTCTCCTTTTGACACTAATGTGGATTCTTTTTCCACCATTCACATTGCTCATGTCCCATTGAGTGTGTCTTCTCAGAATGTTATTCCAATTTCAGCATCAGAACCATCTCTTGATCATCCTCATGAAGACTTGTCAAACATTTTTTATGAGAATCCTACATGTGTTTCTTTTCCTAGCTTGTCATTGGCAAAAATTGATACTACCACTACAAGTTTTGAGAAGTTCACAATGGAGTCCTCACATCCTTTGCTTACTAAGTAGGAAATGATTGATGTTCAGATAGAAACTTCTCTGAGGGTAAAAATTGTAATTCAAATGGAGTCTATTTCTTCACCACCTCTAGCTATTTTTGAGGCAAATTTGATGGCTTTGCCTTCATGGCTCAATTCCTTCACTCCTAAGTGAAAGAAACGGGAAATTTCTCCTGTTATCTTTGATTTTCAGCAGATTAAAAATTCTAAACCCAAGGCTACTAAAAGAGCTAAAATGGTTTCAAGAGTGATAGTAGACAGTGATAGAATGAAAGTTGCACAAATTATTGAACCAATTGTGGACAAGTCACATAAAGAAATGAAAGCTTCAAATTACAGAATCACAAAGGTGGAACTTCATAAGAAAACACATGCACTTGTCATGCATGATGCTCAGCACTCAATAACTTCATTGGTGCAATGATATGATGAACTTCTAGCAAATAAAGACAAGTTGAAAGAGGAAAACTTGTAGCTTATCTCAGTTATCCAAAAGATCACTAAATCTTCAGAGGAAGGGCCTAATCCTTCAACTTCTTTTTTTTCATAAGAATCAGTCAGGGAAATTGAACAAGCTGCTCAAAAAGTGCAAGCAATTGATTCTTAGGTAGATCATATTTCTGATCTATGTGCTCAAGTGTTGAAGGAAACATTCCAAGTGATGTTCAAATTGGTAATGACCAAGGTAATATTGAACCAGACTTCTGAGGCTTTCAAACAGAATCTGGAAAATATTGAGAGCAACTTAAGAGTTTGGCATAGGTTGCCACAAGAAAAGTTGGATGTTCTTCAAGAAAATGGCATCATTCCTATCAGAATCATGTATATAGAATTTAAAGAAATTCTCGAGAATAAATCCTTTGTTCTAAAAGAACTCATTCAAGATATTGATGACACCTCAAAATTACGCATGGAAATGGTATAAGATGTTGTTTCTTGTTTTGAGAAAAATATCTTATAAGATTGTAAGTCAAGATGAGGATCTGGAAGAAATTCAAGTTGTTCTGGAAAAGCATAGACTTTCAATTCTCAGTTGTTGTGAAGTTGTTATCAAAATAGTTGTTGTTTCTAAGAATACACATGAGCCAAAGTCTTATGAGCCACAAGGAATCATCCAAAAATTTGAAGAATACATGGCCAAACATGTTGCTGCATAAGTGTCTTTGACACTTAATTTTTATTTCAGAAATTTTAAGTTCTAGTTTTCTTTTCAACAAGTTTACATGTAAAAACAATTTTGTAATTGCAAGTAGATTCGTCACTTGTGCTTTTGTAATTAAAAGTAAAACAATTACAATTTAATTTAGAATAAGACTTGTAACTTTGAATAAGTCTTAGTTAGTTGTTGAATAGGTCCAAGTTAGTTGGAATCATCCTTCTTTTTCTCAAGGCTCTTCTCCTATTAATACTTGAGGAGGCCTACTGTATTATCTATCCTTTTTGGCAAACAAGAAAACTCTATAGAATTTTGCACTTATAAAGACTTTGAGCTTTGAATTTGCAAATTGTTTATTGTCAAGTAATATCAAAGAGTTGGAGTTTCAGACTTTGATTTGAATCCTTAATCTGTGTCCTTTGTGTTCTTGTGTCATATTGGAGCATTTCTTTGTACTTATTTGAGGTTGTGGAAGATTGTTAAGAAGAGCTTTACCTAAGATATCTACAGACTTTGTGTTGCAAACACCGAAGGCGGAATTAGTTTAGTTTGTTGTTAAAAGTTGAGAAAAGTTACAAGAATTTGTTCTTGTAGTGATTCCCATACCATGTAGTTAAAATTGCATCATGGTAGCAGACTTTGTATTGCTATTTATTGTATGTTGTTATTGTTGTTGTACATTGTTATTGTTGCACCATACTTTCAGACTTTGTGTTGTTATATGTTGTAGATTGTCCTTATTATATTATTTTGAAAAGGGTAAATAGGAATTTAGGAATTCAAGACTTTTTGCTTGATTGTTGTTTTCCTGCCTTGGAGGAAGTGACGAGAGTCTTTGTGCTTTCAGGAAACTTCATTTCTTCTCTCTTGGTTTCATTTAAATTTGTTGTTGTTATTACTTCATACGTGTTGCCTCTTTTCTGTGAAGAGGAAAGAGCATAATCTTTTTTATAAAAAAAAAGAAAAGGTTGTTGTTCCATCCATTTTATATTAAATTAGTATTAGAAAAGGGGGAGCCTTCCCTAAATTAGGAGAGTATCATACTCACACACTGTGGATAAAACTACATTTTTGCACATTTCCCAGGTGTACAAAATTTTCAACCAACAATTGCCAGTGGTTTTTCTCATCATAGACCGGTGACAAAAATAAGTTCATCAACCTTAAGATGTGGAATGGTGTCCATTATTTAAGTTTGGAGATGGAAGGCTCTTCTCTATGGAAAGGTCACTATAACAATTGATGGAAAGAACAAAGTGTATACACCTAAAAATGGTCTGGAGATAATTAATTAAATAAGAAATTATTGAATTAATCCCCCTTCCCAATTTAATTGAATTCATTAGCAATTTGATTAAATTACCCCATTCATCTGCTTATTAATAATAAGTTCATTTCAATAGTCCCCATTGATTAATTAATCTGAATTAATTAATCCTCCCCTCCATTTAATTCATTTCTTCTAATCCCCTAATTAATTAAAACAAATCTTTATGAGTTTTTGAAATTTAATTAGCCTTTTCGTATTATTTGAATTTTTAAATTCAAATTACCCACATGCCTCCTAACTTCTAACCACCTAACCTAACCACCCTTTAACCTAACCTATTCCACCTAACCCTGGGTTTAACTAACCCTATCCTATCTTGCACATCATAACCTTCTTATCCTAACCTCCTGTGGGCTGGATATCCTCCCCTTGAGACACATGGCTTTTAGGCCATATGCCTCCTCCCTTGGACACTTGCCCTCTTATGAGCAAGATTCCTTGACACTTGTCACCACAGAGATGACAAGTGTCCCTCCCTCCAACCTCTTCTCCAACCTCCACCAATTTGACCCTTGATATATTCAGACTCAATCTTGACCATTGATTCCTACCACCTCACCCCTGGCCTTGGAAATCATATAAATATCCCCCATTTTGGAGCATAAAGGATCCCATCTCATTTTCATCTTATGCATTGTTATTATAGGCACATCTATCTCATATCATTTTAGAGCATTTTTATTATAGACATATCATTTCTTGCATATCATTTGAGCATTGTTATTATAGGCAATTGTATCTTAGATCTAGCTTAATTTGATCATATTCTAGCATAATTATTTAATCATATATAAATAATCCATCATCATCTAGCTTAATCATGCATCTCATTAGCTTAATTAGCTTCTTGGATTAATCTAGCTTACTCATACACTCATCTAGCTTGCATATCATATCCTTTTGAATCCTCCATCTAGGTGTAGTCAGGTCACTGGGATTGCTCATCTAGCTCTGAGAGAAAATTCATACTTGCATCTCTTAGGAGGCGATAGGTTGCTTTGTCATGGTTTATCTTTCATTTGATTTCAATTTGCTAACCATGCTTGTAATGATCTATTGAGTGTTTTTGTTGCAGCTGCAGATACCCTACTTCAAACTCACAACACAAAGCAAATGATGTTCTTTATATTAAAGGATTGAAACATAATCTTCTTAGTGTTAGTTAGATGTGTGGAAAGGTATAAAATCTCACACTTCATTACAAAGGTTGTGAAATAAAAAAAGGAAACTCTGGGTGACTAGTTGCAAAAGGAACTAGGACCGATGGAAATGTTTATCACCAAAAAGAGGCTAAAGGAAGAAGTTGTCTGATGGCTTAGACTAGTGGATGTTGGCTATGGCATAAGAGGATGGGTCACATCAACTTTGGTGATATGATCAAGATCAAATCTAGACATGCACTAAGAGATATGTCATGGATCATCAAGCCTACAAACACCTTATGCATATAATGTCAAATGGGAAAGCAGGCTAGGACAAGATTCATGAAAAAGATTTATTTCTCTACAAAAACCTTAGAGATGATTCACTCTAACCTATGTGAACCAACCAAAATAAAAGGACTCAATGGTGAAACATACTTTATGTTGCTTATTGATGATTATTTTATAATGACATGAGCTACATTTTTTAGAGAAAATTTTGAAGTTCTAGATAAGTTTAAAGCTTTCAAATCTATGGTTGAGAATGAAGTAGATGCTAAGATCAAATTGTTATCCAATTTTTATTATGTTAAATGATTTTGGCTTAAAGGGAGTATGCTTAAAAAAAATTAATGTATGTCTTAAGTTTTAGTCCTAGGTCCATAAGTGCATGCAAAATCTCATGAAATGAGATTTTAAGAGTTTACTTCATGACTTTGAAGTCTAAAAAGAGGCTCTTTGAGTTTTATTGCTAAATTTTCTGAGGAAAATGGAGCCTTTTCCATTTTTTTTTAATTAAAGAGGTCAAAATCAAAAGAGTTTTCACGCGAGCAGAAGAGAAAAATAGGTTTCAAGTTTTTAGGAGGGAACGAAAGCATTCTTCATGCCTCCCTTCATGCATTCAAGAAAAATTAAAGGTTAAACTAAAGAAAGAAAGGTTTTCACAAGTTCATTCATGAGTTTCACCCTAGTTGGCAGTAAAAGAATAGCTTCTACAACTGCCATCAAGGGTTTCATGGATTTTCTTTTTAGGTTTTCAAAGTGTTTGCATGCAAATCTTGGATTTTTGGAGAAGAAAATATCTTTGGACCACATGTAACCGGTTGTTGCATGATTGCAATAGAATGTGAAGAAGATTTGTGGAGGTATTCATGTTTTACAAAGGCATTTCTGAGATTGAGGTTTGAGTTTTCCTCTCATAGCTCTTATTTGGTGCCTTCATGTTTTTTTGGGAAGCATATCTCTTCTTGCATCTTCTCTTTTCATAGCTATTAGAAGCCTTCTTAAGAGTTTCTTCCATTATAGTCACAAAACAAGGTCCAAGAATGAAATATTTCTCAATAATAAATACAAAGAGGGCCTTTGTAATGAGTTCATTATGTAATAGATAATGATTTCATGTTACCCAAGGTGTTTTATATAGAATGAAAGCATGGTAAGCATTCAAGGGAGCAACTGTGTTTCAATCATATCTCAAAAAATACGAATTGGGTTTTAAGACTTGTAAGGACATTTTGACAAATGTGGGAGGTGCCTATTGGATAGGTATGCACTCAAGGATCAGTTTTAAGCCTTAATGACTTAGTATATGACAGTTATAAGGGTTTTTATGATCTAAAACTTATTCTATCAAACCCAAAGAAGTTTGAAGACAAAAAGGACAGTTGTTTCAGCATAAGGAGAGCATCTAGGGGGAGTTAGTGAGTTGTCAAAGAAATGGAGCATATATAGTAGCTGATTGAAGATACTTTTCAGCCATTTGCAAGCATTTAGGAGCAAATTTAGCAGCGTAATCAATAGGATAGTGGTTGGGAAAGACTTTTCTTCATCAAGATACCTTTTTGGAGCACTTTTCAAGCCAAGAAAGTAGGGAAAAGGGAGTTGGACGAACAAGAAGATGGGAATCAAGTAAATAACTTCTCCTCCTTCTTTCTTCACATTAAATCCAAAGTAATGATGTAACAATTATTGATATCTTTAAAGCACAACTTCTTTCATGTCAAGAAGTTACTTCTTGCTATTTAAAAAAGATTATAATCTGAAGCAAGGCGCTTCCTTGTCTATTCTCTATATTGTAACTCATTTTCAAATATGTACAGTTGTTGTAAGCATCTTTTTATTAATAAAGCAAGCATTTTACCTTCTCTAACTTGCTTCTTGTGTGTAATCATGAATGTTTGATGTATTTATTTATGATTTTATTCAAATCCTTTTAAGTATGTCTCATTCCTTCATCACCTAATGCAGAGATAAGCATGTCTTATACATGTTATAGGTTATATCATAAGTTTGGACACCTTTCTAGTTGTGGAAAGTCTGATTTTTCCCCTCTAGGACTGAAAAAAACTATTTTTCCTATGAAGTGTTGATGTGTGAGTATGTGAAACCTGAGTTGTGTAAGGATTGTCTTGTGTTTTTATCAATTGTGTGTGTTAAGTAGAATGTATAGGTCTGAAAGCTAATTTGGTGCATCACCCCGGTAGAGTAGGTTTCTTTTCCAAGAATTTCTTCCCTTTTCCCAGTCAAGAATTAGTCATAGGTGATTGTAACTAGGGAACCAACCCTCTCTAGAGGTTGACCTCTAGATTTCAAAGCCCATATTTTGAGAGGTCATCCAATGATTCACTAGTAAGCTGATTTTTTTTCAACTTGGCATGGGTGCATTATTTGGTGATAACAAAAATATCTAGAATAGTTCAAGAGATGGCAAGGACAAATTTAAAAGATGCAAATCTAACAGATGTGTATTAGAAAGAAGCAATCCATACTTCAATCCGTATTCTTAATAGAGTACAATTAAGGGTCAATAAATATAAGACCCTTTATGAGCTATGGTATGCAAGACCCGCTATTGTCAAGTATTTAAGAATCTAGTAGCAGATGTTATATTAGAAATAATGAAGGAGACTTAGGAAAGTTTGAATCAAGATGTGTTGAAGGGATCTTCCTTAGCTACTCAACAAGAAGAAAGGCCTATAAATGCTACAAAAAAGGATTAAAGGGGATGGTTAAAAGTACAAATGTTAAAGTAGATGAATATTGGAGTCAAATCACACAAGGATGTGAGGATTGACAATCAGAAGAGCCTACCTTCATAGAATAAGAAGAATAAGAAGCATATGAAAAGGAACAAATACTAGAGAAGGATCCTAAAACTTTAGCAAAGTATGTTCAAAGGAACCATTTAGAAGATTAGATTATTTGTGACAAGAATTAAGGTGTGAGGACTAGGAGAAGGCTTGCAAAAGCAAGTGAGAAAGTGAACATTTTGTCTCCTGTGAAAATTAGACCCAAAGAACTTTGTTGATTCTAGTAAGGATGAAGGATGATTGCAAGCAATGGAAGAAGAGTTGACTAAGATTGAGAAGAATAAAACATGGGAATTAGTCCCTAGACCTGCAGATAAGAATATTATAGGAACAAAGTGGGTGTTTTGAAACAAACTAAATGAGGAAGAAGTGACAAGGAATAAAGAAAGGTTGGTTTGTAAAGGCTATTAACAATTGGAATGAATAAAAAAAGGATGGGTGTGGAGCGAAAAGGAGCGCGAATCCCAGATTTCCAAACTGGGAATGGCGGACTTTCTAGGGAAGGTGGATTTCCTGGGGAAGGCAGTTTTTTAGGGGTCGGATCTGGCAACCAGGCAAGAGGATAGGCATCTCAAGGGTCAAAAGAGGACAAGGAAACAGTCAAACTGGGGGAGGACAAAGATTCTACAACTAAGGTCCCACATGATAGAGGTAAAGGTAAAAAATGGTCTTCACTCTTTGGAGTGAAGCCACTGGATAAATCTGGGCTCCCGAAAGTTACAAATATCTCAAATCCAGTTTCAGGGCTGGTTGTTATTTCTGTTCCAGATAAACTGGTAGATCTAACTTTTGCAGGTTTAACCATGACCTTAGTGGGACGATTTTCTAGCTTTAGGCCTAACATTGATGTTGTTAGGAATTTCATAAGGAGGAAATGGATTTTAAAAGGTCAAGTGGATGTGGCAACGCTACCTAGGGGGTTTTTTTCCTTTGCTTTTAACTCTAAAGAAGATATGAATAAGGCTCTATGTGAAGGCCCATGGATGTTCGGCTAGTCAACTTTGGCTCTTCATAAATGGGTCTTGAATCTTGCCCTTGATGATTCCTTCTTTGTTTCTGTGCCAGTATGGACTCGCCTCCCTGGTCTCCCACAGGAATTCTGGAATGAGGAAGTCTTCAAGGGTATTGCAAACTCTTTTGGAGAACTTCTTTCGATTGATCCGATGATGGTGGCTAAATCAAGGTTGTTCTTTGCTCGCATCTGTATAAACATAAATCAAATGACTGATATGCCCCATTCTATAGATATCATTTCTAAACTAGAAAAATGGACCCAAGCCATTGAATATGAATCACTTCTATTTGCCTATTTCCATTGCAAGAAATCGGGGCATTGGGCAAAATCATGTCCGCTTAAGAAGAGTAAGGAAAGCAAGACTGACAGTAATGTCAAGTATAAAAAGACGTAGCAAATGATTGATAAAAAAGGGTACTCATCTACTGAGTCTGATCAAAATAAGGATGTAACGGAACTAATAAATGAAGTCAAGAAGGATGAGAACAGTAATAATGAAAAATAAGATTGTGTCTGCTCTAATAACCAAATAGAGAGTTATAAAGAAGGGGAGAAAGGTACAGAGTTGAACAACAAATACAACCCAGAGGTCCAAGAGGTTGGACCCATCAGTCAAAAGAAGGAAGAGGCAAGCCCCAATAAAGTTGTCCCTGTTTCTACTCTCTCAAAATCAGTAGAGGAAAACTATAATGAAGCTCAAGAGTGTAACTCTTCTGATATTGAACCTTTATTTTTGTTAACTAATGGAAGCCAAAAGCCTCCTCTATGTAAAACCCCATCTCATAGTATGGTTGTGGATATCCTGGAAGGGAATCTCTATATTCTCGGTTCGAAAGAAGGAAAAATGAATAAGGAAGATCTTAATAGAGGGATTTCAACTAGAAGCAAGAATAAGAAAAAGGCAGATGTTGGAAGCCAGAACAAAAAGCAGGGAAGACCATCTCTAAAACATCAAAGGGAACAGGAAAGCTAGAAGAATCGTGATGATGGAACACAGTGTTCCATCGAGACAGCCCTATCCCCAGTTAAAGTATGAAGATAATATCCTGGAATATCAGAGGGCTGAATGCCCCTCATAAGCAGGATGTGTTACGAAACATCATAAGATATCATAAACCGGATGTGGTCCTCATTCAGGAAACCAAGATGTCCAAGGAAAAAGTGGAAAACATTAGAATTTTTAAGAATAATGGTGTCATAGGATCTAGCTCGGAGGGAGCTTCTGGAGGAACTGCGATTTTTTGGAACCAAAAAACCATCAAAGGTAAGGAAATTATCTCTACTCTTAATAGGAACTCAGTGCAGCTTGAGCATATTAAGGATAACTTTGTGTGGGTGTTAACTAATGTCTATGCACCTAACACCAAAATTGGGAGAGTTAAATATTGGAGAAGCCTTGCCGATGACAGACTTAAGTTTGTTGATCAAAGCTGGATTATAATGGGAGATTTCAACACTCCGCTAAAAGAGGAAGAGAAGATGGGAGGTCTCCCCTTGCAGATTGATGGGAAACAAGACCTTATGGAGTTCATCAATAATCAAGCTCTTATGGATGTGAATCTTTAGGGCATTAACTACACATGGACTAACAGAAGAACCGGAGCTGACCTGATCCAAGTCAAGTTAGATAGAACTTTAATTTCTCCTTAGTGGTTAACCAAGTATAGCTGCTCCCTTGCTTCTGTTATCAAAATTGGGTCAAACCATTATCCTATCGCTTTTACTGCTAACTCTTTTTCGGCCAAGAGAAACTTCCCTTTCAAATTTGAAAAAGTGTGGCTATCCCACCCCTCTTTGGAAGCTTGTATCGTTGAGTAGTGGAATTCTGAGGTCGAGGGTACAGCTCTCTTTAGAATAGCTAAAAAGCTCAATATTTTAAAGGCCAAAATCAAAATCTGGAACAAAGAGATTTTTGGGGACATTTTCAAGAGTAAAATTCAAATCAAAACTGAAATTAAAGATGTTCAGGATAGAATCCAAGAGATTGGGTTGTCTGAAGAACTCAGGGTGGCGGAAAATGTTATTTTATCTAAATACCACACCATTATTTCTAATGAAGAGACGTTCTGGAGACAAAGATCAAGAGCCTTGTTCTTGAAGGAAGGTGATAAAAATACCCGGTTCTTTCACTTAACTGCTCTTAAGCATAAGGCAGCAAATAGGATTTCTAGATTATCCTATAATAAAGGGATCTTAATAGAGGATAATGATATTAGAAAGGAAGCTATGGAGTATTTTGGCACCCTGTTGGGAGAAGTGGCTAACCTAGATATCAGTAATCAAAACATCCTCTTGCAAGCTATTCCTTCTACCCTGACTATTGATGATAATAACTTTTTATCCCGTATTCCCTCTAATCAGGAAATCAAAAAGGCGGTGTTTTCTTTTTAGGGAGATAAATCCCCTGGACCGGACGATTTTCCTATGTTTTTCTTCCAAAAATTTTGGCACATCGTGGAGACAGACATCTACAATGGTGTTAAAGAATTCTTTGTCTCTAGAAGGCTCCTAAAGTAACTGAATGCTACCTTCATTGTCCTTATTTCGAAGATCCCAGGTGCTACTCTCTCAATAAGTTTAGACCCATTAGTCTGTGCAACTCTGTGTACAAGATTTTATCCAAGGTTCTGACCTCCAGGTTGCTGGAAATTCTTCCAAGAATTATCTTTGTCCAGCAGAATGGCTTTGTCCCCGATAGACAGATTCTGGATTCCATCATATCTGTTCATGAAAATATCCACTCCTTGAAAGTGGCAAATAAACAGAGTTTTTTTCTGAAGTTAGACATGGCTAAAGCTTTTGATAGAGTGAACTGGCAGTTTCTCCTAAGGATCATGAAAGCGTTTGGTTTTGGTGAAAAAGTTATTCAGTTTTTCTCTCAACTTATGGAAACCTCCTCTTCTTCTATTATTATCAATGGTTCCCCATCTAGTTTCTTCAAAAGCTCTAGAGGACTTAGACAAGGGGACCCCATATCCCCTATCTTGTTTACTATTTTAGCTGAATGCCTAGGTAGATTTATTCTTAAAAAAGTGGAAGATGGCAATCTTAAGGGTCTGAAACCATTTTCATCCAATGTCACTTGCTCCCATGAACAGTTTGTTGATGATTCTATTACTATGGGGGAAGCTTCCATCTTAGAAGCCAAAAACATGAAGAAGGTGTTGAATACTTATGAATCTGCCTCTGGTCAAAAAATTAATTCGGATAAAAGTTCTTTGTTCTTCATCAACACCCCTGTTCAAAGGCAACTAAGGATTGAAAGAATTCTTGGTTGCAAAATTTTTGAGCTTCCCTCTTCTTATTTGGGGCTTCCTCTATGTATTAAGCCTAAGGATTCTTTCTAGAATAAGGTGGTGGATAGATTTAACTCAAAACTTGCTAGTTGGAAATGGGTTGTCCTTAGTCAAGCGGGCAAAGTTACTCTTCGTAAAGCCACTCTCCAAAACCTACCTATCTATGTTCTTAGTTTGTTCAAAATCCCCAAAAAATTTACGGAAGCTATTGAAAGAATCCAAAAAAAGTTTCTTTGGTTGCAAGTGGAAGTCAAAAACAAAATTCCCCTAATTACTTGGAATAAAATCTGTTCTCCTAAGGCCTCGGGTGGGTTGGGTTTAAGGAATATTAGTTCCATGAATAAGGCTTCATTAGCCAAACAAATTTGGAGAATGGAAGGGGAGGAAAGAGAATGGAACTCCATATGGAATAACAAATATCTCTATATGCAACCTTTTGAGGAAGAATTCTTAGATGATTCTTTTATTGTTGAAGGTTCGGCTATATGGAATGTTGTTCAATCTGCTAAAAGTTGGGCTACTGCTGGATGAACTTGGAACCTTGGGGATGGTAGGAGAATAAGATTTTGGGACGATAGGTGGATATTGGATAAACCTCTCAAGGATGTTCCAATCATTAATGAATGGAAAGATTGGTTCAAAAGTAGGTTTGGGGAGCTGGTCAGAGACTATTGGAGAAATGGGAATTGGATTGATTTCAACCAACAGTGTCTGGGGCTTAAGTTCCTTAAGATTGCTCTCTCTGCTAAAGTTCCTATAGATAACAAAGATGACAAACTGATATGGAGGGAAACCCCAAATGGGAAATACTCTATCTCCTCAACTGTGGCTATCCATAATGAATCTGTGGAAGAAATTCCTATTTGGGCTAAAGTCTAGAATAAGAAGTTAGTTCCTAAAGTTAATATCTTTTTTTGGATTTTCATTCAAAACAAGGTTTTAACCCTGGAAAACCTTCAAAAGAGAGGTTTTTTTTTTCCTAACAGGTGTTCTCTTTGTTGCAGGGAAGAAGAGACTGCCTGCCATATTCTTAATCAGTGTACCTTTAGTCAAGATATATGGAAAATCATCTTAAGTAGGTGGAACTTGAGCTGGGTTTTTCTGAACTCCCTAGGGGAAACTTGGTAGCAATGGCACTGCCCCAATTCTAATTCTAAGATTGTGGAGACTTGGAGACTTACTCTTCCAAATGTTATCTGGAATATTTGGAAAGAGCACAACAATAGGATTTTCAAGGATAAAAGTGCTACTCCTGAAGTGGTGGTGGATAAAATTTACAGGAGTATATTTGAATGTATCTATGGCACTGATTATGGACCAGCTGCTAAGGATGACTTCAAAGACAGGTGGAACCTCTCCACTACTACCACTAGCAAGGAGAAGGGAAGAGAAGGTCTCTTTTGGTGTTTTCCTCCTCAGGGGTGGATTAAGGCTAACTTTGATGGGGCCTCTAAGGGGAATCCAAGTAAAGCTGGATATGGGGGCATTGTCAAGAATTTTGCTAGAAGTTGCTTAGTGGCGGTGGCTGGTCCTTTGGAGAGTCAAACAAGTCATTTTACCGAAGCCTCAGCTACCCTGAACACCTTAATTATAGCCAAGAATCTTAATCATGATGAATTATGGCTTGAAGGAAACTCACTTAATATTTTTAAGTGTCTGAAGGGGGAGTCGGAGCCATCATGATCAATTGAAAATATTATCTTGCAAGCTAGGGAAATTATTGCTAGTTTTAAAGCTATTATAATTCAACATGCCTTTAGAGAAAAAAATACAGTGGCGGATTGTCTGGTGAACCTAGGGGTTAATTCTAATTCCCAAATGATTTGTCACAGGGAAGATGTCAACATAAACATTAAAGAGCTCCTTAGAAGGGACAAATGTATGGGAAGGGAAGGACCGCATAATCATGACAAAGCATATGAATAATTCATGCCTTGATGGAAAGGTAATTATTACCTAGCAAAGCGGTAGATCCCCAACCATTTCTTATAATATGTCGCATGCTTTGTGGGTCACCCAATTCAAAATCTCAAGTAACTACAGGAAAGAAGTGCTGAGTTTACAGAGGAACAGAGTTGATAATCCAAATTCGAAGATGGGAGGAGATTTAAGGAGGAAGGAACTAGATAATACTTCAACATGGAAAGCAATGCCAAAGGTGTGGGCGAATCTGGAAAAAGGATCCCTCACAAGCTTTATGGAGAAAATAGCGGATTATGATAAAGGTAGGGTAAATCTCGCCATTACCAAAATTTCTGAAAATTGGTGTAATGGTTCCTTTAAAATCTATGAAGTTAAGTTCAAGTTGGACGTGTGCCTCATAGCTACTATGACTGGCATGCCCCATACTGGGCTTAATTTTTTTAGAGGCCTTAAAGTCTCCAACAACGTGGTTAATCTGTTCTCGCGGAAGGAAAAAGAGGGATAGAATTGGCAAAGCCACAGGAGGTTACTATGAAGCTACTAATATCAAAAAAATATGGGGCTGGGTTTTGAATGCTATAATGGAATATATCACGGTTGAGGGCTGATTCTCCAGGGCCCACACCTACCACTTTGTTCTTTTAAACCATTTCAGACACGACAAAAAGGTATCCCTACCCTACTACCTTTTCGGGTCCCTTTCCAAGTCCCTCAATAAACACAATAAGAATCCCTCTAGTCTGGTTCTCCATTGTGGGCTCTTGTTGCTCATCTATGAGCATTACAAAACCCTCACCCTATTGGAAAACAAGAGGTTATCCGCCTCCTTGGGGAAGAGAAAGATGGAGGGAGGCGATTCTGGCAAGGAGAAGGCATCTTCTAGAAAAAAAAGAAAGAGTGCCCCTGGGATGGAAATAGAGGAAATTGAAAAAGAAGGCAGTGAAATGGAGATGGATGATTTCAATGGTGATGATAGCTAGAAAGATGAGGAGGTGGGTATTGAGGAGGAAAGCAGTGATAATGAGTCTAACAATGAAAGCCCTATCCATAGTGAATGCCCTGGCAAGGACAATAGCCATCCTATGAAGGATGTGGATTACAAAGATAATAAGGAAATAGATGTGAATTCTGAGAGGGAAAGGAACAAGGAACCTAAGAAGAATATGACTAAGGATAGTTTAAGCGAGGACAAGGAAAGTGCGGATAACGGGTTATTCCTAGATAACCTCAAAAAACTTACCGAGGCGAGCCTGGATTATGACAGATGAACCTATGAACTCTTGAAGAACCTGGAAAAAAAAAGGAAAAATACGGATGAGAAGAAGGAGAATGACAATAGGGAGCAGATAAAATGGAAGGAGGATATGGAGGAGAAGGTTAAATCGTTGGAAGAAGGGAGACAGGCCATGAAAAATTTGATGGACATTATCCCGAATATCCTGTCAGCTGTCACTAAAAATTTGGAGGATATTGCTAAGGTCTTTGATCATACCAGCTCTCCTAAGTTGGTGGTGGAACTTGACATGGATGATGAGACTATCCAGATTGGCAGTGGTGAAGCAACTCCGGTTAGTGGTGCTGCTAAGAGGACTAGGGCGAGTGTCAAGAAAGTTGTGGCTACTTCTGCTAAGGATCTCCCAAATCTCAGGGATAACATCAAATATCTACATGGGATTAGCAACACCTTGGCTAATGCCCTGAAAAAAATCAATTAGTTTATCTTCTTGGGTCTGGCCGGTTTTGCTGGCTTTATCGGGTTTTAGCTGGTTTTCTTTGGTTTTTTGTTGGCTTTTCATTGGGTTGTTCCTTTTTGTTTCTTGTTTCTTTTTTTGTTAAGCTTTGATTGTAAAGGGTTTCGGGGGCCCTTCAAAACCTATTTTTACCTTAATCAAAAACAATTGGAATGAATTTATTTTGAGGAGACTTTTTCTCCAGTGGCTAGGATTGAAGTAATCATAATGTTTCTTAGATTTGCAACTCACTAGAACTTAAAATTTTATCAGATGGATGTCAAATCAGCTTTCTTGAATGGTGATCTAGAGGAAGAAATCTATATAGAGCAGCCCAATGGGTTTTAATTGTCAGAGGATCTAGACATGGTGTGTAGACTCAAAAAGGTTTTGTATTATCTCAAGCAAGCTCCTAGGGCTTGGTATACAAGGCTGGATAGACACTTCAATAAGGTTTCAAGAAAGGTACTACATATTGAAATATTTATATTATGGTTGAGAAAGATAATTTTTTGATAGTTGTTGTATATGTTGATGAAATTATCTTTAGTGGAGAAGATGGTGTGTGCAAGAGATTTTTCGAAGAGATGCAAAAAGAATTTGAGATGTCTATGATTGGTGATTTGTCTTTCTCCATTGGACTTCAATTTGTTCAACTAGATGGTGGTATCTTTATTTCCCAAGCTAGGTATGTTAAACAGATGTTGAAGTTTGGCATGGAGGATTCTAAACCAGTGAGTACTCCCATGTGGTGGGCAAGGCCGTTGATGTCACAACTTTCACCATTTAATTTCTTTTTAATATCTAATCGAGTGTGTCTTGAGGCTATCTGTGATAAGGAATCAGCTAAAGTTGGGGGGTTTTGCACCATAAAATAGTGACTTAGGGTTGGTCATGCTCAATTAGGATATGTCAGGATCTCTCTTCCATGACTAAATATAAAGTCTAAAGATTCTACAACCCTGAGTTAAAGAAGATGGAACTAATCTAATGAAGATTTTGGCTCTTGTGTCAAGAATTAAACAGGAGATGAGCAAGGCTTATTCATGAAATTATTTACTTTAAAAATAAAACAGACTTTAATTTCTTATTAATTCAAATTTTAAGTTATATGTTGAAAATTAAATCTATTTTAAGTTTGCACAAAACAAAATCTATTTTATGCTTGTTGAATTCAAAACCTATTCTATCAAACATTGAAACAACTAAATTCCATGAGTTAATCTAATAAAATCTCTATTCCACTCTTAATTCCAAATTTCATCATTTCCATCAATTATTATGAAAGAAAAATACATGACTGAATGAAATTAAGCAAAATTACAAAATTAAGATCATTAACAGTGCATCCTTTCACTACGGTACTTTAGCGTTTAAAATGAATAACTATGATTTATTTTGCAATCAATTTCATCTACTCAAACTCATCATAATTGAATAGAACATAATGTAATGGCATCAATGCTCAGAATAGAAATAAAATTTAAGCATAGATCACCTCCCTTCGATCGAGCAGGCCCTACTCTTCCTCTAGTGGGATTCGTAACACAACAATTCTTGGATCAACTTCAAATCTTCATTGAAATAAACTTCTAAAAGGAAGTAGAACAAGTTTGTGGATTACAAAATATGAAACTCTAACTGTTGGCTAAGTTATAGTATATCTAACTAACTAGCTATCTTTCACAAGAAAGCAGCAGGATATTTTTACATATCCTTATTTGGATTCAAAAACAAAGTTACATGCATAAAACAAAATAACAACTAAAAGCTTAACTGAAGAAGACTTAATCACTAAATTAATAACTTTAGATTGAAGTTAAAGTTCATGAAACAAATAATGGAAATAGATGCAGAGGAGATCAAGGAAATCTCTTTAGTTGAAACGATCAAGAGTGTTCATCATTCAAACGGTAGTTGAACTGGACTTCAAAAGTCTTTGTCTCTTCATTATATTTAAACACATTTGAAAATGCATTCGGAAAAACAGAACAGAATGTGAAGGCAATCATTTTGAACATTTGGCCATTCATCCATTTAATAAGAAAAAAGTGAGATGTTTAATCATAAAATATTACCTCTAATATATTTCCTAATTAGCAGAATATAATAGTAGAAAAGAGTAAATATGCATGCAATATATCTGCTACTAGGCATAATAGATCACAAAAATATTTAGAAGTTTTAAGTAAAAAGTATAATTAAAAGTAACATCATCACTACTCATCGCCATGCTTAGGAGTTGTCATTTGAGAAAGTATGATGAATCCCCATGAGTCAATTAGACTAGTCATATGTCTATGATTGGAAGAGTAGTATATTTGACTTCTTCTAAACTAGATATTATGCATGCGGTGTGTTTGGTTGCAATATATCAAGCTAATCTTAAACAATCTCACGAGAAGGCAATTTCAAAGAATTTTTAGATATATGAAGGGCACTTTGGACTATGGTTTGTGGTATAAAAGGGATAATGACTTTTCTTTGAAGGGCTATATTGATGCCTATTGGGTAGGTTGTGTGGATGACATAAGAATCACTAGTGGTAGTGCATTTTTCTTAGGAGATGAATTGGTTTCTTGGTTCAATATGAAACAAGATTCAGTATCTTTATCAAAAGAAAAAGTTGAACACATTGTTGAACACTTATAGATGTTAAGATGGGGGGGTGAATAAGCATATATTAAAACCAATTTAATGAATCAATTATCATTCATTTCATTTACCACATGTGCATGAGTAGAGAACTGAGGAACATAATAGCAATCACACATGAACACCTAGATTTTACATGGAAAACCCATATTGAGAACTATCCCACTATATGAAAAATAAAGTACAATGTTTTAGGCTCAAGGCCAAGGAAGCTCACTACTCCTAATATGGACTTTCAAGACTAAGGAGCACAACCTTAAACCAAGACAAAAGGGACTTGCATTATTGATGTAAGAAAGTTAAGTAGTGGGACAACTTCCTACACTAACCTTGAGAGGAGGGTAATATAAAAAAAAATTGCAAATTCTTACAATAGTTATAAAACTTAATACAAATAAGCATAGATAGAATTCATACCACAATACAATGATTTACATCAAGAAAACCCTTTCGGGAGAAAAACCCCACACTCCAAAATCCACCCAATATATTATTTAGAAACCAATAACAGATTATAATATACTTACGAGGTAATATTTTTATGAGTATCACCAACCAGAGATTCAAAGGTAACCCAATAACTATAAGACTCTTACACACAACATCCATCTCATGCACCTCATATATAGGAGATACAATACATGAAACTGTCAAAAAATATTACAAAACCCATGGGCTAAAACCACCCAAAAAAGAAACACCCCTCTTATCTCCAATCCTAGATGCCCTTTGATGTATCAAAACACACATCAACACGTATACCTCCCTTTTATAGCTCATTTATGTGTCTAACACATTTTTACATTTCCTATTTTAGGAGACCCAACTTCCGAAGGCCATAAATTTTGAAATTTTTGGGACGTTTTAGAGCCTCAAAGGCCTTGAAAATTGACTCTGAAACTTTTGTTCACAACTATCAAAAGCATAAACTTTAATATCTTTAAATCTAGGCATGATCTTGCAACAAAATTTTGTTGGCATGCTTATCTAGTCAATCAAAATCTTTTGGGGAAATTTTTAGACCAAATCATGCTCAAATGAAAACTTCCTATAAATAGTAAACTTATGTAAATCCAAGATTAAGACACCATTTTCCTAACACTTGAGACGCACAATCTCATGGCAAGATACAATAGAGACTTGCTGACATTGAAGATCACTTCTTTAGGGCAAGATACAAAGCATGCATATGAGAATAGAATATCAATATGATTGAATTACTCAGAACTGTATCCTCTAATATGTTGATTGCAGTCCACTATTGATACACATCTCAAACTACCTTCATTATTGATCAACTACACTTGTTCACCTTCATACTTACACAATATCACATACATCACATACTTCATCATATTCCTCCAAAAATGATTTTATCCTTTATATACCATTCGCAATCAAAATAACATCATTTAGGTCAACCTAATTTTATGTAACTGTAGAATCATAAATTGTAATCGATACAATCCCCACGTCATTCTTGTGCCCCTACTTTAGTATGTCTCATCTTAGCTCTCCCCTAGGCTCATTTTGGCCCATTCTACTTTAAATCTTATGTCACCTAATTGCACAACTGAGTGGACCCCATCTTGGGACCCTGTCCTCTTGTTTGCCACCTTGTTTGACTTGTATCGAGAAGACAAGAGCATGTTACTATTTACTAAGTTGTCATTATTTTTATGTTCAAAGTCATCCTATATACCCTAGTTAGTTAATACTACAGAAAGATTCAGTCGGTAAGCACTAAGGGTGTTAGTTACAGAAGAAAGGCTAGTCACCGAGATGATATATACCGAGCTGTCTACTGAGTAAATTTTCTATGTCCACCGAGTAGCAAAGAAGGTACACTGAGTTAATCTGAATCGAGTGGAAATGTGTTACCAGATTCAATGAACCTGGACACATATGTGGAAACTTGTTACAAGATTCAAGAACAGGGAACCATTATTTCATAGCGAATTGCACTTAAAGATTTTGTATGATTTTGAGGAAGTTTATCCAATGAAATAATTTCTATGTTTATTCATTTGATAAAACATGTTTGTATAATCGATGCATGAACAAGATCACCACCTTAGAGATCTATATAAAGAGTGATTTGAGTATCTAAGAAGAAGAGAAAAAAGATGGTGAGTTGAAGATAAAATCTTATGATAAGATAAGATGTGATGATTGAAAAAAGGTATTCAGAGGTCACCAAGAAGATTTTCAGAAAATAGTTTAAGGGACAGAGAATAAAGAAGAGGTCATCAAGTTGATCTATCAATTACTGAGGTATGCTATGAGCATGGTAATTTCATATTGAGCACATAGAGTCTGCTATAACATTTCGGATGTAAAGTTGCAGATATTTTGTAAAAGATTTTGATTGAATTATTTTGAGTTGTGTTAGAAACCTTTAATAGGGTAAAAGACTCTAACAAGGTCTATAAATTGTAAAGCCTCTAACCAGGTACAGAATTTTGTAAAAGTGTTTGTAAAAATCCTTTAGCAAGGTAGATCTAAAAATCTTGATACTCCTAACAGGGTAAGCTATCAGAAATAGCTAAACATGTAGCTCTAACCGATCAACCTTTATTATTGCAGTAGTGAAGTTGTGGGTGCCATCCCCACCGCAGTTTTCCTCTCTAACCAAGAGTTTCTGCGTAACCAAAATCTTTGTGTTATGGAGTGAAATGTGTATGGTTGTAATTTCTATAATTATGTTTTGGCTTTATATATTATGAGATCAACTATATACAGTTTATGTTTATCAGTAAGATTGTTTTTAAAGAAAAGTTTTGAAGTACTGATTCACCCCTCCCCTCTCAGTACATTAGCTTTCATTGTTGGACCTAACAATTGGTATCAGAGCTATACTCTTGGAAAAGGGTTTTACAACCTAAAGAGAAATATCCCATCAATGGAAGGCTATAAACAATCATGCAGAATTGTGAATCTCCAAGAAGAATTGGATCATGCTAATCAAGTGATTGGAGACATGCATAGACAAATGCAAAAATCACTGAAAGTAAGAAGAAGATTGTCTGATGATTTACAGGACTCATAAGAGCTGGTGGAACAAATTGAGACATCATCTAAGAACAGCATATCAGAAGAGTCTGAAGAAATGATTATAGAATTGAAAGAAAAGAATAAAGTACTGAATGATCAGCTTAAAGCAATGAGAAGGGAACATGAGTATTTCAGCACACAGATGACTAAAAATCTTGATGCATTGAGAACAATTGAAGATAACATAAAAGGTATAGAAAGAGAAAAACAACAGCTGGAAGCATTGGTATCTGAAAAGAATGATGAAATCACAAGGATGACTGGAATTCAACATAATCTATCTGATCAATTGGGGCATGCACTTCATGAAGCAACTCTAAAAGAAAATGAGAACCAAGCATTGAAACTTGAATTATCAAGATTGACTGATGAACTTGAAGCAGAAAAGAAGTCAAAAGAAACACTCAAGAAAAGTTTTTTAAGTGTCAAGAATGTTGGATGAGCAACTAAACACAAGATCACCCAACAAATCTGTCGGACTCGGTTACAAAAGAAACAATTCTACCGACAAAGGAATCAACATCACCAAGAAAGGAGAATCATCAAGGAAGGCTGGAAACAAAGTTAAGTTGAAATATAACAAGCCTATTTGCAACTACTGTGGAAAACAAGGACATACTGCCAACATGTGCCGAATCAGAAAAGGTAAGCTACCGAATGTCACTAGCTCTGATAGTTATTGTTACAATTGCAATAAGTATGGTCACACATCTAAACAATGTAGGACAAAGTCTGTCAGCAATTATCAGAAGGCAAAATTCAAGGGATTTTGCAAAAACTGCAATAGATATGGACATAATACCGAGAAGTGCTAGTTTAAGAAGAAAATGTGGTCTCCACACCGAGCAAATGATAGACGCTACCAAACTCACACAGATCTCAATCGACAATATACTGCAGTACCATGGGATTACAATACAAGAATATGGTGTGAATGTTGTGGAAGGTATGGACATATAAGTGCAAATTGTATGATAAGGTTTGGCATGAACAATCGGAGATCATGGAGAAATCCTGGAATGGCATGCTTTCATTGTCATAAAGTTGGACACTTGGCTAAATATTGCATAGATCAACCCAAAGGCGATACTGAAGAGATAAGAATCAAACTACAAAAAATATGGAAAAAGAAGGAAAATGGATCAAATAATGAAGAAAGCACCTTACCGATCGAGTTAGGTGCATCTACTTCCAATTAATCAATAAAGGTATGAAGGGACTGCGTCTTCACAAGGTTAGATCTTAACAGTTCCTATTTTAAATCATGGAAATAATTCCAAAATCTGCATAGCTAAGATGTATTAACATTTCTAAAATTGTATCTAGTCTTACGATTTACCAGTGAAGTCGGTAAATACAGTATACTTGTCTAGTCAGTAAAAGCATATAAGGAAGTTAGTCGATAAAGAGTAATCAAATGCATTTAATGCTTATCTTACCTAACTGCATGAAGCCTGATAAGGTAAAGGGTGTATTTAAAGTTCTTTGTGCGGTCATTTTACAGTTACCAGTTTTCAAAGAGCAGAGCTAAGCAAATCAAAGGCGATCAAACATTTCAGAGCGAATTCAAGGTATTTTCACACAATCTTAAAATGCATTTTCAAGCAAGTTAACCGATCAATATCAGTTGTGAATATTTGCATTCAATTTACTAAGTCGAAAGCATTTTTTGGTTAGTTGAAACCCTAAGCTATTTCATTAGTAGAAATCCAAAGTTTGAAATGGCTCCCAAGTTGCAGAAACCAGTTGTAGTTGAGACTATTGAGAAGCCCTCACTCAAGTATACCTTACCTCCCAAAGTGGCATCTGAACCCGATGAGAAAACTGCATTTTCTCTTATTCCAAATAGAGTTCTATTGGTTGAAGATGTTAGATTTTATACTAAGTGTTGTGTAGAAGAGCTGGGTCATACCGAAATTAAGGACATGTATGATGAACTTTGCACCGATGGAATCCTGGATAGTAAGTATGAGCATATCAAGGTTAAGGGATTAAGCGAAGCCCTAACCTATCCTCGAGTTTTCAAACCCCAATGGGTCAAATTTGTTTTGAGCAGAGTGCATGATGACTTTATGTGGTTAGAAGACCAGCCATTCAAGATCACCAAGGATATTATTCACATAATCACTGGATACCCTATATATGACCATGCCCGAGCACATAAAATAATTTCACAGAAGGAACTGATAACCTTAACCGGAGTTGAGTCTGATTGCAGAGGTCTTAAGTTGAATAATGTAACAGATGCAGAACTAAATTTTGCAATTAGAGTCATCAGTTATTGTTTCTTTCAGTCAGCGAGAGAGAACAATGTACCATGTGCAGCTATGGATTTGGCCTATAAAATTGTGAAAAAGGGTATGAAAATTGATCTATGTGAAGTATTGTTGAAGAATCTTTTTGAGAATCTCAACACAATAACGAAACCTAAGAAGAATAACTCTGCTAACACACTAAAGTTTGGGTCACTCTTAGTGTGCATATTCTTCTATTTTCATAAGTTCTTTCCCTTAGTCGGTAACATTGTTTGGGAACTACACCGACCGATCACCCATCAGATAAATGATTTTATCAATCAGCTAGGTGATAACTTCATTGAGATAATGGATGACTACTTTAATAAATTTCAGGAAAAGATGCATAATAGGTACAGGATCCCACCTCAACTAGTCGAGAAATAGAAGGATACTATATGTTTTGAAGTGGACACCGACTACTGTTATGTCAATGCAGTAGAACCCAGAACTCAATCTTTACCGCCTATGGGTTATGAGATTGATTTTGAGATCACTCAATAGCAAATAGATGCCTTTGTGACACTTCCAAGGCACTCGACCGAGATCAGATATGGTACCTATGAAGAGGTAAAAGAGAAGGTAAAAATGAGCATAGTTGTACCAAAGGCTAACAGAAAAGCCACTAAAATAATAAAAGACTTAATTGAGAAATTTGGAGAAGGTTCTACCTCCACACCTACTAAGCCAATAGGTAGGAAAGATGATCAGCTTTCAATTGAGGAAGAATTTGAAGCTTAGGAAGCAGCCATCAATCTAAGCACCGAGTTGCCAAAAGGCAAAATATTGAAAAGGAAGAAACAAGATACACCTAAGGTATCACCAACTCCACCAGTGAAATGACCTAACACTAGATCATCTGCAGTGTCACCCGGTCAGAGGCAGAAATATGTTGAGTTGCCTAAAGTTACAAAGACTTATAGAAAGTCGACAAGGAGACTCATTTTGAATAAGGAGTCAAGTGACACAGAATTTGAAGACAAAAATAAATTTCAGATTGTTAAAAGCACAAAGGAAGATGTACATAGTGTTGACAACTTTTGTGCCAAATTGAAAGAATATGGAGGATTCAGGTCATTCAGGTATGTTAAATATGACTCCCGGACAGAAGAAGAAAAGAGACAAATAGAAGAGTCAGTTGTATGTACACTTCTCAAATTCTAAGTAGTTCCATTGGAAGTAAGTAATTTTCTTCCAAATGCATTATACTCTCACATTGACAACAGATGGAAATATGCTATGGACTCAAAGAAGCAGATAAGAGAAAGAGTTTTAGTACATCTCTTTCCAGACATGTTGATAGATGATATTAGAAATCATTTGAAAAACTACCAGACAAATTTTCAAGTGAAGCATAGAGGCTTCATATATTATGAGATCAACTATATACAATTTATGTTTATCAGTAAGATTGTTTTTAAAGAAAATTTTTGAAGTACTGATTCACCCCTCCCCTCTCAGTACATTAGCTTTCATTGTTGGACCTAACAGAGCGCTCAAGGAACCCCTATCTATACCAGAGCACCCTAAGCACCATGGTCCCCTTAAATAGGCCTCAATTTAAATAGTAGTGGGTACTCTCCATCCCTAATGAATTTTGGTTCATGTGGCTCGATGTGACCTTTGGAGGTTATCCTAATCATTAATTTACCTAGGGAACCCTATATAAAGAGATCCTATCAATTCATTTCAATTATCACTTCATACCCCATCATTTGTGGATGCATCAAACAACCATCCTCAAGAATTCTCAAGCATTCATGGCAACATTTAATACCACCATATCCTTCAAGCAACATGGAGAAAATCATATCAATCCTCATGGAAGCATATGTCTTTGATTAGGTCATGTTCATGCTATATCAAATCATGTTATTGCATCAACATTTGTGATCATATTCAAAGAGCATTTCATAATCAACTTCAATCAGTCATTCCAAATTTGAGGTATTGTGATACTGGTATCACTAAAACCTACACCCTTTACTAAGATATCAACTCGGGAATCTTGTGACACATGGAAACATTCTCAATTTGTGGGTAACCTGTAATGAGAATGGACCTCCAAAGAAAGGGTTGGCTTCCTTGATACTTCACCTAAATCTATCTTAATAATGACTTTGCTGAGAAAAGAGTAAGGAGGGAAAAACATGTAAATGAAACCTAACCCTAAAGGTGATGCACTGAATGATTTTATGAACTTTACACAAATAGAAACACAGAGAAAAACCAGTAACAAAAGCTCATTCCTGCACAACTCAAAAACTCATAAACTTCTCACAACTTGAGATTGATTATATTATTTAAACAACTTATAACCTACAAATGTATATGTAACTCTGCATAAAGGTACCACTATGAGATACAATTATAAGGATAAAGACATCACATGAAATTGCATCAATCACTAAGTACACAATTTTAAAAAAATAAAAAGGCAAAACTACTTCGTATTACTCTCAAAAGGTGTTGCAATGTTGTATTGATCACTGAAAAAATGAGTTACAAAATCTTCACCCTTGCTCAAGAACTATGAAAATTATAAGTAACATAAGATTAATTAGCAAGAACTAACTTCAAAAATGGAGTTAAGACCATACTTATGCTTTTTCAAATAGTTACATGAAAATAGCAACTAAAAACTGCTAATATCGGACGCCTCCAAAAATCCCCAAAAATAGCAACTGAAACTTCTTCAAAAGAGCTCCCATATGTGTAAAAAGTCATGTTATCTCTCAAAAATGCACCCTTCCTAATTTGCAGAAATTAGCTTTAAGGAGAAACATGGGAACACTCCTGGGCTTGTGGGTTGCCTAAACTTGGAGTTAGCCTCTAGAGAAAGTTGGTTATTATGGGGCCTCACCTAAATTTAACTATTCTAATGAACTTACTAGGAAAAGAGAAAGAAGGATTGCATGAATTAAACCTATAATCTAACGATTAATGCACCAAATTATACTAAGCAGCATATAACACAGTTTATCCACACATATTTACTCAATGACAAAAGACTTGGCATACACAGTTCAATCACATACATTCGCTACATAAATATTTCATGGAAAGGTTCATATGTCTACACTCCTAGAAGGAAAAGATTCTTCATAAATAGAGAATAATTACACTTCAAATTCAACCCACAACCTACAAAGAATATGTATTGTTCTGCAAAAAGGTGCTACAATAAGACAAAACCACAAGCAATTGTTAGGACCCAGGAGGCAACTAAAGAGGGAGGGGTGAATCAGTTGTCAATTAATTTCAACCCAAATATAACTTAATCAAACTTGATGCATAATACCGGTAAACCAAACTTAATGTTGGTTGATAGATTAGCAGATAGTATTAATACCGATGAATCTTAATGCATAAAATAGAAAGAGAACCAACATCCACAACACATAACACAGAGATTTGTACATGGAAACCCTGTAAGGGGAAAAACCATGGTGGGAAACCTTGCCCACAATTAGATTGTTGGCCTCAAATTCTGATTCCCCTCTTATCCCTTATAAGAAATATAATAACTCTGTCTACAAATAAAAGGATCAAAGAACAAGAACCTCAGAGCAACATATGACAAGGTTTCAGGAACCTTCTACACTTTGAAATTATCCAAAGTTCAGGCGGGTATACCTTCTGTGAATAATTTCACACTTTTAAAATAGATCCATAGTAAACCAGTCCAAAACCAGTTAATCTTATCGCTTCAAACACAAACTAAAATAATAAAAGAAATCTTATGCTCATATTCAGTGTTGATCTTCAAGAAATGTAGAAAGAGAGCTACAACTGATACTAGTGTCTTATCCAGGATACAGAGTCATCTAAGTTAAACAAGGATTTCACAATCAAATATCTCCATACATATCATCACTTCAGCTTCTATCAACCCCATACATGCCTGACATATATAAGAGTCTTTCCTTATTAGACTAGACAATGTTCATCAAATTCAAAGTCTCCAACAAAATAACATACTGACAGAGATATTCCTTGTGTATTTAATTCCCCTCCTAAAGAAGAAAGCTAATAAACATATCTATAAAAACTGCATTACAATCCATGTTCAATTGAATAACCCTAGATTACCCAAATGAAACCAGTAAATTATTGAAAGCACACTAGAAGACAACACAAATTCTAGGCTCGAAAGTTTATGGTCTGTATATTGATATTCATTTTGAGAAAATCTTACAAAACTCGAAATATTCTATGTAAACTTAGAAAAAACCCAAATAAATTTATGCAGACTTTCTTTACAAATTCTTGTGATCACTTTTTTACTAGTCCTGGTATCCATTTATAATATTATGGATCCATACAAGCTTCGGACCCTCTCAAAAAATTTGTGACAACAATCTTCTTGTTTCAACAAGAAGTTACAAATCTTTTCCATATTCTAATAGCCCCCTTCCAGCGGTTGTCATTCAGCGGCTTCTTCTTGAACCTCTGCATCCAGCACTACATACTTTCTTGTCCACTCTTGGTACACGTCATCAGCATGCCATGAGAAGTTAATAACTTTTCCTCTAATCTTGGCCAATATTTTCCAAGAGTTTCTCATTTTATTGACCTCTGAATTTAGAAAGCCATAGTGTGATTTTATCTTCTCTAGCTCCTCAATTGTTCTGAAAAATAGGGAAGTACCATCTATGTTAATGATTCCCTTTATCATTAATGATAGGTTGGCCCCTAATTTATTAAGCCATACTTGTTTGTCCTTCAATTGAGTTGGACAGGAAAAACCCCTAGGAAATAATTCAAATACCTACTCAGTGTACTCTTTCTTATACAAATTGATCTTCCTCTCTGCATTATCTACTCCTTCTGCCAATTTTGCCAGATCCTTTGTCTAGTCACAAGTGGATTTGATAATGGGGTCAGCCCCTACCTCATCATAAGATACACATAGAAGTTCTAGGTCTTCCTCCCTAGGCTTCCACTTGTCCAAAATAGGCATTAGGACAGCCTTGTCTCCATTGAGCTCATTCCACATATCCAAAACTTTACTCATATTGTTATACACCAATGATGATCCTATAGTGTCAGCAAAACTCAAAATTATGGCCCTCACTCTCTCTTCATACTTATTTGCAAATAGGATTTGAGCCTGTTTTAGCTTTTCCAACTACTGAGGAGTGATCTCAACTGATTGGGAACCAAAAGGTGTAGGAGAAGGTGGGAATTCAATGATAGGGCTAGTAGATGGAGGCTATGTAGGAGAAGAAGCAATCATCAAGGTTGAGGACTCACCTTGATGGTATTGTCCTGCCAATTGGCTTTTCAATTTAGCAATAATGGTGTCTCAGCTCATTACCTCTCCTTTGGCATCATTGTAAGCTTTCAAGACAGTCTCTAACTTAGTTTGGAGAACTGTCTTTTCCATTGCTTCTTTCTCTACCACTGCAACATTAAATTTTGCAGTTTCCAAGACTGTGCTAGCAGCCTCCACCACTCCAGTATTTTGTACTCTCTTCACTATCATACCTCCAAGGTAGCTTGACTCTGGGGTATCCTTTTTCTTTTTATTTTCATCTCTCTTCAGAGACCACATGACCAGGGTAGCATTGTCCTTGCTGAAGATTACTCCTTCCATAGGCTTTGTCTCTTTCCTGACTGCCTCTAAAACCAAGGCATCTTCTATATCCCATTCAAGGAGGATGAGTACACCAGCCTTTGCTACCATCTCCCTTCCTTTCTCAAGAGTGATGGTCTTAAATTCAATGACCATTTCTTATTTTATTTCTTCTTCTACCACAGCTGTTGTTAGGGATCCCACAGATACTGAGAGGGGGGGTGAATCAGTAATTTCTTAAGTTAAAACATGCAGAACATAATATAACAGTGTACCGGTATGCAAGAAATAATGCTATAAACAGAATCAAGAATATCCACATGAAAAGTACACCATAACACAAGATGTTTAACGAGGAAACCCAGTGTGAGAAAAACCTCGGTGGGATTTGTGACCCACAATATTCACTCACTGGCCAATAACAGAATATTACTTACAATAGGGGCCTGCACATGCAGGAAGGCCAACTGCCTAGAGCTCAGCTCAATGGGAAGTCACACTGACTTACAATAAGGATTATACTAATCCAATTACTTGTACTGCTTTACAATAGCATCTCCAATGCCAGATTCAGTACCGGTTCTTGCTCTGTTCTTTACATATACCCTTGACCTATAATTCGCTAATTAGGTCTGCCTAATAATTTTCTTTATGCCCTTTTTATCACCTATCACACTTTTCAAATGTCTATAATGATCTCCTTTATATACAAGAGTCATTTTACAATTTGCCAAGTCGGCTTACAATAATAAACAAAATATTACATAACAAAAATCTTGTCAGCCTCTGTGTCGGTATACATATTTTCTTTTGTGCCGGTGCCGGTGTAGAGTGATCTGTTGATGTCGGTGCATTGTCTTGCCTGTGTAATGCTTTGTCGGTATGATGTCTTGTTAGTGCCATAGGATTGCAAGGTTGTCATCAATGACAAAACCTTCAATCACATACAATGTCTCATTGGAGTGTCCATATGCCAACAATCTCCCCCTTTGGCATTGATGGCAACACTCATGAGAAATTTCAAAAAGTATCCAAAATGTGTAGTCCAAAAAAAATGTTTACCAAAAATATGAGAGCTCCCCCTGAGCATATGATTCCTGTATTTTGAACTTTCTCATTCCACTACTCCCCCTTTGGCATCAATGACAAAGGTTGTCAAGATGTCAGTAGAGTTTGTAGGTTCATCTATCCTCAACCCTGTAGCTGAGTAGTTATTATCTGAAAAAGATCTCCCAAAATTAAGTTTAAAATATCCATAAACTTTTTACTATCTTTTATTGTTTTTTCAGTCCTTTGTACTGTATCGGTGAGATGCTGCAAATGCTCTGCCAGTGTTTTGCTACCTTGTGTTAATGCCTCTGAGATTTCCTTCCGCAGAGATGCAAAATAGTCCAATCTTGGACTCGGTTTAGATCTCAAATGCTTTGCCTTGTTTATTATTCTTCCTTTTTCTCTTTCCAGTTTGAGCAATTCTTCCTCAAAATTTGCTATCTTCTCTTCAAAAACTGATAATGAATCCGGTGAGTTGACAGAATTGTCTGCAAGCTTATTTATCTCATCCTATGTCTTGCTTATTTTCTTGTCAATATCTACAGTCAAAAAGTTTGTTTTACATGTATCTTTATACAGATTTTTGTATTCTTTTAACAAACTACATAGTTCCGATAGAAGTGTGTCAAAATTTCTATTACACTTCTTTATTTCCTCATCAAAGAATTTATGTTTCTCTTTTTCTACCTTGTCCTTTACTGATTCTTCCTTTATTTTCTCAATGTTTTCAGAAATATATTTACACAATGTATCCAATTGTCCTAAAGAATCTTTATTATCTATATTACAGTTTGGAGCTATTGTCTTCAAAATTGGTATTGAATCATCTATTGCTTTATAAGCTTGTGAGCTGCAATCAGTCATTTTCTTTATAGAATCTAATAAAAACTCAGTCACATTTGTTGACTTGAATATTGATGATGAGCCAACTATCTAAGTATCGGTGGAAGTAACCATGCTTGTATTGACCTCTGGCAGGTTAGTTTGTGTCTGCATTTCTTTTAGCACTGGTTTTCTTACTTCACTACTTACCGGTGGCACTGTTTCCTTGTGAACCTATTCCGGAGCCTTTAGCTCTGATGGTTTCTCTAAATGTTGTGTTGTCTCTGTATGTGCCTCAGATTCTACCTTTTTCTCTGTGTCCTCTGTTGGTTTCTCTGTTTCCCCTGCTACCGGAGGCTCTTTAGCCATATCTGACTTGTCAATTGTATCTTTATCAACTATTAAGTTGATCTTTTGGGTATCAACATTTACAGTATACAAGACTTCAGAATTAGGATTGCTATCCTCTACATCCATACTTTCTGCTGCCAGTTGATCTTCAGTAGTTGTAATTTTTATCGGTGGGGGTAGGTTGTCTTTAACCTTTATGCTTGGTGGTCCGCCAATTTTGCCTTTCCCCTTGTCTCTGTCCTTCTGATATACTTCTATAGGCTTAGGTTTCCTATATTCCTCTTGTTTTTCCTTGTCAACCAGGAATATGTCCCAACCATCTTCTATTTCCTCTGTTACTTCAGTAACTCTTCCTGTCATCGATGAAATGTGCCGGTGTGCAGTAGAGAATACTGACTGGTTTGCTTGAGCAATCAAATCATCAATTTCCTTGGGGGAGTTTACTAGATAAACAACAAGTAGTTTCTCTATTTTTATTTTCTTATCTAATTCAATCACTGCTTGCCTTCTAGCCTCAAGTCTTTTGTACAAATCATCAGGAATTTCATTTGCTACTTCCATCAAAAATTTCGTGTACATGTCCATATGTAGTATCACACCTTCCTCAACTTGCTCTTTTTCATCAGCAAACAGAGTGTCATAAATTTTCTCTATGTTTTTCAATTTTCCTTCCTCTGTGATTTCATTTAACAATATGTCTAGAGGTGCCAAGTCACTGCTTGTCCTTTTCTTTTTCTTTGGTGTTAACTTCTTCTTGGGTGTGACCTTTCTAACTGGAGATCTCACTGCTTGTTGCTTTTGCCTTGTCCTTCTAGGTGAAGGAGTGGTTGCCGGTGAGGGATCTCTTTTTCTAACAACTCTTTTAAAAGTTGCTGGCATCTCACCTTCCGAAGAAGTACCTACCGGTGATAGATGAGCTTCAGGTTGTGGAGCTACCAACTCATCCTTCGTTATGCCGGTTTTCTTTAGTACATCTTCCTTAATGGCCTTTGCTTGTCTGGATCCTTTCCTCACAAATGCCTCAACCTTCTTTACTCTTTTCTTGGATTGTATTTGGCTTTCTATGGTCTTAGCACTACCAAATACTTCTTCCTTAGGTTCATTGGGGGCTTCCAGAAGTGCTTTAGCATAAGTTTCAACTATGTGATCATCTGTCTCATAGCCCATTTTGGTTACCCAAATTGTCCTTGGGATGACCGCTTCAATCCAAATTTCATCTTTCTTAATAACAAAGCATATATCATCTTTGTATTTGTCTACTATTTTCTGGGATAACCTTATTCTTTGCTTCATTTTGGTTTTCAATGCTTGAAAAAAGTCATGAATATTGTTCTCCTTGTTCTCACCCATGGAACAGTTTTGTCAATTGCTTTCCTACCGGTATGTCATATCCAAGTTCTTTATAACCTATACCAAGAACCTATTTTTTTATGTGTAGCATTAGACATACCAACAGATTTCCAAATCTGAAAGTTCCTTTCTTGTCCTTCTTTATCTTTCCAAGGTTGTCTATTAGTTCATCTTTTAACCATTCACAGATGTCAATTTTTGCATTTTCTGTTACCATGTCATAAGCACTCTTTATGCATAAACTTGAAACTGAGTTAAGTCTGTTAGCATGAGTGGCTTTGTAACCTAATATCATACTTATGAATCTCACATTGATGTCTTTTCCATCATTAACCCTTAATGATATCTTATCAAATGTTGCACCTGTTAGTTTTGTAACTAGATCATTTGGAACCTTCTTGGTTTTGTCTGGTCTCTTACCGGTGGTTGGTAACCCTATGACAACTTTCATAGCTTCCTTGGTGATCTTATGGATTGCATCTAGCTAGAAAAATTCTCCATGAACTCTACTTAACACTATCCTAATCACATCCTTAGGGAATTCAGGAATGCTAAGGATTTCTGTGAATCCTAGGGTTTCAATAACCTTGTGTTCAGCTTTAACATTGCCTGTATCATCACATATTACGGTTTTATATATGGTTTTGATTTCCTCATCTCCTAACTCTTCAATATTGCAGTGGATGTACATTCTAGGGTCTTCAGCATATATAACACCTTTAGGGATTTGAGAAAATGCACCTAAGGTATCATCCTTCTTTGCTATCTCAGGGACTAGTTGAAATATAGGCCTAGGTCTTTTAATTACTTCAACAATAGTAGGGTTTGCTATGTATTCAATTGCAGAGGTGGATGCCATGATTAAATACCTTTTTCTACCTTGGGTGGATGATTGCTTGGAGTGTGCTTGCTTCTTGCTCAAAATGCTTTAGCTCGGAATCTTCGCGCTCTCTGAAAATTTGAAATCACGGTGAAATGAAATGGAGCCAAAACCTTATTTTATAATGTCTTTTTGCCATCTACCACATTAATTGCATGTCGGTTAAGTATTCACTTAACATTTTCTACCGGTAATAAGTAGTTTTCAACTTCTTATCTCTAACCGAGGGAATAATTAGCATATGTGTCATTTGATTGCCAAACCCTCAAGGAAATTTTCTTCAATTAGATGAAGAACTTCTTGTTGGTGGAGCACTGCTCTATCCTACCGGTGAAGCATCACTTTGTCCTACCGATGGAGCATTGATTGGTTCTACCGGTGGAGAAGTATTCCCAATATTTAGATCTGCTTTTCTAATCCATTGCTTTGAGAATTCTTGCTTAACCTCTTCAACTTTTTCCTTACCTTTCAAGCTAGCACTTTTGTTGTCTACCAGTGTACCTTTACTTCTACAAAATTTAGCAATATGCCCAATCTTATTACATGCATAACAAGTTACATTATTCTTCTAAATAGCTTTCCCATAACCTATGCCGGTTTGTGTTCTGCATTGATTTGATAAATGTCCAAATCTTCCACAAACATAACATCTCACATTCATTCTATAGTTTTCAGAGTTATGACCAACTTTGTTGCATTTGAACATTGACCGGTGGGTGTATTGATATTCTGATAATTCTTAGATCTACATTCATTTTCTCTATGACCATACTTATTACAGTTAAAGCATTTTCCATTGAATTTATAAGCATTACGTTGTCTTACCGGTTTGTTGTGATCCTAAGTATTTGCAGTACCGGAGCTTTCACCAACTTCAAAGCCAATTCTAGAAGTGTCACCTTTAGGTTTTTGATTCTTCAGCAAGGTACCAAGTTCCACTGAGCTTTTCTTGAATTTTGTTTTGTGTTAATTTGCAGTTTCTAGTTCCCTTTCCAAGATTTCCTTTTGTCTCATCAGTTCATTTGAGTCATTCTGAGTATGCATCAGATCTATCTTCAACATGTCATTTTCATAGCTAAGTCTTGTGTTCTCATTTGCTGCATCATTTAGTCTTCTGGTAAATTCTTCTTCATTCTTCTTTCTATCTTCAATCTCTTTGCAAAATCTCATAGTCATATCCTGCATTTCATTTTTTGTTGTCATGATCTCTTGTTTCGACTTGCTTATCATATCATTAAGTGATTCCTTTTCATCATTCTCATTTTGCAATTTTTCAAAGAGTTCTCTTCTCTTATTTCTTGCAACAGTGAAATTTTCTTGAAGTGCCTGAATGATATCCTAAGCTGCTCTCAAATCATCTTCTAATTTGATATTTTTCAATTTCTCTGCATCATAGTCTGTTAGAGCTCCTTCAAGTTGCTTCATCAGATTTTCCATTTTTACCGGTGTCAAGATCTTCCTCAAGTTGTTAGGCTTCTAAAAATAGAGGACCAAGCTATGATATCAATTGTTAGGGATCCCACATATACTGAGAGGGGGGGTGAATCAGTATCTAACTCGTAATAAGAATTTCTTAAGTTAAAACATGCAGAACATAATATAATAGTGTACCGGTATGCAAGAAATAATGCTATAAATAGAATCAAGAATATCCACATGAAAATTACACCATAACACAAGATGTTTAACGAGGAAACCCGGTGTGGGAAAAACCTCGGTGGGATTTGTGACCCACAATATTCACACACTGGCCAATAAGAGAATATTACTTACAATAGGGGCCTGCACATGCAGGAAGGCCAACTGCCTAGAGCTCACTACTCAATGGGAAGTCACACTGACTTACAATAAGGATTATACTAATCCAATTACTTGTACTACTTTACAATAGCATCTCCAATGCCAGATTCAGTACTGGTTCTTGCTCTGTTCTTTACATATACCCTTGACATATAATTTGCACATTAGGTCTGCCTAATAATTTTCTTTATGCCCTTTTTATCACCTATCACACTTTTCAAATGTCTATAATGATCTCCTTTATATACAAGAGTCATTTTACAATTTGCCAAGTCGGCTTACAATAATAAAAAAAATATTACATAACAAAAATCTTGTCGGCCTCTGTGCCGGTATACATATTTTCTTTTGTGTCGGTGCTAGTGTAGAGTGATATGTTGATGTCGGTGCACTGTCTTGCCTGTGTAATGCTTTGTCGGTATGATGTCTTGCCGGTGCCATAGGATTGCAAGGTTGCCATCAATGACAAAACCTTCAATCACATACAATGTCTCATTGTAGTGTCCATATGCCAATAGTTTCATCCTTGTGGGGTTGCTCATTCTTCCTCTTCTCACATCTGGCATTGAACTTATCAATATTCTGCTTCCACACAAACTGCATGAAAGCTCCTGAGGTAACAAAGTTGTTGTTAGCTAAGAATTCTTCACTGGCCTGTTTAATGACAGGATCCAGTTCCTGGCCTTTGAACTCATTGGTGGTTATGTCCATCTCAGCATCTTCTGGCTCTTCAAGCATTCCATCCTCCACTTCATCATATGTATAAGTGATCTCCCCTAGACTCCCTAGCTGCAACAATTGTTCAGCTCATGCCTGCTCATCTCCTATATGAATGGGGGATTGAGATGGGGAATACATGGGCTCATTAGTTTGCACTTCCTTTCTCGCCCTTTTCTTCTTTGGGGATTCCTGAATGTTAATGACATATTGTATTTTCCTCTTCCCTTTTTAAGTAGAAGGTTCCCCTGTTGTTGGCACCAACACACTGTACTTGGATTTGCTTTGTAGCACATAGTCACCAGGAGGGATTGCTTTAGAAGATGTAGACCTAGCCAGAACTATTCTTGCCTTCTTAGGGTTATTTTTAATCACTGCTTCCCTCTTCTCCTTTATTGTTTGCATTACATCTACAAAATAAAGAATTAGGAATTTAGCCTTTTCCTCAAAGGGGTGAAAACTGGACAAAGGGTCATAGCTGTTGTCAAACTGGTGCACAAAATCAAGAGCCTTCTTATAGGCCACCCATTTCTCTTTCCTCAGCTTCTGCTCATCCAAATCAAACTCATTTTTTATCAGGTCTTCAAGGAATTGGAATTGGTGAGGTGTGCATTTGCATAATGCCCTTTTCCTAAACATACCATTAAAGAAATCTTCAGGGTCAGAACACCTCGACACTATACTGGACAAATGGTATTTTTGAAAGAATTCCTCAAAGCACTTCCATCCACCCTTAGTAATCACAAATTGATGTGCTATTTTTACTGTAGGGAAAATTGTCCATTTTCCTCTATTAGATAGCTCTACCTCTTGCACACTCCCAATCTGCCTGAGGATCTCTACAATTCCTACTTTCAACGGGACCTGATATGGTAACAAAAATGGAGTACCTCTGAAACCGTACACTCTGAAAACTGTGGAAACAGGGTACAAGTATATGTCACCCCAATTGTGGACAATCTTAATTTCTTTAGCAAACTCCTTAGACCTAAGAAACTCCAACAGAGCTTTAGGGACCCTTGGATTCTCTGAGCATAAGAGAATTTTGATTTTGGATGCAAAACACTTATCAAACTTTAGGTAGTTGGCATCCTTCCTGTCCCATGACAACACTATGCTCCATAGTTGAACTAGCATTTTCTCCCCATCCTTTTCTTTCACCAGATTTTTTTCATTTGCAAAGTAATCACCACCCTTGAATAGAAAAAGATGCATGAGAAGGGAGTACCATCCAAAAGGCCTATCCACCTTACCATTATTTATCCCTATCAAGCCTTCGTGGATTGCATCAGTAATATAGGGGGCATAATCAAATGTCACTGCCAGAGAAGGATTTAAAATTTGAGCTATCATTAACATGTAATGAGTTGGCATGTTTACTTCAGCATCCTCTCCAAAAATCTGGTAGAGTGACCAGTATAATCCTTTGGCTCTAAGAGTGAACCAATTTAGGGAGAAAGGCTCCATGGTATTAGGTCCTACAACAGTCAGCCCTCCTATTTTGACAAAAAATTCTTTAAGATGCCCATTTCTAAGATGATTCCTCTGTGCACTGTAAACTTCAGCTAATGATTCAAAATTAATAGGCTCCAAATAATTGGACACCTCGTTGAGCCCAAATACATTTTTGAATTCATCATCATTGACTTCAATGAGGGTTTTTCCATTTATATCTCTAACACTTTTGGTGAGAGGGTCATAATTATGTGTGATCTGAGTTAGGAGATCCACATCCATGAAAACTCCAGGGACCACCAATTTACCTACATCCAACTCCCAAATACTGTTCATCGGGGCAAGGGAGTGTCTCATACCAAAACCAACCTTGAACAAACCCAAACCAAACAACCCTATATGTGGATCTCTCAGCCAATTGCCCTTGTCATACAATCCTTCTCCTATTCTCAAGCGAGGAGCCTTGGGCACTAATTCTTTAACTTTAGCTGCTACATTGGTGGAAATAGACAACTATTCCAGGAAGTCATCACAAATTTCTCTCTCCTAGTAATTAACCTTTCCTTTGAAGTCCCTTCTAGGTGCCATCTTAATGATATGCAAACATTTCAATTACTAATCACAGCAATTCTTTAACAGAACAAAACCACAATTCATCAATCTTTCAAGTAACTGGTAAGCAAAATACAAGAAAACTTGTTTTCGGCTTGAAGAACTCTACTCTACACCAGCTTTTCTGCAACAACTCTTTGAAATAATTCCTACAATAAATTGATGTGATCGTATATATGGAAATCGGGCTCTTAAATGCAACATTGACACCACATACTTCGGCCATCACTTCAGAATTGAATTCATGAATGAATTCAAAAATTTCGCTCCAACGGATCATAGAATGTCTACGTTTCTATCACTTTGTTGTTTCACCATTTCGTGAAGCCTAAAATCCGTGCTTCGTCATCAAGCAAAATCATGCCAACCGTTAGATCCAGTGAAACTTGCACGGCCTTTACTTTATTGACTATTCTTCATTCGATGATGGGCTTAGATCTCTTTTGCCATTTCGCGAAAGCTAAACATCATGCATATTTATCTTGCGAAACCGCGTGGGCCATCCGATCAAAAGGAACTTGATCGGTCTTTATCCTATTCTATGACTCACGATTTACCCCACTAACCGCGCACCAAGCCTTGAAGGTTAGCGGTTTTCGATGTTTCACGAACGGTAATTACCCTACATCTTCGGTCTACAAAATGGCGCCTACCATCAGATCCTCTTTGAGATACCCACCTTTTAACAAACTTAACTGGTAGCAGTGGGTCCTCTAACTCAGCATCATCCAACCTGGCAACCAACTGGCAAAGGAAACCAACGTGTCAATCACTCACTTGTTAAAAAACTTCCATGGGATCCAATTCAGGACTGCCACGTGCATCTAACAATTTGTCTTTTTGTCAACGGTCTGATCCATCTATTCTGCCACAACAATGACCAAGTGGATGCCATGTCACTTCACTATTTCACAAAGGTTAACATTTGGTCACCTTAGGGCTGCGAAATGGCACCGACCGTCAGATCAAAAGAAACTTGATTGATCTTTACTTTCAATCCTTACCACCTCATGGACTAACTTTCCCTTTTGCCATTTCGAGAAGCATAAAACCCGTGCACCTTTGGCTTGCAAAATAGCGCTAGTCATCTGATCAAAAGGAACTTGATCGGTATTTACCTTAGTCTTTGCTTTCTCGTGGATCTCAATTTCCCTTTCACCATTTTGCGAAGCATAAAGCCCGTCCATCTTTGGCTTGCCAAATGGCACCAGTCGTCCGATCAAAAGGAACTTGATCGGTCTTTACCTTAGCTTAAAACTTGAGTGTCGGACTCACTTCCGCCTTTCGCCATTTCGCGAATGATAATTCATGAGCATCTTTGAATTGTGAATTCACGTGCGTCGTTAGATTAAAAAGAACCTGCATGATGGTTAGGAGCCCGATTAAAAATTAAAACTTTAGGAAAGACTTTAGAGAAAATAAAGCGCTGCTAGACCTACCTAGGGAGAAATGCAAAGGAGGGGACACTTCTCACGATAGACAGACCCTTAAGTGAATAAAGTAACACGGAATTAGAATGAAAGGGTTTTCTCAGACACGAGAAGGGTTGAAAACTAAACCTTAAACCCTCTTTTGGACCAAGAACATAGAAGCAACAAGGCCACAATCCAGCTCAAAAATTTTAGACTCTTAGCCAACTATGGGACAAGAATACCCATTTTTTAAACAGTGATAACAGTGGCTCTGACTGGGGATGGTTGATTGCAATATCAACACAAGAACTCAGAAACTCTCTGGAGAAAATAGACCAAACACAAGCCTAAAAAACAACAACAAAAGCAAACCTAAATATGTACAAATAGGGACCTACTGTGCATGGACATCAAGAGAAGTAATGCTTCAGGAATTATCCATGCACTGGAAATTCATGTACTTCATCATTCATATTTTTCAAAAAATATGAGTCATTTCCATTAAGATCACAAACCACAGAGGGGCCAATCCATAGTGATTCAAATTTATTGTGCTTTCCCTTATCATGTCCTTTCGCATTCCATTAAAGAATTACATCACCAATTTGGAACTTTCTCAATGAGGTTCTCTTATCAAATAGGTATTTGGATTGCAATTGGATCTTTAGATTCCTCTTGTGAGCCAGAGTTCTAATTTCTTCAACTTCCACTATCTGAATCATCTGGTCTTCCATGGGTTCAAATATTTCCATGTCCTTAGCTTGCAGGAACTAGTATATAAGAAGCAAGTTATTAACTGGCACCCTGGATTGTGTGCCATAAACTAATTCAAAAGGTGAAACCCCAATTGCCTTCTTGACAGTAACTCTGTTAGCCCATAAAGCCAATTTTAACTTTTGGTCCCAAGACCTTTTGTTCTCTTCCAAGATTTTCTTGATAATGTTCAAGAGGCTCTTGTTACTAGATTCAGCTTGCCCATTACCCTGAGGATGGTATGGCGAAGAATATGACATAATTATTCCATGACTGGTACAAAATTCAATAAACTCTTCTGATCTGAAACTCATGGCATTATCCATCACTAACTTCACAGGAACACCAAACCTGGTTATGACATTATCCATCAAGAAGTCAATAACAACCTTACTTGTGGCTCTTCTAGTGGGTATAGCTTCAATCCACTTGGTAAAATAATCAGTAGCTACTATAATCCACCTATGGCCTCTTCCTGATTTCTCAAAAATTTCTCCAATAAAATCAATACCCCATTGGATAAAAGGGGCTCCCACTATGACTGGGTTGAGGGGTAAAGCTCCCTCATACTTCAAATTTGATGAAAACTTCTGACATGGGTCACATCTCCTGACATATTCATGGGCATCTTTAAACAAAGTAGGCCAATAATATCCAACTCGGACTATCTTACCAACAGTTGTCTTAGCAGAGTAATGACCTCCACACATTCCATCATACATTTCAGTTAACATTCTCTTAGCCTGGGATTCATCCAAACACATTAGCAATGCCCCATCTCTATTCCTCCAAAATAGATCACCCCGAATGAGGATATATTTTGGTGACTTCAACTTTAGAGTTCTTCGCTTATTATGTGTCATCCCTTCTGAAATTGTTGCATCCCTTAAAAAATGTACTATCTCTGAGTACCAAGGTTGTTTTTCAATACTGGTAACTAGGATGTTCTCAACTTCAACATTACTTATTTCAACATCAAGAAGGTTTGACTCAGCCATAAGCTTAGCAAGGCCTAAACCTCTCACTAATTTAGTGATCTTTATTTCCAAATCAAACTCCTAGATTCTATTTATCCATTTGCATCTCTTACCTGTAACCTCAAACTGGGATAAGATATCTTTAACAGTAGCATGTGGGACATAGGCGACTACTTGTGCATTTACAAGATATGGCCTGAAAGCTTTGACAGCCTTGACCAAAGCATATGCTTGCTTCTCCATGATTTCATATTTTAATTCTACAGCCTGTAAAGATTTGCTATAAAAGGCTATGGGGTGTTCATATCCTTCATTATCCTTTTGCAAAAGGACTGCAGCCACTGTGTGATATGAAACAAAAGAAAACAAAGAGAAAGGCTTACTGTAGTCAGGGGACTTCAATACTAGTGCCTCCTGGATAGCCTTCTTGATCTCAGCAAAAGCCTTTGAAGCTTCTTGATCCCAGCAGAATTTTGTATCCTTTTTAAGCAGTTTAACAATGGGCTTGACAATCTCTGCAAAATTTGCAATAAATCTTCTAACAAAATTAACTTTGCCTAAGAAAGATTGGATACCTTTAACATTCTTTGGTTCAGGCACATTTTTTATTGCCTCTATTCTTTCAGGGTCTATTCTTACTCCTTCTTTAGAGACAATATGCCCTAGCAGCTTCCCTTCAGTAATAGCAAAATGGCACTTTTTAGGATTTAGGGATACTCCAAATTCCAGAGCTTTACTGAAAACCTGCTTTAACTGTCCACAGTGGTCATCCGCTCTTTTGGAAAAGCATGTCAAATCATCCTGTTATACTACCATGATAATATTGATGAATTCTTTGAAAGCTACATCCATTGCCCTCTAAAATGTAGCTCCAGCATTCTTCAAACCAAAAGGCATTCTGACATACACATAAGTTCCCCAAGGGGTGGTGAAGGCAGTTTTGAATTGTTCTAATTCTTTTACCAATACCTGGTTATACCCTGAAAACCCATCCATCATAGACAATAGGTCACAACCAGTCACTCTTTGCAACATAGCTTCCATATTAGGAGAAGAATAATTATCTTTCAAGGAAGCAACATTCAGGTTCTTAAAGTCAACACAGAGTCTTATGTCCCCATTCTTCTTTCTCACTGGGACTAAATTTGAGACCCATGAGGAATGCCTTATAGGCTTAATAATTCCTCCTTCCCTTAACTTGGTTAATTCTTGCTGCATCTTAGATTCCAGAAGGGGGTTAATAGGTCTTTGTTTTTGTCTAAAAGGCTTAGCATCTGGAAGCAAAGGGACTTCATGCTGAAACAAATCATGTCTATACGCCTTTAGATCTTCATAAGACCAAGAAAAAACATGCTTATACTTCTTTAATAAATTAATGAGATTCACTCTAACATGAGGAGGCAACTTTTTTCCAATATATACCAACTTAGGGGATGATTTTGTCCCTAAGTTTACTTCCTCTAACTCATCTAGCTTAGTGGTTGATTGCTGGTGCAGATGACTGTCACTGTAATTGAACATACCTTCAAGCTCTATCAACCCTTTAGGTATTTCATTAGTCTCTAATTGAACCAAGTCATTTCCAAATACAGTTTCTTTGTTGTCAACCACTTCCACCAAGGCATTACAGTCAATTTTTTGCCCATCATAGTCATCAATGCACTGTATAAACCTGAGAATATCTTCATCATCAGCAAACACTTGCCAATTATATAAATTGTCAGGAATGGCAAGCCTGTCTTTTACTTCAACTATGGATATACCGGTTAGTGTTGCATCATCATTCTTTAATGCAATATTTGCTAAGAAGTCTGCCATGATATTTTTGGATCTTTCTATTCAATTTATAGAGAATGCACTAAAATGCTCAATGACATCCCATACTGCATGCTTGTATCTTTTCAATCTATCATTCTTAGATGCATACTTAGCCCTAACTTGAGAGACAACCAATTATGAGTCTCCTAATACTTTTAACAATTGAATTCCATGCTTTTTTGCAACTTCAAGCCCTAATAGCAGGGCTTCATATTCAACAGTATTATTTGTACATTGAAAGGCTAACAAGAAGGAATACTTGAAAGTTATATCTGATGGGGATACAAAGAGAACTCCTGCTCCAGATCCTTCTTTAGAGAAAGCTCCATCAAAATACATTTGCCGCAAACCATGTTGTTGAGATTCTAATTCAGTCACAATGGAGTCAGTATTCTTCAATTGGGGTAATATTGGTTGTAATCTAAAATTATCAAGATCCACATTAATCATACAGTTGAGCATGTTAGGATCTACTTTCTCAATTACCCTAGGGGCACATGGTTCTCTGTACAATTTGACTTGATTCCCATTAATTGGGATGGTAGTATATGACAAATCCAACTGAACATTTCCGCCTACTGCTACAGCCCACTGCCTGGATAGCAACATGCCATAATAAGGTTTGGTGTCAGTTACAATAACATCCATCTTATAAGTTGCTTCAGGGAATGCTACTATTTTCACTTCAACATCTCTCATTGTACCTATCACAGGCACTTCTTTGTTATCCATAGCATAACACTTCCCATACATTGTACTCACTGATAGTCCTAATTCTTTCATGACACCGTAAGGCATTACATTTGCAGCTGCACCAGAATCTATCATACAATTTTTAATCAACCGGTTATTTACTAATAATGTAACATAGAAAGGATCTACCTGTGAAGGTTCTTGGGTAATAGTTGTTCCAACATATACCTCTGGGGTTTGCAGCTCCAGATCCTTTTCATCCTTAGTTGAACCGGAAAGTGAAGATGTGTTACTGTTTGGTATCTTAGAAAACAAAGATAGAGCAGCCTATCTATGTTCCTTTATTTTCAATAACTCTATCAGTGGGACAGTAACCTTCATTTGGGTGAGAGCCTGAGTCATATCAAAAGTGGAATTACTAATCAACTCAATATTAGCTTTAGCTTTCTCTGCCTTAGGCTGACTTGCCTTCTTCATTGTGGCAGCTTCTTGTGTATCATTAGTAGCTTTATTATCTATACCCTTGGGTACTTCTTTAATTTGATCTTTCTTCTCTTGACTAGCTTGGGGCAAAGCAGCACTACTTGCTACTTTCTTTTGGGATACCTCTTTTATAAACATAGAACCAGGTTCACCTTGATTGCTATCCCTTTTAGTACTCCTTAAATTGTAATTGTTCTTGGCTTTGGCTATAGCAGCCTTAGTGAGATTTTTTACTTCTTCATCACTAGGCCTCCTGAGATGAACCTCTTCATCTTCGATTGTTACCACATTCAAAGTGGGATGCCAATCAAGTGTTAGTTGTCCTTGGTAGGACCTTTTGCTATCCAGCACATCACAGTCACTAAATTCACTTTGTGAAGATTCTCCATCACTTTATATGATAGTTTCAAACATATTTATATCAGGCTCAGCCTCTTGTCTCATGGATTCTTTAAGGGCTTGAGCTACAGCACACTGATGAGGAGAATGTGGTCCTTCACAAGAAATGCACCAAGGAGTGTTCTCTATGTTATGAACATTTTTTCCTCTTAAAGGATCAGGGGTATCTTGGCTCTGAGTATTTTTTGGCTTGTCATTTTGAGGCTTACCATCCTTCCAGGTAGTGTTGTAAGGCATGTCATGCAACCTGGGAGCTCTGTCTTGCTATTTGTAATGGGGTTTATCATTTTTGCTCACCTTGGCAGTAAGATCCTTCATAGCAGTCACTAACTTCTCTATTTTATCTTCTTCTTTAGCGACTTTGTTAAGTTGTTGTTTTGATTCTTGCCATAGCCTACCATCAGTTCTTCTTCCTAATTTTCCAGATGCTTTTCTATTGCTCTCTACATTGATAGAAATTCTAAATGCATCTCTCAGGCTATGCGGATTTTTATCCCTCAAAATATAAGCCATTTTAGAATCAAATGCATTGTAATAAGTGTTCAGGCACATGTTGTCATCCAATCTCATTACTTGATACAATCTATGCATTGCTTTCTAAAATCTAGCATTTAAATCAGTGACAATTTCATTATCAGACTTTCTGATATTGTTGAACTCATTGAGCATGAAGCTCACATTTGTCTTATCACCATATTGTTCCTAAAAACATTTTTTAAAATCCTCCCAAGACCCAATGTTATTCACAGGAAGACCTCTATACCAGTCTCTTCCATCATCTACTAAAGACTACACAAATAGTTTCATGATGACATCTTCATTCACAATTTCATAATCATTAATCAAGTCACCAAAATATTTTAAGTTCTCCTCTACACTAATTGCATTATTTCCAGCAAACTTATGAAGTCTATCTCTTAACTCAATAGGAACATGGTTAGGGTACCCTGGGATTTCATCAAAAAAGAGTTGCCTATACAGTTCTAAGTTAATAGGTCTTCTCTAGATCGGGTTAACAGCATGCTTATTACCCATGTTCATTCTTACATTGGGGTTCTAAGTTAGAGAGATCCGGTTACCTTGGTTAGTAACAAAGGCTTGATTGGCTATTGCAGTGCTAACAGGCAGAGTTGGCTAAATTTTAACAGGAGGGAGTGGAGCTTGCTAAGGAATGGGTTTATCTTGATCTACTGAAGGAAATGTAATAGGATGTGCCTTCAAATAGCTAATCTTCCTTTTAACTTCTTGATTAGTTGCTTCTAATTCAGCCTTTTCTAACTCCATTTGCAAATCTTCCTTCTCTTTTCTCATCCTCTCCATCTCTCTTTCATGTGTTGATGGCCTTTGAGAGATCTCCACTGTAGTCTTAGATCCAGACCCACCTTCTATGCATTTATGCTTTCCTTTATCCACATCATTCCTAACAGGTTGTGGGTCACTAAGAACTTCCCTATTTGGTTGGACTACTGACTTGTATGCTGGTTTGGCCTTGGGAACTAGAATTTATCTAATCACAGGACCTTCATCCTCACTCTTGGCCTTTTCTTGGGCCAGCAACTCAAGGTCAGCAATTTGTCTCAGGAGCCTGTCCCTCTCCATCAATTTTGCCTTTACTTCTCACTCCTTATTTGCTTCCTTTTGTGCTCTTAAGGAAATCAAATGATGGACTCTTCTATTTAGGTCCTCTATTTCCTGAGATACCTTATCTTCATCAGGGAAGATTTCTTCAGAATCTGAGATATTGCCTTGATCAATATCAATTAAACTGATGTTTCCATCAATTGTTCTAGGTACAGAATCTCTGACTATGTTTGAACTACTTCTGTCTTTGCCAGAAAAACTAGCATGGGATATCCTTTGATTTGAAACATGGACATCTTCTTCATTACCAAATAAACCAAAATGGAAACCTAAAACATCATGCTCAGAACCACGGGAAGATGAATTTGAATTTGCATAGATAGGTCTCTCAGATATCTTACTCGTATTGGATCTTTTCTGCACCCAAGCAGCATTTGATGCTTCATGAACCACTAATCTCTTCTGACCTCTACGTGACTGTTCAGGTAATCCCTCCTGCAACATCTCATGAGGATGCTTCTTCATGAAAGACCTGGTGTTTTTCCCTCCCTACATTACGCTTGTTTTCTTAAAGAATTCACTTATATCAAAAGCACTAGTTAAGATTATCAGAGTCGCCACCCACAAAGACTGTGGGAAATATGAAAACAAGCTTTACACAGAAAATTTGTCGATCTTTAAAAATCAAAATCACTAAGATTTTCAGAGAGAGAAAGGAACAACACGAATCAAAGGTCAGGAAAACAATTTTGAACACAGATATCCAAACAATATTCTGAGCTAATTCAAGCACCAATCTGCATCTAGATACACACTATGACTCTTCGCAGCAGAGTCGCCACTTTTTATGGTATCAAATTCTGATTCCCCTCTTATCCCTTATAAGAAATATAATAACTCTGTCTACAAATAAAGGGATCAAAGAAAAAAAACCTCAGAGCAACATATGACAAGCTTTCAGGAACCTTCTACACTTTGAACTTATCCAAAGTTCAGGCGGGTATACCTTCTATGAATAATTTCACACTTTTAAAATAGATCCACAGTAAACCAGTAAAAAACCAATGAATCTTATCGCCTCAAACACAAACTGAAATAATAAAAGAAAATTTATGCTCAAGTTCAGTGTTGATCTTCAAGAAATGTAGAAAGAGAGCTACAACTGATACCAATGCCTTATCCAGGCTATAGAGTCATCTAAGTTAAACAAGGATTTCACAATCTAATATCTCCATACATATCATCACTTCAGCTTCCATCAGCCCCATACATGCCTGACATATATAAGAGTCTTTCCTTATTAGACTAGACAATGTTCATCAGATTCAAAGTCTCCAACAAAATAACATACTGACAGAGATATTCCTTGTGTATTTAATTCCCCTCCTAAAGAAGAAAACTAAGAACCATATCTATAAAGAGTGCATTGCAATCCATGTTCAATTGAATAACCCTAGATTACCCAGATGAAACCAGTAAATTATTGAAAGCACACCAAAAGATAACACAAATTCTAGGCTTGAAAGTTTATGGTTTGTATATTGATATTCATTTTGAAAAAATCTTACCAAACTCAGAATATTCTATGTAAACTTAGAAAAAACCCAGATAAATTTCTGCAGAGTTTCTTTACAAATTCTTGTAATCACTTTTTTACTAGTCCTGGTATCCACTTATAATATTATGGATGCATACAAGCTTAGGACCTTCTCAAAAATTTTGCTACAACAATCTTCTTGTTTCAACAAGAAGTTACAAATATTTTTCATATTCTAATGGCCCCCTTCCCGCGGTTGTCATTCAGCGGCTTCTTCTTGAACCTCTACATCCAGCACTACATACTTTCTTGTCCACTCTTGGTACACGTTACCAGCATGCCATGAGAAGTTAACAACTTTTCCTCTAATCTTGGCAAATATTTTCCAAGAGTTTCTCATTTTATTAACCTCTGAATTTAGAAAGCCATAGTGTGATTTTATCTTCTCTATCTCCTCAATTGTTTTGAAAAATAGGGAAGTATCATCTATGTTAATGATTCCCTTTATCATTAATGATAGGTTGGCCCCTAATTTATTAAGCCATACTTGTTTGTCCTTCAATTGAGTTGGACTAGAAAAACCCCCAGGAAATAATTTAAATACCTACTCAGTGTACTCTTTCTTATACAAATTGGTCTTCCTCTCTGCATTATCTACTCCTTCTGTCAATTTTGCCAGATCCTTTGTCAAGTCACAAGTGGATTTGATAATGGGGTCAGCCCCTACCTCATCATAAGATACACATAGAAGTTCTAGGTCTTCCTCCCTAGGCTTCCACTTGTCCAAATTAGGCATTAGGACAGCCTTGTCTCCATTGAGCTCATTCCACATATCCAAAACTTTACTCATATTGTTATACACCAATGATGATCCTATAGTGTCAGCAAAACTCAAAATTATGGCCCTCACTCTCTCTTCATACTTATTTGCAAACAGGATTTGAGCCTGTTTTAGCTTTTCCAACTCCTGAGGAGTGATCTCAACTGATTGGGAACCAGAAGGCGCAGGAGAAGGTGGGAATTCAATGATAGGGCTAGTAGATGGAGGCTATGCAGGAGAAGAAGCAATCATCAAGGTTGAGGACTCACCTTGATGGTATTATCCTGCCAATTGGCTTTTCAATTTAGCAATAATGGTGTCTCGGCTCATTACCTCTCCTTTGGCATCATTGTAAGCTTTCAGGACAATCTCTAACTTAGTTTGGAGAAATACCTTTTCCATTGCTTCTTTCTTTGCCACTGCAACATTAATTTTTGCAGTTTCCAAGACTGTGCTAGCAGCCTCCACCACTCCAGTATTTTGTACTCTCTTCACTATCATACCTCCAAGGTAGCTTGACTCTGGGGTATCCTTTTTCTTTTTATTTTCATCTCTCTTCAGAGACCACATGACCAGGGCAGCATTGTCCTTGCTGAAGGTTACTCCTTCCATAGGCTTTATCTCTTTCCTGACTGCCTCTAAAACTAAGGCATCTGCTATATCCCATTCAGGGAGGATGAGTACACCAGCCTTTGCTACCATCTCCCTTCCTTTCTCAGGAGTGATGGTCTTAAATTCAATGACCATTTTTTCTTTTATTTCTTCTTCTACCACAGCTGCATCATTGTGGGGTTGCTCATTCTTCCTCTTCTCACATCTGGCATTGAACTTATCAATATTCTGCTTCCACACAAACTGCATGAAAGGTCCTGAGGTAACAAAGTTGCTGTCAGCTAAGAATTCTTCACTGGCCTATTTAATGGCAGGATCCAGTTCTTGGCCTTTGAACTCATTGGTGGTTATGTCCATCTCAACATCTTTTGGCTCTTTAGGCATTCCATCCTCCACTTCATCATATGTATAGGTGATCTCCCCTAGAGTCCCTAACTGCAACAATTGTTCAACTCCTGCTTGCTCATCGTCTATATGAATGGGGGATTGAGATGGGGAATACAGGGGCTCATTAGTTTGCACTTACTTTCTTGCTCTTTGCTTCTTTGGGGATTCCTGAATGTTAATGACATCTTGTATTTTCCTCTTCCCTTTTCAAGTAGAAGGTTCCCCTGTTGTTGGCACCAACACACTATACTTGGATTTTCTATGTAGCACATAGTCACCAGGAGGGATTGCTTTAGCAGATGTAGACCTAGCTAGAACTAGTCTTGCCTTCTCAGGGTTATTTTTAATCACAGCTTCCCTCTTCTCCTTTACTGTTTGCATTACATCTTCAAAATAACGAATTAGGAATTTAGCCTTTTCCTCAAAGGGGTGAAAACTGGACAAAGGGTCATAGCTGTTGTCAAACTGGTGCACAAAATCAAGAGCCTTCTTATAGGCCACCCATTTCTCTTTCCTCAGCTTCTGCTCATCCAAATCAAACTCATTTTTTATCAGGTCTTCAAGGAATTGGAATTGTTGAGGTCTGCCTTTGCATACTGCCCTTTTCCTAAACATACCATTAAAGAAATCTTCAGGGTCAGGAAACCTTGACACTGCAGTGGACAAATGGTATTATTGAAAGAATTCCTCAAAGCACTTCCATCCACCCTTAGTAATCACAAATTGAAGTGCTATTGTTACTATAGGGAAAATTTTCCCTTTTCCTCTGTTAGATAGCTCTGCCTCTTCCACACTCCCAATCTACCTGAGGATCTCTGCAATTCCTATTTTTAACGGGACCTGATATGGTAACAAAAATGGAGTACCTCTGAAACCGTACACTCTGAAAACTGTGGAAACAGGTTACATGTATATGTCACTCCAATTGTGGACAATCTTAATTTCTTCAGCAAACTCCTTAGGCCTAAGAAACTCTAGCAGAGCTTTAGGGACCCTTGGATTCTCTGAGCATAAGAGAATTCTAATTTTGGATGCAAAACACTTATCAAACTTTAGGTAGCTGGCATCCTTCCTGTCCCATGACAACACTCTACTCCATAGTTGAACTGTCATTTTCTCCCCATCCTTTTCTTTCACCAGATTTTTTTCATTTGCAAAGTAATCACCACCCTTGAATAGAAAAATATGCATGAGAAGGGAGTACCATCCAAAAGGCCTATCCACCTTACCATTCTTTATCCCTATCAAGCCTTCATGGATTGCATCAGTAATATAGGGGGCATAGTCAAATGTTACTGCTAGAGAAGGATTTAAAATTTGAGCTATCATTAACATGTAATGAGTTGGCATGTTTACTTCAGCACCCTCTCCAAAAATCTGGTAGAGTGACCAGTATAATCCTTTGGCTCTAAGAGTGAACCAATTTAGGGAGAAAGGCTCCATGGTATTAGGTCCTACAACAGTTAGCCCTCCTATTTTGACAAAAAATTCTTTAAGAGGCTCATTTCTAAGATGATTCCTCTGTGCACTATAGACTTCAGTTAATGATTCAAAATTAATAGGCTCCAAATAATTGGACACCTCACTAAGCCCAACTACATTTCTGAATTCATCATCATTGACTTCAATGAGGTTTTTTCCATTTATATCTCTAACACTTTTGGTGAGAGGGTCATAATTATGTGTGATCTGAGTTAGGAGATCCACATCCATGAAAACTCTAGGGACCACCAATTTACCTACATCCAACTCCCAAATACTATTCATCGGGGTAGGGGAGTGTCTCATACCGAAACCACCCCTGAACAAACCCAAACTAGACAACCCTATCTATGGATCTCTCAGCCAATTGCCCTTGTCATACAATCCTTCTCCTATTCTCAAGCGAGGAGCCTTGGGCACTAATTCTTTTAACTTTAGCTGCTACATTTGTGGACATAGACAACTATTCAAGGAAGTCATCACAAATTGCTCTCTCCTGGTAATTAACCTTCCCTGTGAAGTCCCTTCTAGGTGCCATCTTAATGATATGCAAATATTTCAATTACTAATCACAGCAATTCTTTAATAGAACAAAACCACAATTCATCAATCTTTCAAGTAACTAGTAAGAAAAATACAAGAAAACCTATTTTCGGCCTAAAGAACTCTACTCTGCACCAGCTTTTCTTCAACAACTCTTCGAAATAATGCCTACATTCAATTGATGTGAGTGTATATATGGCAATCGGGCTCTTAACTGCGACATTGACACCACATGCTTTGGCCATCACTTCAGAATTGAATTCACGAATGAATTCAAAAAATTTGCTCCAACAGATCATAGAATGTCTATGTTTCTATCACTTTGTTGTTTCGTCATTTTGCGAATCCTAAAATCCGCACTTCTTCATCAAGCAAAATCATGCCAACTATTAGATCCAGTGAAACTTGCACGGCCTTTACTTTATTGAATATTCTTCATTCGGTGACGGGCTTAGATCTCTTTCACCATTTCATGAAAGCTAAACATCGTGCATATTTATCTTGCAAAACCGCGTGGACCGTCTGATCAAAAAGAACTTGATCGGTCTTTATCTTGTTCTGTGACTAGTGGTTTACCCCACTAATCACGCACCAAGCCTTGAAGGTTAGTGGTTTTCGTTGTTTCATGAACGGTAATTACCTTGCATCTTCAGTCTACGAAATGGTGCCGACCGTCAGATCAAAAGGAACTTGATCGATCTTTACTTTCAATCCTTACCACCTCAGGGACCAACTTTCCCTTTTTCCATTTCACGAAGCATAAAATTTGTGCACCTTTGGCTTGCGAAATAGCGCCAGCCGTCCGATCAAAAGGAACTTGATCGGTATTTACCTTAGTCTTTGTTGTCTCACGGATCTCAATTTCCCTTTTGCCATTTCGCGAAGCATAAAACCCGTGCATCTTTGGCTTGCGAAATGGCACCAGCCGTCCAATCAAAAGGAACTTGATCGGTCTTTACCTTTTTAAAACTTGAGTGCCAGGCTCACTTTCGCCTTTTGCCATTTCACGAACGGTAATTCACAAGCATCTTTGAATCATGAATTCATGCACGCCATTAAATTAAAAAGAACCTGCGTGATGGTTACGAGCCCAATTAAAAATGAAAACTTTAGGAAAGTCTTTAGAGAAAATAAAGTGTTGCTAGACCTACCTAGGGAGAAATACACAGGGGGGGACACTTCTCACAACAGACGGACCCTTCCTTGGTGAATAAAGTAACACAGAATTAGAATGAAAGGGTTTTTCTCAGACACAGGAAGGATTGAAAACTAAAATCTTAAACCCTCTTCTAGACCAAGAACACAAAAACAACAAGGCCACAATCCAACTCAAAATTTTCAGACTCTTAGCCAACTATGGGACAAGAATACCCATTTTTTAAATAGTGATAACATAGATGATACTACTGCAGATAATATGTGTATACAAATGGGGTCTGTACATGCAAAAAGGCCAACCTCTTAGAGCTCACTGCTCAATCACAAAAATAGGAGTCACACTGACTACAATTGGATGGTTAAATCTAATGATAATGTACTGCTCAAATTGGCATCTTCAATGTTGGATTCAGTATCAGTTAAGCTCTAATAATCACCTTCAAACCTTCCTTGAACCTTCTCTATGGTTTTCTCATATGATCTTCAATATTCGCACATACCATGTTACAATACCATAACCATATACCATACCTTCTTTACTTTCTCTAGTACCTTTTATCTCATCAATTGGGATCTTACATATATACCAAAACCTAAGACCAAATGTGTAGGTCGGCTTACTAAGAATATTACAATAAAATCAATTACAAATAAGTCAAGATGTGATGCATCATGTCAGCTCAATACATTTACAACATTATCCAATTAATAAATTATCTTCATAACATGTCGTTCTGATCTAGAATAGATAATGCATATCGGTCCATAACCTAGACCAATTTGCCGATAACAGCAAATATGTCAACCCGATTAGACCATTTACCAAAATACCAAAACCAAGTATCCAAACCATGTCTTTGACATAACCAAGTGAACTCCAGATGATAACAAGTTATCCTTAGTGTCGGTGAACAATATAACCTACTGGTGAATAATATACCAGTAAATGCGCATAAGTCACTGAACATGTCGGTGAACACAATGTGCCGGTTCAACATAACCAAAGACCTCTAGAAGGATAAGTGTTGGCATCAATGATAAAACTAATGCAACACATCCATAATACCAACATTATCCCCCTTTGGCATTGATGGCAACACAAGATGGAAAAACATCTAAGTGCCAAAACAGAATGCCAAAAACCAAAAACCAACAATCTCCAGAATAGACTAATATCAGAAATCAAAAATCTCTCCCCCAATGAATAATGTATACCCAAAGGATAATGTTTCCTAAATATGAATTTTTTTCATAGATATCTCTCCCCCTTTGACATCAAATGCCAAATCAATACAAATACTAGAAAATACAATCAACTCATAAAACCAATTACAATAACCAATTATTATAACCAACTACTCACCCTGAGAAGTATCTCTCCTCCATCAAAGCCGGAAAAACATTTTTTTGTTAATTTTGTCAGTTTGATGCCAATCATCAACTGTCTAAGTCTCTATCAATGAGGGTGTTACCCCAAGCTGCTCTCTAAGATATTCAAAAGTTTCTTTAGGCAAAGGTTTTGTAAAGATATCTGCAATCTGCTCTTTAGTATTCACATAAACCAATCTCACTTCTTTTGCTTCAACATTCTCTTTCACAAAATTATATTTGATAGAAACATGTTTAGTCTTAGAGTGAAATATTGGATTCTTTGATATATCAATTGATGTTGAATTATCACAAAAAAATGATTAAAGGTTCTTTGCATTTTACCTTGATGTCCTTCAATATTTGCTTAATCCATAATACCTTAGTACAATTAGTTGTTGCTGCAACATATTTTGATTATGTTGTTGATAGTGATGTACAACTCTATTTCTTGCTCAACCATGAAATCAATATGCTACCAAGAAAGAATGCTCCACCAGTGGTGCTCTTTTTTTCATCTACGTCTCCTGCCCAATTTGTATTGGTGTATGCACATAATTCAAAATTATCATCTTTAGGATACCATAAACCAAGATTTTTTCTGCCTTGTAGATACCGGAAAATCCTTTTTACTTCTTATTCATGATTTTCTTTAGGATTACTCTAAAATATTGAAACAATACATACTGTATTCATAATATCAAGTCTTGTTTGTGTCAAATACAGTAAACCTCCAATCATAGATTTATATCTTGTCAGATTAACAGGAGTTGAATCATCCTTCACTGTCAATTTATCAGTTGCAGTCATAGGAATACTTACTAGTTTGGAATTTTCCATACCAAATTTCTTCTATAGTTCCTTCAAGTATTTTGTTTGACATATGAATATACCTTTATCAGTCTGTGAAATCTGCAATCCTACAAAGAATTTTATCTCCCCAATCATAGACATTTAAAATTCTTCCTTCATCTTATTAGCAAAGTCTTTACATAATCCATCTTCTCCTCCAAAAATGATATCATCAACAAAAACTTCAATAACCAATATGTCATCATTAGTCACTTTGAATTATAAGTTGTTGTTAGCATTACCTTTAGTGTAACCAAGCTTCAAGAGATATCTATCTAATCTAGCATACCAAGCTCTAGGAGCTTGCTTCAATCCATGCAAAGCTTTCCTTAATCTGCAAACCATATCTTCATTATTTGTTAATAAAAATCCATCAGGTCGTTCAATGTAAACTTCCTCTTCAAGATCACCATTCAGAAATACACATTTTACACCCATCTGATATACTTTATAGTTCTTGTGAGATGCAAATGCAAGAACTAATCTGACTGCCTCAATTCTAATTACCAGTGCAAAGGTTTCATTATAATCAATTCCCTCTTTCTGTGAATATCCTGTACACACTAATCTTGCTTTGTTTCTGATTACCTTACCATCTTCATTAATTTTATTTCTGAATACCCATTTAGTTCCAATTACATTTTTGTCTTTAGGCTGGGGAACTAATGTCCATGTATTATTATTTTCAACTTGTTCTAATTCATCTTCCATTGCTTTAATCCAATTTTTATCTTCACATGCCTCAATAACAGATGTCGGTTCAATTTGAGAAATTAAACATACCTCTTCATTTTCTAGTCTTCCTCTTGTTATAAAACCTTGATACTTATTCCCAATTATTTGAGTTTTTAGAGTGATTCAGTCTTACATACATGGGTGTGTTCACTTGTTGTTGTTCTTCAGTCACTATGGAATTCTCTGATGATGCCGCTGTGACTAGATCCACATTCTGTACCGGTGCACTCTGTATAGTTTCACTTATGATCATCTCAACTGCTGGTCCGGAATCTATAGACCTTGAATTTCCTTTAAAGTGTTCATCTATCTACACATTAGCACTCTCAATGATTTTTTGCAACTTTTATTAAAACATCTATATGCCTTGCTCTTGGATGAATAACCAAGAAATATTCCTTCATCACTTTTAGGATCTAATTTACCAACATACTCATCTCTCCTAATATAACATTTGCTTCCAAATATTCTGAAGTATTTAAGAGTAAGAGTATTACCAAACCATAGTTCATAAGGAGTCTCATCGATTTCACCTTTGTTGTGAACTTTGTTAAAAGTGTAAATCGTTGTATTCACTGCTTCTCTCCAATACACATGAGGTAGATTTTATTCCAATATCATGCTTCTAGCTACATTCAGAATAGTTCTATTCTTCCTTTCCACAATTCCATTTTGCTGCTGGTGTCAGGGGTGCTGATAGTTGTCTTCTGATTCCATTCACTTCACAAAATGTATTAAACACCTTAGATGTAAATTCTCCTCCTTGATCTGATCTTAAACAGTTGATTTTCTTACCGGTTTCATTATCTACCATTGCCTTGAACAGTTTGAATTTTTCAAAAGCTTCTAATTTCTCCCTGAGAAATGTAACCCAACACATTCTAGAATAATCATCAATAATTAGCATAAAGTATCTATCTCCCTGTAGACTTCTTGTTCTTGCCGGACCACACATGTCAATATGAATTAAATCAAGAAGATTACTGGATTTCTCAGAATTACTCTTAAAAGTTGTTCTAACTTGCTTTCCCATTTGACATTCCTTACATACCAGGTTATGAGGTTTCACAATCTTAGGTAAATCCCAAACTGCCTTAGTTGAACTAATATTTACAATGCAATCAAAATTAACATGGCAAAGTCTCTTATACCATAACCAACTTTCATCAATATGTGCAATCAAGCATGTATTTTCACTATTATTCAAATGAAAGATATTACCTTTAGTCTGATTACGGGTTGCAATCTCCAATCCAGTTCTATTCATGATTTTGCATTTACCATTCTTGAATTGTAACTAAGAACCCTTTTCAAAAAATTGACCAACACTCAAAATATTATGCTTCAAACCTTCAACATAATAAATGTTTTTAGTATTGTGCTTACCATCAAAAGATATAGTGCATTTTCCTTTGATCCAACAAGCTTTATCATCCCCAAATCTTACTAGACCTCCATTATATTCCTAAAAAGATAAGAATTTACTTTTATCACTAGTCATATGATGTGAACATCCGGAATCTATAATCCATTCATCTTTTTCTTCAATTTTAGCTATCAGGGCCTGCTCTACCAGTTGAACAGTAGGTGCCGATTGATCTTCTTTTATTGCAACAAAAGCCCATCCATTTGTCTAACGGTTCTTCATCAGAATCATCAGTAACTCCTTCATCGGCATAGTAACATGATTTGTCTTTGTTCTTCTTAAATTTGTATCTCTGATATTCAGGGTTAGGCTTATATGTCCTTTTAGCTTCTTCTCTCAATCTTGCATGTCTATCAGGACATCTAGATTCCATATGACCAACCTTATTGTAGTTAAAATATTTAAATGGTGCTTTACCTTCATACTTACTTCCAATAGGACCTTTAGGCATTTTCCTTGCAAATAGTGCTTCAAGTTCTTCCAATTCTTCATTTTCCTTTTTGATATCTTCAAGTTCTTTTGCATAAAGTGATTTCCAATCAAAATTCTTAGATGATGATAATGATGATGTTGCAGATGATGATGCTTTGAAGGCCAAATTTGTTTTAATTGTAGCAACAGGACCAAATTCCTCAAGCTCAAATGCTGAAAGTTTTCCAACCAAGGTATCTCTAGATACTGAAGTATTAGGCATTGTTCTCAACTCATAATGATTCAAAGCATAATATCTTCCCACTCATTGGTCATATCAACTCACTTTCTACTTTAACCCATCAATGTGAATCCCTACACTTGAGCAAGACCCATAATTACACAGTACACAAATACCCTTTTACTCCTGGTCATATGGCTGAAATTTTTGGTGTACCTAGTACTCCTCTCATAAATCTATTAATTTGTATGTCGGTGGCAAAGCTCTTAAAACTTTAGAAATGATTTCATCTTCACTTAAGGATCCTCCACAACATTGTATTCCCAAAACAATTCCATTTACTCTTTCCATAAAAGCATAAATTCTTTCATCCTCTTCCATTTTCAAATTTTCATACCTGACCCGGAAGCATTCCAGTTTTGCAATTTTGACAGTGGTAGCACCTTCATTCAATGTCTCCAATTTATCCCAAATAGCTTTATTAGTAGATCGGTCTAATAATCCCATGATTTTTTGATCTGATAATGTGCTCAAAAGTGCTTCTCTTGCTTTGCAATCATTTTCTTGATCTTTACCCAATGTTGGTGGATTAGGTTGATTCAATGTAGGACCAACATAGCCATTCTTTGCAATATCTCATATGTCTCTTCCAATGCAATTCAGATGATTCTCCATTCTGATCTTCCATATACCATAGTTAAATCCATCAAGTTTCGGATTGTCCTTCCTGAAAAATTTTGTTGCCATAGGATCTCCTCAAGCTGTTAAACTTCTGCAAAAAGAGGACTTTGCTCTAATACCAATTGTTAGGACCCAGGAGGCAACTGAGAGGGGGGGGTGAATCAGTTGTCAATTAATTTCAACCCAAATATAACTTAATCAAACTTGATGCATAATACCAGTAAACCAAACTTAATGTCAGTTGACAGATTAGCAGTTAGTATCAATATCAGTGAAGCTTAATGCATAAAACAAAAAGAGAAACAACATCCACAACACATAACATAGAGATTTGTACGTGGAAACCCTGTAAGGGGAAAAACCAAGGTGGGAAACCTTACCCACAATCAGATGATACTACTACAGATAGTATGTTTATATAAATGGGGTTTGCACATACAGAAAGGCCAACCACCTAGAGCTCACTACTCAATCACAAAAATAGGAGTCACATTGACTACAATTGGATGGTTAATGTACTGCTCATAGTAGCATCTTCAATGTTGGATTCAATACTGGTTAATCTTTATAATCACCTTCAAACATTCCTTGAACCTTCTCTATGGTCTGCTCATATGATCTTCACTATTCGCACATACCATGTTACAATACCATAACCATATATCATACCTTCTCTACTTTCTTTGTTGCCTTTTATCTCATCAATTGAGATCTTACATATATACCAAAACCTAAGACCAAATGTGTAGGTCGGCTTACTAAGAATATTACAATAAAATTAATTTCAAATAAGTCAAGATGTGATGCATCATGTCGGCTCAATAAATTTACAACAATATCCAATTAATAAATCATCTCCATAATGTGTCATGTTGATATAGAATAGATAATGCATACCTGTCCATAACCTAGACCAATTTGTCGGTAACAGCAAATATGTCAACCTGATTAGACCATTTACCAAAATACCAAAACCAAGTATCCAAACCATGTCTTTGACATAACCAAGTGATCTCCAGATGATAATAAGTTATCCTTAGTGTCGGTGAACAATATACCGGTGACTATGCATAAGTCACTGAACATGTTAGTGAACACAATGTGTCGGTTCAACATAACCAAAGATCTCTAGAAGGATAAGTGTTGACATCAATGACAAAACTAATGCAACACATCCATAATACCAACAGGAATCATACAATTTCGCTAGCAGTTGCATCAATTAAACAAATGCGCACACAATTTACAGAAATATTGTCAAGGTAGAATGCTTATTCTCATTGATTTCATAGTGAAATACTACTATACATTCTTGTATCTGAGTTATAAATCTTTGTCTTTTCTCCAAGGACTCCAAAAAGACACTAGCTCAAAAAAAACCAAGTAAGAATTGAATGTAAAAGAGTCAAAGAATGACTATATGAATCAACTCCAAGATAGTTGCATAAAAATAAGAACTAAAAACTGCTTGGTTGAGTGCACTTAAAAAGCCCACTTTTTAGGTCTCTAAAAGACACTAAAAAGGCTCAAATGTGAGGAAATGGTCAAACCATGACCATACATGTCATAAAAACACTTCAAGACATGCCTAAATATGCTCTAAGAGTTTTAAAATGACAAAGAAACCCTCCTATATTCTTTCCCAATGTCCCCAACTACTCACAACTCCTTCCCTCTTCATAACACGTGTGTCCTATGTACTTGGCCTTTTTTAATAAATTGTAACAATATCAGTTATAACCCCTTTGACCCATTCCTAAAACATTAAACCCTATACTCTAGTATAAATATATGCTTAAAAGTGATAAATATTATATCACTTAGCAACATTTTACATAAAACATATGATGCTAATTTATACAAGGTCATGGCATTTCTTTTCAAAAGGAAATTAATGGGAAGCAATAGTATTTAAAACAAAGGCAAAAAATATGCCTAGTTCTTAATCGATAACTTTTAGGGTAAACAAAACCCTAAAGTAAAAGCATTTCATTTTCATTTTTGATGCATTTTCACTTGGCTTTGTTGTTGTTTTAGAGAGATGTCGCCATGAGAGCTACTATGCAGACCTCTTGAATGAATTTTTAGGGTTTTGAATGAGGCTTATGGAATCATTTTGTCGATCTTGTTCACATTCTCGCTAAGCTTGGTAATTTCTTTCCATTTTGAATGAACACTATACTCTGTTATACTCTTTTTTTACAGTGGATACTTCTTTTATGGTTATGCAAGAAGATTATCATTCCTTTCTTAAGCATTGTGTTGATATAACAATTGACTATGTTTGAATGCACTGATACAAGTCTTGAATACTGTACTTAATCTTCTCTCCAATGAGCTATTTTTTTACTATAATAATGCTTTTAATTAAGGCTGCTATTGTGGTATTTTCTGTCAATACTTGGTCATGACATGAGCATCAAACATAAGATGTTTAATCACTGCCCCTTTTGGCATTGATAAGGGTTTAAATTTTCTCTCATTTTGGTTCCCTATGACAGTGATTGCTTCTTCTCACTATCCATGTACTCATGAAGGTTGCAATAATGGTTATGAGACAAACTTGTTTCTAAAAGAGCACTATTCTTGGGAGGCTTTTTTCATGATAATGAATGTGTTTCTTTCTGACTGCTCTTGAACCCGATCATTTGATCATTAGGGCTACTCTATCTTTTGCTCTATGAAGACCAAGTCCTAGGTGTAAGGATCGCTATGCTCATTGTTCTATTTCTCTATTCTAATAAGAAGCAGTAATTAATAATTAAAACAAAGCTCTTCTATTAATATATTTTTGACACCTTTTCACTCTGTGCTTTCATCATACATACTGGTAATATCCTTCATGATACCAATTCTATAGTCTCTTCACTTTGTGTGTTGCTCATTAACTACTCTTTCATGATTATGAGGTGAGTGTTGTTCTCCTATCATAACAATGAATGATGACTTGAAATATGTATGGTACACAGTGGTCCTTTATCCTCTAGCTTCCATCATCCTCTGTCTTTTATTGGAGGCTTTGTTGTCTCAAAGACAATGACTGTGTATCACTATTTTGAAACTTGGAATGTGATTTTGGTATGCACTGTCTCTATGTATTCTGTTCTCTTTGGGTTGTCCTTTTACAAGACTACTACTATCCTCTTTTGTGTCAAGGTCTCATTTTGATTGCTTCTATAAAGGCTTTTATGGTCTTAAGGTTATTGTAGCTACATTATCCCTAGTACCAGTGAGTCCACCATTGACTTATCCTCTATGGAAACTTTTACCTTGTTTGGGACTGTATCTGACCTTCTATGTGCTTTAGCTTTTTCAGTGACATGTCTTCAACGTATATGATTCAAGAGTTTCCTTTATACATTATTGGCTCTTTAGGGATGTCAAGCATGCATTCATATGACTGTGATTAAAGCAGCTTTCAAGTTGCCATTACATGTTTTGGATTTTGAATCTCTGTGAGAATGCTCTTATGACTTGTAATCAATTCTTTCATGCTACTCTAACCTATATAATAATTTTTCCAACTCCTTTTGTGACTTTTGGACTATATTTTAAAATTGTTTGGCCTCTCCTTAACTCTATTCATTACACCTTAGACTGCAATCTTAGATGTATGGAAATTCATTGTCCTTCATTTACTATGAAATTCCTTGAGGATGCATTACGTTGTTTTGACAATGATATCTTTTATTGTAATAATCATAGATTTGATCTTTGAATGAACCTCTTAGGGTTGTCACTGTCTTCAATGATCAGTGCAAAAACCTTTTGATTGCTCATGGCTACTAGTTGTTATGAAGATAGAGGTTATTATTGGCTATGTTTCATGGAGCTTATTGTGATCTTTGTCACTGCTTGAATCTTTTGAGTTTGCATTCCACTAAATCGTTGTATTTCATTCATTGTAGTTGTTGTAGACACCTAAAATTAATATTTAATTAATTAAGCCTATCAACATAATTAATTGACTTAATTGTGTTGTCCTTATTCTTCTCAGTGTTAATTAAATCTATAATTATTCTATCCCTATTGTCCAATAATTAATTTATCAAATTAATTAATTATTCCCCTATTCTTCTAAAGTCCCCTCCAATAATTATTTCCTCTAAACCCACTCAATTAATAAATTTTAATTAATTAACCTAGTCATATGATTCCTACAAATCACTTTTCCTAATCCCATTAGCCTAATTAATCCTTCTAGAATCTCTCATAATAAAATTATTTTTAATTAATTAACCTAGTCATGTGATTCCTACAAATCACTTTTCCTAATCCCATTATCTTAATTAATCCTTCTAGAATCTCTCATAATCATGATTATCATTATCCCTCAATTTTTAATTCCCACTCATGTCACATCAAAATTTAGTCTCTCAAATAAATTCAAATTTCTTTGAATCCCTCAATGCATCCTTATTTTGGAATATTTAATTCCTCATATTTGAAATTCAAATTTCTCCCCCCTTTTCCCAAGGAAATTTATATTCCTATTTATTTTCCCAAGGCACCCTTGATCCATGCCTTAGATCTCAAATAAATCTCAACCCTCCATAAGGAAATCAATCTTGGCCCTCCATTGGCCTCCTCCAATCTATAAATTGGAGCCTATTCTCCTCACAAATCATCCACTTCTCATGCATTGTCATCCTGCTTTTTTCTCCTCTCTTCATAATCCTCTATCAAATCTATCCATCCTTAATATTTTAATCCAAATCCAATCCATCAATCTATCTTGTTAAGCACAAAGGAGATCAATCCACATCCAAATCAAGCAAGTAGCACATCAAGTGGAGCATCAAGGGCGCATCCTCATCATCCACTTCATCAAGCTCAATCCAAAGGAGAAGGTAAAATAGTAATGTAAAAATGATCTCTTGATGTTTTAGTGTTTTCATGTTTATTTCATTGTGTTTTTTATCATTTAACCTTTCATTCCATTTTCCCCTCTTCAGTTGTATTGAGTGGGTACTGATTATTTATAATAAGAACCAATTCACCATTATGAATGATGTATATATGATTCACACAACTACAAGCATGCTAGGCTCAACCCTTGTGGGAGCCCATTTTACTCATACTGTGATGTTTATAATATCAGTTTAAAGTATTCAGTAATGAACATGATACCTATACCTGTACAATGAACAAACATGTTGGATAAAACAATGAGATTCTTATTTGCTTCTAATCTTGATGAATCCTCATGATGGCTATTTGATTTTATTTGATAGATGAGATGACAACATAACTTATTTAATGTTTTATGAGAATAACTATGCCCTTGTTGATGTTACATATGAAAGGTTAGGCATCTTGAGCTCTAACATCTACTTTATCATCTCTTACAGACACTCTAGAATAATAGAGTGGGAGGAGTATGAAGACTAGTGACAACTCAACCTCGGGGATTTTTCATTCAGGCAATGATGGATCGCTACTCTTTTTATATGCTTCCTTCTGATAAATGTATCCTCAAACTGACCAATAAAGAGCCCCTAGACACCCTCCACTTGTTTCCATTTGTTCCTAAATTTTGTATATCCTCTCCCCTTCATCGATTTTGCAACAATAAGCTTTAATAACCTTTTTTACTCTTTCCAAAAATATTAAGCACATAACTTAGCATAAATATACATTGAGAAGTGATAAAATTACATCACTTGGCAATATATTCACACTATTAGGGTCGCTGCTAAGCCATAAGGAATATTATAACATTACATTTTCAAAGGGAATTAATTCAAATGTGAGAAATGTTTTATATGATAGGCAAAAAAAAAATCCTAAGTGTTATCAACACTTTAGGGTAAAGAGCTAACCCTAAACACAAAGCCGCACCATTCATTTCATTTTGCATTGTTATTTTTCTCTTTCTTTTCTGGCGCCGCCATGAGGGTTTGGATGGAAGCTTTTGACAAGATTTTTTATTTTTTTTTGTTGGGGGGGGGGGGGAGAGATTTTCTACTACTCATGCCTTCATTTAATCTTCCATAGGTAAGCTTTCATTACCACAATGGATTTGGTTGTTTTCAGCCTTAATATCTTGCTACAAGTCATGGTTTCCTTTATTTTCTACATTTTACTGCTATAGGTTGTTACCTCTACCATGTATGGTTCTCTCGATTCTAAGTCAGTCACTATCTTTGAAGTGAAGAGCATAAAGACTGAAAATCATAAGCTCTATTAAATCTCATGTTGGCCCATGATTGTATTCCTTGATTTTGAAGGCTCTAATCACTATATTTTTTAGTTTGACAATGATTCAAAACTATAAGTCTTTATTCTTTATTATACTTCTCTGTACTTTGGATTTCTTTGTCTTATGTATTAACTATGTAGTTGGAGGAAGGATGTAACTCTTTTTACACTATCATTAGAACTGCTCCACTAACTATCTTGGTCTTAATTTGATGCCATGACTGGAAGACAGTCATTTGCCCATTTACTTTATGATTGACTTGTGACTGTTTTAGCTCATTGCATTCTTTGTTTAAGGTTGCTTGTTTTATTATGCTTGCCATTTATTTGACTCTTCAATGCAGTTGTAGCAATACTATTATCTGATTGTCTATTGCCAAAGACATATATAGCATGAATAACTTTCTATTTGCTCTACTCTTTGACGTGTGTTGGAGATCAAAATCACTAGTTTGATTATCCCTAAGAGCATGCCACCTTCTATGATCAAGATCAACAACTGATTTTGGCCAACTAATAGAATGACCAATTAGGTCTTACTTCCCTTCACTTCTGGTTCTTCCAAACCAAGGCGGGTATACCTTATCACCAGTTGTTCTCTTGTTGTACTGCGATCAGCTAATGATGCTTAGGCAGATTATATTACAATATTAAATCACTCTTCAATGGCATGAAGATGAGAGTGATTAAAGTTTACCCTATACTCCTACTTTGTAGAGATAAAACTAAAATGAAATTTGTTTTATGAAAATTGAAATGGAAGATTTTTTAATTTATGGAATACAATGCTAAATATGTAATAGTGACCAGTGTCTTCTCCTTTTAATGGGCACAGAGTCCTATAGAACCTTGTCTCTTTCAGTCTCCTACTAGATGTTTTTGAAACCATCCATTTTTGATACTCTCATAGTTGCTAATCCTATTATGACAGTCACTATACAGTGAATTTAATCAAACTCCTACAGTAACCATCCAAGAGTGTGCACCTTCTTGTTCATGAAATGAAAATAACAAGATAGCAATAGTATGAAGAGTAACCCAAATGCAATCTCCAATCTTATTAGTATTGAAATAGCAGGCAGATTTGAAACAATACACCAAAGTAATCTTAATGCAACATGTAAGCAGAGAGGTAACTAGTTTTATATTACTTTAAAGTAGAATTGCATCACAATATTGAAAGTATATGTGTCTGATATGTTATATTACAAAAATGTCCTCTTATCTCAATTTCATATCTTTTTTTTTCTCCTGATTTACATTTTGGATCCTATATATATGAAAAAAGGTCCGACAGAGGCATCTTTTCATGGTGCCTCATCGATATGCTCATGTCGCTTATGGTGTTTCTGCTTTGTCAGAAAAAACAACCTCTTTCGATCATTTGGGCAATCCTCTGTCTCATTTTATTTTCTCTTCGGGTTACCTATGTCGAATGCTTCTTGGGTGGTGCTCATCAGGATTGTTTTAACTATCAGCATACCAAAAAACTGTATTCCCGACTTCACAAGTCATCCCGACAAAGATTTTCACCTTTGATTTTGTCTTTCGCTATGAGTTATTCTGATACAGGTAGTCCAGTCAAGAGTGCGCTATCGGGGTATCTATTTTGATGTTACTTCTTATACTCATTTTTGAGATAAGTTGTTCTATCGGATCATAGATGATCCATTATCTCGATCTTATTAGTTATACTGAAAGGGTATCACCTTCATTTTTCTTTATCGTCATAGGTTTTATCGATATCAATTCCTCGGTTATAAGTACATAATCGGGATAGTTCCCTCGATATCATTCTATTTATCCATCATCGGGATACTTTTCATAATTGGAATCTTTTTGACATGCTATTTTGACTTCATTGGTTATTCCAATGAGCCTACATAATACATTCTTTTGTATTTTCTATCATCGGGATAACTTGCATCATCTAGATAACTTTTTGAACTTAACCCGATCTCATATTCTATTCCGACAAGACTTGTATCGGCATGATGTATCCAAAATGTGTGTGTTGGGATACTTTACTCTATCGGTACTGCAAAATACCATTTGTCTATCTTTGATGGCTATTTCGATAGGCTGTCAAGACTTCATGTTTGGCATTGCTATCCCGATGTCCATGTTCAAAACTGATTTATTGGATCGGGTTAGCTATCCCGATGTAGGTATTTAACATTGATTTATGAAATTGAAATAGCTATTCTGATATATACATTAAATGTTGATTGGTGAAGGTTATTTTACTTATCTTTCTTGGGTTTATCAAGAATTTTTCATATATCATTAGGGCATAATGGAGACAATATGTGGGATTCTATGTTAGGTAAAAGAAAACTTATTTAGCTACAACATTTCACCACTTTAAACACAGAATCTTGGTGATCATGTTAGGGGTATTATCATGAAAATTTAGGGTTCCAACAACATGATCATACTTGTCTCATTCCTACTCTTGACTGAGAATGAGCTGATTTGGTCAAATGACTGTGATCCATCAATGCTTTGTTTCTCCACACTGTCATTTGTGAGTTGCTTCTTGTGTAATTTCCTTTATTTGGTATCAAATACCTTATCTCCACTTTGGACTTTCATTTTAATAGGGACTATTAACTTATTATTGTTATTAAATCTCTATGATTTTGACCTTTATGACAATGAATACTATCATTGTTTTCTTCCAGTGCTTTCTAGCTATGATCAGGCTGTAGGTTTTCTTGTATCTCTATAATGACCATGGCAAAACCTTTGCATTATTGGCTTTTCTCTAATCATTGTGGCTTTAACTGATGATACAATCATTGTCCATGATTTGATAGTGTTGTAAGAATATTAATGACAGTCATCTGTCTTGTGTGCCTTATTTACCATGGTATTGATGCCTCTTCAATAGTTGACTATGATTTGTTGAAATCAAGGCATCTCTTTGATTATTTGAGAATCCTTGAATAGTTGGGACTACTTCTTGTATTCTTGATTTTACTTGGACTTCACTATCTTGAGTACTGATTTGTTGCTCTCGTCTCATGTTGTGAATGGCCTTATCACTGTATCCTTAATCTTTTGAACATCTGATAACACTCATATTCACTATGAACTCTGATTTGTATGGTGACTTAGATATCATTTTATTCTACATTTGACACGCTTCCTACTATCTTAACAGTCCCTTCCATTGCATTCTTTATTTCCTAGCATTATTTTCTCTCAATAAATCACTTGAGATCACTTATATATTTGCAATGATTTTATCATATTATCATAAATTCCACTATCATCTGCATCCACCATCATTTGGTACCATGTTGGCCCTATCATATTTCTTTCCTCTATCATGTCCTTGTAGGACTGCACCCTTTCTTCTAGAATGACTGCCACTACCATGGTTTGTTTTTTGAACAATCCTTTAAGTGTTTTAAGGTTTGTCTTCTTAGACTGTTCTTTTAAACTGGTCATTGCATTGTCACTTCATATATCTATGGTACATTGTGATTTCCTTGATATTGCAGACCTTTGACATATTCTTACTTGTCTTTTCCAATGACCTTCATATGACTCTGTTAATACTTATTGCCATTAATTGATGCCCATTCACTATGTTCATTCCTTAGACTGCTCATTGAACCTTTCTAATGCATATGGGATTGGTATATTGACATGTTTTGACTTTAAGGACTGCTACATGATTGGATTATAAAGATTGTGCTCGGTGCTTTATAAAGCATGTTGTTGTTCTTATCTCATAATTTTTCCTTGCTTATATGTATCTTGAATGACTCAGCATGCTCATGTAATTGTGGTATCTTCATGTTTTTGGACTTTGTAACTGTTTAGTATAATGCTTGCATGGTTCTTTGACAAACAATAATATTGTTCTTCATTAATGAGCTCAGAACTATACTTTGAAATTTGCAATCATATATGTGTTTAATCATGCTAAGAATTGTCTTTATAAAATTTTCATGACTATAATATAAGAATTATTGCTTGATAATTCTTGACACTGTGGTTCCATTGAGCATAAATTTGTTATTTATAATAGTGAACTCATCAATTCACTATTATGAATGATGAGTTTCATCTTGATTGAGCTACCATATCAGGAATGATCCTTAGCTCTGTTAAAACACAAAATGACAACATGCTTGGCTCAACGCTTGTGGGAGCCTCATTTTACTCCACATGTTGTGATATTCGATTTCAGTATAAAATAATCCAGTAATGAATATGATACATGTACCTACATAATGAACAAACATATTAGATTAAAACAATGAATTTATGATTTATTCTTCATGTAATGATTACATAGCTGATATGATTCGTTATGAAAGTGGATTATGCATCTGTAGATGATGTGTAAGATTAGATTTGGAATCCCGAGCTTCTAACACAATCTCTCTCACCTCCTTGTAGGTATTCCTAGATGGCAAAGCAAAATGGCATTAAAGATGCAACACTCAATTGTGGGATTCGTCATTCCAGGCAATGAAGGATCCCTTCTCTCTTCTTATGATGGATCCCTTCTCTCTTCTTATGCTTTATTTTCATATGCATTTTTTTCTTTTATAATGTGTTTCTTCAATTATTTTCCATGGCTTGTGTGGGACATTCTACCTTTAATATTCATGAATAAAGAAAAAAATTCTTTATGTTTCATTGTATATTATTTATTGCTTATGAACATGTGTAATGAATTAAGCATTTTAGTTGATGGCATCTTATAATTGTATGAACTTTTAGCACAAATTTCATGTTCTTTCCATGGAACTTGCATTCTTTCTCAATACACTCTGGGTATCTTTGGGGAGTCCATTTTTCATATTCATTTCTTTAAAGATGTAGCTTAAGTTGATATTTCTCCTATTCTGTGAGGCTTACATATTGTCCTTTTTATACATTGTTGGAAGCTACTTTTGATTTCCTCTCATAAAAAATGGAAAACTAGTCCCATTGAATCTTTGTACTAGTCTATCTATAATAGTTCATATGCCTATTATGCATCTTGGCACTTTGTAAACATGTTCATCAAGGCAGCCACAACAACATCTATAGATACTTCTTTTGTTCATTCAACTTTTAATTATTTTTTATGTGCATCTCAATGTTTCTATAAACAAATAGCCTTTATAATTTCTTTAATGAATTGTCATGCTCTTTGTTTCTTAATAGTGATCACCATCTTTTACACACATTGTTCGAGCTTTGTCTAATTGAACTGAAGGTGAAAATAGGAAACATCTTTGGCAATTTCTGCTAGATGCTTTCCTACTAAGCATCATAGACCGGTTGCCTGGACTTATCCATTTGGGCACAAAGTCATTCTTACTTGTTAAAACCTTCAAAAGTATTTCATAGCACTATTGTATATCACTTTTCACTGTTGAAACCTCTCCTAATCCATTGAGTATAGGTGTATGGTTTGTGACAGTGAACTAACCACCCTACTGTCATGAATTATATATGTGTACTTGATGTATTATGATAGGGTAACAAAACACCTACTTATTCACTGCATATTGCTATGATTTATTACAGTTATATGAAGGAAATATTTATTGTGTGTGACAATGAATACATAAATTCTCTGATTCATATAATAAATACATTCCTTCTATAATTACAATGCATTATATCAGTATCATCCTTATTAATCGAATAGAACTGTGCGCAAAACACTTAGGGAAATGAAAGTTGCAACTCATCTACTATGCAACAGCACTTATTAACATCAAAACTTCATGACATGTCTTAAAAGCATTGCTTGAGGTAAATCCCATTGATTGGGATTAGCTCTATTTCACCATCCAACCTTGACAACTGAAAAGCATTGTGCTACTTACATTCTAAAACAATATAGGGACCACTCCAAAAGGCATCAAACTTGGAGTGCTTTCCAGGTTTTCTCTTTAGTTCATCCAATTTCAGCACTATGTCACCCTCTCCGAATATTCTTGGAGATGCTCTTTTGTCAAATGATCTCTTCATCTAAGCTTGATGATGCTCTATCTTTCTCATGGCATCATTACTTGTTTGTTCAAGCTCAACTAGTTGAGCTAGCCTTACTGTCATAGGGCCTTCTTCTAACATGTCCAACCGATTAGTCAAATCAAGTGTTGGCAATTTAAGTGAAATAGGAAGCCTTGCTTCCTTTCCATATACCAACATGAAAGGTGAATGCCCTATTGACCATTTTGGAGTAATTCTATCAGCCCGCCATGTTGACTTTAACTATGTATGTCAGGCTCTTTGGTTACCCTCCATGGTCCTCTTAATAATTTTGATTAAGTTCTTATTGGTGGATTCTACTTAGCCATTGCCTTGTGGATAGTAATTCGAGGATGTATTCAGATAAATTCCATTTCCTACAGCCCAATCAAAGCTTTTTGAACCAACAAAGGCAAGGGTATTGTCTTAAATAATAGACTCATAGACTCCAAATCTGGTAACCATCTCTTCATAAAATTTTAGAATAGCAGATCTATTGGCTTCCTTAAGTGTGACTGCTTCAGTCCACTTAGTAAAATAATATGTGGTTGTAAGAACCCACTTATGGCCAGCACTGCATAGAGGGTTTATAACTCCAATAAAATCTAACCCCCACCTCATAAAGGGTTGTTCAACCTGAACTGGCTGCAAAGTTAAGGTTGTCAACTTCTCCTTTCCAACAAACAAATTCTTTGCACTTTCTAACCCACAAGTGTGCATCCTTAAATAAATTGGGCCAATGATAGGCACCCTTCATCACCTTAAGAGTTGTTGCTCTAGGTGAAAAATAGCCTCCAACTGACCCCTCATGGAATTCATGCAACACTCTTTCAACTTGTTTAGGCTCAATACACCTTAACAATACTCCATTAAAATCTCTCCTAAAAAGTGAACCATTTGGAAGCACATAAGGAATGGACTGCAATAAAAAATACCTTATTTTAGCCCTATCCAAACCTTGAGGACACTCACCTGTTTGCAAAAAATGAACCATTTCCTACACCTAATTAGTAGTAAGATCTAAAATAGCCGCTTGTTCTTGGTCATGCAAAGCCAAAACATCTTTGTGTACTTGTCCTTTTTTGTTGATAACACCATCAGCAAGATATTCACACAACCCTTTGCCCCTAACCAGCTTGGTAACTTTATATCTACAACATACTCCTCTACCTTAGTTACCCAACTAGCTCTCTTATCACTGAGATCCTTACTCAACAGAAATTCCTTCACACTCGGATGAGTGACCGTTAGATTAATCTTATTATTAGACAACATGTGTTTGAATTTCTTTAAACTCCTTATAATAGAAAGCACATGTTTCTCTACAAAGGTATACCTTAGCTCATAATCCTTCAATGCTTGATTGAAAAAAAATAAAGGTTGCTCTGAACCTTCATCATTTTATTATACCAACACAGCAGAAATAGGGTCAATATTACCATAAGTGTACAAAGTGAAATCCTTAGAAAAATCAAGATTCAAAAGTGTAGGTGCAGTTGCCAATGCCTCTTTAGTAAGCTCAAAGCTACATTTTCCTTCTCTATTCCAACTGAAAGACACATTCTTTCTCAACATAGTAGTTAGTGGACTTAACAAATCAACAATATCAGGAATAAATCTCTTAACCATGTTGATTCTACCAATGAAACTTTACAGCCCTTTCTTGTGTGTTGGTAAGGGGAGAGTTAAAATTGCACTTACTCTTTTAGGATCAATGGTGATACCATATTTTGTCACCACATAACTAAGCAATATTCCCTCATGAACCAAAAAAAATACACTTTTTTGGATTAAGTGATATCCCAAACTCCCTGCATCTCTCAAAAATCTGCCTCAAGTGGTTAATATGATCCTTGGCCTCTTTGGAAAAAATAGTAATGTCATCAAGGTAGACTAAGACAATCTTATTCATTGAGCCCTGAAAGGCCATATCCATGGCTTTTTGAAATGTTGCCCCAGCATTAGACAAATCTAAGGGTATCTTCTTGTAGCCCATAGTCCCCCATTTTGTGGTGAAGGCTATTTTATATTGGTATTCCTCTTTCACTAATATCTGATTGTAACCAAAATAACCATCTAGTAAGGAAAACCTCTTTGATCCTGAGATAGTTTGAACTATCTATTCCATGGAAGACAAAGGACGATAGTCTTTTGAGGAAGCTCTATTCAAGTCATGAAAATCTATGCACAACCTTATCTCTCCATTATTTTTCCTAACCGATACAAGGTTTGAAACCCATGCGGTATGCTTAATAGGAAAGATAATACTACTTTCAATCAGCTTATTCAATTCTTTCCTCACAAGGGGCTCTATATTAGGATTCAAAGGCCTCTATTTTTTTCTTATAGGTTTGGCATTAGGCTCAAGTTTAATGATATGTTGGGCAAGTTGAGGGTCAAACCCCTTTAAGTCACTATATTCCCATGCAAAATATCACCGAACTCTTGAAAAAGTTGAATAAAAGCATGTTTCTCTTCTGTTGTACATACCTTTACCAATTTAAGGAGTTTCTCTTTTAAGATCTCAACTTCTTCATAGTGATCTTGTTGAACTTTTATGTTGGCCTTGGGTTTTCTAGCTTCATCATCATTATTAAAAATTGATTGTAGGGTGACCAAACCTTTCCACATCTTATTATTTTTGAGTTGAATGATTTGGTCACCATACTGATGATGAAGCTTATCCTAATTATCATGAGAGAACTCGGTTTCTTCCCTTAAGAAGTTCACTATCTACTGGTCACTTTAAAACACTTGCCAGTGGATATTATTATCAGGTACAATAGGCCTAACAATAATCTTAACATGCTGATTACTATTACTGGTACTAATCTCTGTGGGAATATAAAACTCAGCTCCTATAGCAGCTAACCTATCAGCATGTTTATTCTAATTCCTAGGTATGGAAATCAAATTGAATGCATCAAACCCTTCCAAGCGGTCCCATACCCTATGCATGTAAGATTTATGTAAATCATTTTTAGTAACACAAAGGTTTCTCACCTAATTAACAACCAACTCGTTGTCCCCACATACCTTCAAGCAGCCAATACCCTTTCTTCTTGCCCATTCCAAACCATGTATGAGAGCTTCATATTCAACAACATTATTATAGACACCTAAATTTGGTTAATCAATTTCATCAAATTTAAATCCTATTCTTCCAATTAATTAATCTAATTAATTAGTTTCCCTGTCCCTTTCTTCTAATTAATTAATTCATAATTAATTAATCTTGCAATCCTATTCTTCTAATTAATTAATTCCCCAACCCATTTCCTCCTAATTAATTAATCAAATTAATTAATTATCCTTGTTGTCCATACCTTTTGATTAATTACTTTAATTAATTAAATATTCTCTTTCCAAGCCCATGGATTAATTAATTTGGTTCAAATTCCTATTTAAGCACATGGCTCCTAACTTTTCTCCCTAACCTCCTTCCAATCCTATCCTAACCAACCCTATCCTTCCAACCCTTTTCCCTAGCCTAGTCATCCCTCCATCTAACCTTATCCTATCCCTTCTAACATCCCACACATGTGTGCACATCCTAACTAATTCCTTATTTTTGGAAAATGTCTTATTTTGGGTGGCATTTTCCAAAATAGACATGTGGACCTATTGACACATGTCAATCTTCTTACTTTGGGGTGGCTTTTCTCAAAATAGACATGTGTCCTCAGGGACACATGTCAGTCTTCCTATTTTTGGGTGGCTTTGCCCAAAATAGACATGTGTACTCATGGACACATGTCATTCCTTTTCCATCTAGTTGAGCCACTTGTCCTTTTTTAGACAACAAGTGTCTCCTCTTCACCTCCCCTTCCCTTCCTCATCTTACCTATTTAATCCCTCCATTTTTAGACCAAATCCTCTCTGATCCACTTTTCATACAGCATATTGTTACTCTACCAAAATCATTATTCAACCTATCCATTATCATTTTCATCCACCAATCCATTATAATTTACATTGGCTATCATGGAGAAATATTGAACATCTAAAATTACGTCATGAGCACACATCCAATCACGAAATAATCAAATCGAAGCAGGCATTTGGTTTGCATTTGTGTTATTATTTTCATGCTTTTTTTTATTTTATCGTTCTAATCTTGAGGTGTATGATGTATTGTGTTTGCTTGATTAATTAGCTTTCTTTTTAGTCCTTAGTATTTGCACACACACATTTTTCATCGCACAATCATTAGTACAACTGAAATAGAATCTAAAAGCTGAATAATACTTCTCACCTTTTGGGGATACAAGCATGCATCCACCTCCAGCACCAACCCTACTCCTTGAGCCATCAAAATACAACTCCCACACCTCATTATCTTGATGTTTACCATGTTGTTATTTGCTTTTCCCAATATTAGGCATAAAATAATCAATCTCATGTATCATATAAACACCAAAATCAACTTCTTCTAGCTGCTCACATGGACCAATCACATAAGTTTGAGTTGCCCACTCATCAAGGAGAACATATGGTATACCTCGGTTGGTGTATTTTCTTGAACAACAGGTTGTTCCTCTTGGTTACTTGCAACCAAATTGGCATTAACAAGGGGTGGATTTTAAGGCTCGATATGATATTGGCCATGGGTTCTGATTTTAGAGTGACTTTTGTACCATACCTAGTCCTAAAAATCATATGAGACCAATATGAGGAGAGATAACCACCTATCTTGGTTGTGAAATCCCTAGATAAACATATGGAAAAATGGGGAGGTAGCTTAGTGATGTAGATATCTTGTGAGATGGAGAAGTTTGGGTAGGCATGTAAAGTCAAACTCAGACCCTTTATCAACCCTATTGTATTAACAACAATCCCATCCAACTGAACAACCCCTTTTTCAATTGGCTCATAGTCAATACCCAGCTTATCAATAATTTGTTTGGGCATAACTAAACTATTGGCCCCTGAATCTATCATACAGTTGTGTACTAAATGGTATCCTATGATCAAAGACACATAAAATGGAGTTAGTTTGGCTTAAGAGACTTGTTGTTCTTTATCATTCACAATGATATTTGTCAACACAATCTTGGAGTTAGCTCCATCACACTCATTAGATATACTCAATTTTGATAAGGTTGATTGGAGCAAGTACTTTTGGCCAGGGATAATCAAAGAATCCCACATAGACAGATACATTCATTTTCTTCATATGCTCAATAATATTAAAAGAATATGTATCTGACATAATTTGGCCTTTAGGGGAACCAACATCACCGTGAATAGAAGTTGGTTGAACTGGTGAACTGGGTTGCTCCTTGCCTACCAAAGGATAAATTCTTGGTAAAATTAGAACATTCTCATCATTTGATGGGCCAGGAGCACCTTGGATCATATGAGTTTGAGCTTTATCAAATTGTTGATCTTCATCTATTGCCCTCTTTGTATTGTGTGTGTTGGCTGCAATTGAAGAACCAACTTGGTTCATACCTCAAAATCCTTCTCCTTGCCAATTTAGGAGTCTTGTCTCATGTGTTTGTTCTTCTTGTTGTTGCACAGGAGTTTCTACAAGAACATTAGACTGCACTGGTGGACTACTTTGAACCATCAAGGCCTGATTAATCACCACATTTGCATAGGTACTCTAGTTATGGGGTTGAGCACATGAAAAATACCACTCATAATTCTCGGCTAAATCGTTTTAAATAGGCACAATCTCTTTGGAAGTGCTAGCAAAAATAGAATTATAAGCTTGATAAGGTCTTGAGTTAAGAGCAGGTCTTTGGACTTGATTATAAGGCTGGTAAGGTAGTTTGCTTGACTAATTTTGCTGGTAACTAGATGAAATGGGGCCTGAAACCCTGATTTTGCTAGTTTTATAGATTCACTATCTCATTGCCAAAGGTTTGCAATAGGCCCTTAATTTATTGTAATTCATCGGACTGTACGGGAATAGAATTTTCTTGGTTATTAGACTGGGTATTAGGTGTTGGTAATGTTGGCACAACTGCAATAATAACAATAGGGGGTACTTGTAATGGTGTAGGTGGTTGAACTGCGGGAAATATTGGCATGGGTGGAATTGGAGCAATTTTCCCAGCTTGTATGAGGTTGTTTTCAATCCTAATGGCTATGACAAAAGCAGTTGGAAGTGTGGTACCTAATGAATAATGATGAACAACAAATACCCTAACTGGTACTGAGAGGGGGGGTGAATCAGTACATACAAAAACTTCTCTGCAACTTATCAAGTTAAAACAATGCTAACCGGTTGTCTCATTACTCAACTTAACCATGGCAATACCGGTTAAACACAGTAAGACTTCAGACAACATAAACCGGTAAAACTGAACACTTTTGTCATGCCCAAACTTTTGGGCTAAAAACAGAACAATTTTTTTTTTTTTTTAAATACTTAAATTCTCAAAATAATCTACATTTAAAGGGAATCAAATAAGTCTTGTCTTAACTAGGATGAAAATAGAATTGTTTTTCTAAGGTTGGCTTAATTAACCAACTCAAATAAGCAACATTAATTAATGGAGATTAATTAATCCCAAGAGGGTTGTCGCAAATTAGATAGTTAATTTAATTATCTTAATTAAGTTGCCTCTAAATAAAATCGAGGGAAAATTAGATATCTCAAATGCATGTAAATCATTCCCGACCAATAATGATAATGCTATTTAAATTAATTAATAATTCTCGTTTACAAATTTTTCCCAACTTAATTTCCAATTGACAACATATTTAATTAAATACAAAAATTATCTAAGAAATGTCCTTATTATAATTCCTTGATAAAATTACGTCAATAATGCGATAAGATAACTATATAAAATTTACTAAAATAAATTTAACTAGGTCTTCTACTTAACCCCAAATATGTATAATTAATTGTATATATACCTATATGTAGAAAATATAGCATATATATAAAGTATATACATATAAACAATTTGGGTAAACAATCTTTATATTTTAACCTATTTATACATGTATATTTCTTTTAATAAAAAAAGAACCAACTATGCCCATTAAATATTATCATGCAACTATTAAATAACCTTAAATTTTAAGTTATAATTTAAAAACTTAATTCAAATTCCCCATCATAATTTACATGCAAACCCTAAGTTTAAAAATTATAATAAAGGCTAAAATTCAAATACTTCTTTTATGTTTCTATGCTAACCCTAACCTGAATTTGGGCTAGGGTTGCATTATTAAAATACTCATATTATTAAAATGCTAACCCTAACCCGAAATTGGGTTAGGGTTGCATATTCCTTCTCTTTTCCTATTTTCTTATACCCTAACCCAAATTTGGGTTAGGGTTTAATATATTTATTATTTTTTTGTGAGTGTGTGTTTGTGTGTTTTGTGCAGGGCCGAACTAGGGCAAGGCGGCGGCCATGGAAAGGCAGAGGCCGAAGGAAGGTTAGGCATTCACGGTGTGGTCTCCCCCCGGTCGCCACTGTGTTTACACATGGTGGTGGGCGGTGTCGTCCACTGTGTACACCCACAATGGCAGCTGGTGTCGTCCATTATGTGTACACATAGTGGCGGTCAGTGTCGTCCATTGTGTGTAAGCACAGTGGTGGCCGTGGGCCGTCCACTGTGTTTACACATAGTGGTGGCACCTCCCGCACTGACCACTGTGTGTAAACACAGTGGCTTGGCCCGTGAGCCGTCCACTATGTTAACACACAGTGGTTCGGCCCAATACCGCCCCCACCCCCCCCCCCCCCCCCCCAAACTTTTGTTTATTTCTTTTTTGGGGAGGGTTTAAACATATATATATATATATGTGTGTGTAAATATCAGTCTCTAAGGGTTAAAAGCTCTTTTTTTTTTTACAGAACATGCAGGAATAATTTAAAATATAGATAGCATAGAAGATCTATATATTTCATTTCTTGCTAAATAAATGTAGAGTAAGATTTTAATTTTCACATGAATACCAATATTCTTTTAGCTAGGTTATCTAGGCTCTAAATATACAGCATTAAATTTATTAGAACTATCAGATTTAACAATTAAATATATCAAAAAGAAAAGGTTCATTTCTCTGATTTTCTAGATCTGTGAATGCTCCTATACTTCTTTTCATTTTTACAAACATATAACAAAAGACTTTGTAAACTAACAAGTTTATCTACAGCAATTTCTTTTCTGCATCTTTCATTTCTTTACTAAAATTGCAGGGATACAAAATAACAGATTTCATTATGAGACAGAATTAAATAAAATTAACAGCAGCCTTATAGATTATAGAACTTAAATAAAAATACAATTTTCTTATAATGGATAGGTTTCAGATAAAAGAAAACAAACATTACAACCTTTCATTCAAAAATACTTTTCTCATAGATTTTTATTTTTTTATACAATAGTCAACTTTTACAATGGGTGAAATAACCCAACTGGTTTCTCATTCCTAGTAATGAGGACTTAAATACAATAATACATTTCTTTATACAGAAATAAAAACAACATAAAGCTCCTCATTTACAATTCTGCGACTAAAGCATAATATTACATTTCCTATTCCTTTTTTTGCAACTAAATAAATCTGCAACTCCTAGCTTTATTTCCTCTTTCCAAGCAACCTGCATACAATCATAAGGTTGTGACCATGGGGTGCTCACCTCCCATCCTAGGCTTACTAGAAGCCACCCCCGAGCTTGGAGAACTAGGTCCTAGATGGGTTACACTCAAGAAAACACTAACAAGCAAAGGGGAATACATAACAAACACAATCTCTTCCCAAGCTAAAACTTCATCACATAATGTGATGTTTTACTAGGGTGGAAGTGGACCAAGTACCCTAGAGGAGATCTGCTAGATAGTAACTCATAGCCAACTCATGGCATCCAAGAAAACACAACAAAACTCATTTAATCCCCCATATCCATATGACCCCCAAAGGCAAACATGTCATATTTGCTCCCCTTATGACCCCCGAACGCATAAACAGAACTATGCAGCAAGGGTCACATGGACAAACCCTTGAGATCACTCTCATGATGAGAGCCTCTCACTCTAAGGCTGTCAAACTCCTTCCACCCCCAAGACCATTCTTACCTCCCAAGGGTAAGGTGGTCTTGGATACTCCCAAAACACAACAAATGCATAAACAGAAATAGGAACAGATACACATAAAGCTTTCACAATTATAATACAATTAAAAAAAATACAATATTTCCATTCAAGCATTCTACCAACAGACTTTCAAATAAACAAATAAGAAGAAACTCCAACCTTGAATCTACCAAGGGTATAATAGGGAGAGCTTGGAGAAGAGCAGCCCAATCCACAAAACGTTTCTGCCACACTTAGCCAAATTTTCCTATTCTCAAACTGGTTTTCCTTCAAAATTTGTCCAAAATCTCCCAAGATGGAGAGTGGGTGATTAGCTCACTAAGCTTCAATCTCTAGCCTAAGAAGGCTTCTCTCACTCCTTCCAACCTCTTGGATAGAGTGAGGGACTCACATTGGTTGGTCTTCCTACACACTCCCTAACCAAGGCACCTCAAGAAGAGGAATGAAATGGGGAAGAGGAATTACACCTATCAAGAAGGTTATCTAACCAAGGATGGCATTCATATAGATGGAATTCGTCCATCTTGGGAAAACCATTTTTTTGGGTGGTTAAACAAGCCCTAGGGGAAAGACATGTGGCCAAATTTGGCCTTCACCCATAGGTACCCCATGAGGCCTAATAAAAATGCTCTAAAACTGACTCTAGGAGTTGATTTAACCCTTAGAAAGTCCACCTAAAGTTAACCTACGGGTCAACTCTGAGTTGACCCTCCTTGTGGCTCACTAACCTAGATTTCTTGGTACCTTCAAGGATAATTAGGAAATATAACAATTAAGCAAAAATGAATCTTTCCAAAAAGGTGACATGACAATTGCCAACACAACATACAACATATGTGTCAAGTGACACTACAAATAATTCCACATCACAAATACACACATGGCAATTGTCCCTTGAATGATTTAAACAATTCAATAAATACAATTTACACTTATGCAAATATTTTACGTTTACGAATAAAATACAATACATGTGTTGTCTCTCCAAATAGACAACCCCTAGTTTTACGAACGCACATAGGCCTAGGCTTGATTCTCCATAATATTTCCATGGTCACATGGATAATTTCCTACGCATCTCAATTTAAACATTACTAATTTCCAATATCCTCATATAATATTAAACATGAAATCAAGAATACAATTCAATCACTCTGCATAGAATTGACATTATACAATACAATTTGCCACATATCAAAGCAATTCACATAAGCAATTCATCATAATCCTCATAATTTAATCCATTCATAAGATATGCAAACATATTCCCATTATCATAATAAAGTCCTGCAAATCAAATAATGACATACATCGTCTCAATGTTCTGATTGATTAAAAAACACGTTTTAAGGACCCGAAACCATTACATCATAGAAAGAAAAAGAGCAGCAAAAGGAATTAAAGTCCGCATACATAGCAACTGGCCAAAAGACCAGCGAACAGAAAGAACAGCAAAACAACAAAACACAGCAAAGAAACTGAGGAGACACTACATAGCAATTTTCTTTAGCAGATCCTCTGCCTTTATCACCAGCTCATCATAGGTCGCCCCGACAGCTTTCAGCTCTTCCAGATCCTTATTCATTTTCTTTTCCTTCCTCTTGCCTCTGGTGCGGGTTCTGGGGCCTTGAGCTTCCCCTGTTCCTTCAGCGTCCAGATCAATTTCCTAGATATCCTTGTCGTCATCAAGCTTACTGATGAGGTTATGAGTATTATTGGCCGAGATTTTCATAATACTAAGGCTCTGCTCCGCAATATTCTTAAGGAACTCCTCAATTTTTTCCACTTTGGTGACTGTATCCGAGAGTGTTTTTTCACTAGTTTCCGCAAGGCTTTTTCTGTCCAGCATCTCCTTTTCAATCTTCTCAAACCTGGGGTTAAAAGAATCTCTGATGTCTTCCGCTTTAGCAATAGTGTTTTTCAGGTCCTCGATATAGTCGGCCATTGTATTCCCCTCTCCAATATTAATGGTCTCCAGAATCAGGACTCTTTTGCATAGTTTTTTATACTCATCCACAGCTTTCTTGTAACCATCAATGAGCCATTCAATCATTTTCATAAAACCATTCAAGGCCTCGGGAGGAGGGCCAGAAGAGGGAGTCACTTTTCCAGGGGTTACCTGTTCATCTTTAGGGATATGGAGGGCGGAGATAGTGTCGGTAACCCTGAGAGTCTCTTCCATTGTCTCCTTATCCAGGTTGTGCTCGGCTTCCAGGGTCCTAGCTTGCTTGTCAGCTTCTGGTTCCTTTCCAGTCTCCTCTTTTTTCTTATGCTTCTTCCGAGTTTGGGCTTGATTTTTACTTTTCTTCTTCAGCAACCCCTTAGAGTTCTTCTTCTCCTCAGAATAATCTGAATCCTCTTCTTCTGAAGAGATGCTGATCAAGGGTTTGCTTTGAAGTTTTTTGCCCTTAGAAGATGAGGGTCTTGATTTCCTCTTCTTACTACTCTCATACTCTGAGTCATCAGAGCTATCCTCATTATCAGACGAGGAGTCATTGTCGGATTCCTCCTCCACTGAAAAAGAAGAATCAGACATATCTTCCTCAGAGTCCACAGAGAGCTGCATCTGGTTAATTTGATTGGCCTTTAAATGGTCATAAATGAGGACCATAAGACCTTGGTACATTGCGGTATCGCCCAGAGGATTCTCTTTGTAGGCTTTTAGGGAGGCATTCATTGAGCAAAGAAAGAAATAAGGAAAATTCACCTTATCATTATGTTTAAAATGGTTTAACAGAACAAAATGATACCCATAGACTTTCGTAAACCTACCATCTAGAGTTATATACCACATTAAAACAAAGAGAATTTCCCGCCAGGGTTTGGCAAAAGCCCTAGGCGGGTAATAGGTTTTGCTCAACTTTACCAGTCTTTTTTTCTCTTTCTCAGTAACTGAGTACCTTTCAATGGCTTCCCTGTTGACCTTCATGTCTCTGTAGAAATTGCAGCCTTCCCTGTTGAGACCCGTAGCTTTAGCAATTAAATCTTCATCAATTTCCACCATTTGATCACCAATTTTTAGCATGCCCTTCTTCCAATTTTTGCAGAAGAGGCTAGTTACCATTCCATCATGGCCGTGTAGTCTCTCTATGAAGTTTGACAGACCACCCTTCTGCAAAATACCCCACACCTCATCCTTCTGTCTCCACTCCTTGCAACTACTTGGCTTATATCATCTCCTATTTCCACCCATGGTGTCGCTTCTCACAGTCAAATTTTGAAAATTGTAGAGCTGGTAAAACAAAGAGCTTTTCGAAGCTAAAAAAAAAACCCAGAAAGTGTGTGAGTTGTTGGCCTTAATGATCTGATTGATTATAAAACAATTTTTGATGGCATTGATGTTATAATGAGTGATTTTCTCATTATAGAAATAACTTGAAGTGCTTACATCAGTACTTTTCATAATTACCCTGTCAATCAAGAGTCTTTGGGGTACTTTGATATCGTTCATCACTTATAATTTGTCTGACATCTTTAGGGATTTCGCTCTCACCCATCCACGTGGTAATTGTCTCATTCTTAACCACCACATTTGCAGCCAATCAGCAGAACAGTTGGCCTCCCGATAGATATGGGATATATGGCATTTTTTAAAGGTTCTAATGATGTCAATAGCAGAAATGATTATGTTGTGAATCGACCATGAGGGTTTTGAAGTCCCATTGAGGCACTTTATTATATTTTTTGAGTCCCCCTCTATCCAAAGATAGGGGAAATTCCATTTTTTGGCTAGGATAATGCCTTGAAGAGCTGCCATAGCTTCTGCTTTGTGATTGGTTTGTGTACCAATAGGGACAGCAATCATCTCTTTGCAAATGCCTCTATGATCTCTAAGAATAGCTCCACAGCCTGAAAGACCTGGGTTTCCTTTGGCTACACCATCAAAATTGATTTTGAGTCAACCTTGGGGAGGGGTTTGCCATTTAGCTTCAAGCCTTTTATTATAGCTGAGATTAGGACCATCGGTGATCTTCATATTCCAAGCCCTTAAGATATTTGACTCTAGGGAGTTGTTTGAGTAACAAGACCCCTCCATGATTCCCATATTTTCTTGGATAGCCCTTTGAATTTTCTAGAAAACAATATCAAATTTAGGGAAACATCCCTGAAGATTCAGTTGTTTCTTTCTTTCCAAAGACCCCACAAAATGTGAGGAAGAGAGAGTTGCCACATACATCTCAGAAAAGAGTTAGTCCATTGAATTTGCCAGGAGGAGAACAAATCTCTGATGTTACTAGGAAACACCCAGGCTAAACTAAAGCTCTTGAGGAAACTTTCCCAAACAGAGGCTGAGAAGGAACAGTGGAGGGAAAGGTGGTCCAAAGACTCTTCCTCTTGGAAGCACAACACACACCTGTTTGGAAGGGCAAAACCTCTACCTTTTAGGTTGTCAACAGTAAGGATCTTATTTTGGAGGATAGTCCAGAAGAAAAAATTGATATTGGGAGTGAGACCTTTTATCCAAGCTTTAGACCAGAAAGGATTTATAGGAGGGGGAGGGGGGATAGGACACAATACATCGAAGACATAGTTAAAATACCTTTGGGATCATGCTTCCAAATCAAGGAGTCCTCTTCATTATTCAGCTAAATAGTAGACAGATGGGTCTTGAGCTTAGAAAGGCTAGGGTGGATACTATCAATGTTCTGCCAATTGTTCCCATCCCAGTAATCTGCCACTAAGGAGCCAAAAGAGCCAATACAGGAAGGGGCATGGGAGGCCCATTCATGGGAATCCATTAGGGGTTTATCAAAAAGCCAGGGTTCCTCCCAGAATCTAACTTTTCTGCCATTTCCAAGTTTCCATATCACTCCTTTAGCAATCACATCTTTACATTTAGAAACATGGTTCCAAATATGGCATCCAAATATGCTGAAATCCGAATTAAGAAAAGAAGAGAGAGAAGAAGACAGGAGATAATACTTACTTCTCCAAATTTTGCACCATTCAGAATCAGAATGAAACCATCTCCAAGCTTGTTTGGACAAGAGAGCTTCATTTAAAGTATGAATCCTCCTGAGACCTAGACCACCTTTTCTTTTTGGCCTACAGACCTGATCCCATGCCACCAAGGACATTCTTTGCTTTTCCTCAACCTCAGACCATAGGAATCTTCTTTGAATTTTCTCAATAGCTTTAGCATACTTGACTAGAATTCTGAAGAGACTAACAGCATAAATAGGAATACTTTGAAGAGTAGCCTTAAGGAAAAGGAGCTTACCAGCTTGACTTAAGAGGGCCCCTTTCCAACCTGCAAGTTTTTTGTGAAATTTGTCAACTAGAGAACTCCAGAAGGAATCAGAAGGGGAAATCCCCATGGGGAGTCCAAGGTAGGTAGCAGGAAGGTTAGCAATCTTACACTCCAGAATTCTACTAATCCTCTGTTGTCTTCTCTCAGGAGTATTAATGAAAAAGACATCACTTTTGGCCCAGTTAATAAGCTATCCCATAGCAGAGGCAAATTTACATAGGGTACTCTTCAGTACTTTAGCTTCTGAGATACTTGATTCCCCCATAATTATTGTATCATCAACAAACTGCTGGTGTGAACAAATAAGGTCAGCAGAAGAAGGTTGGAGGCCCTTAAAGGACCCTTGCTGCACCAAATTTTCCATGGTCCGACCAAAGCATTCTACCAAAATAATGAAAAGGATGGGGGAGATAGGATCTCCTTGCCTAAGGCCTCTCGAGTCTTGGAAAAAAGTTGAAGGAGAACCATTGACAAGAACAGCAAAAGATGCAAAAGTAGTAAGCTGGGAGAAAAGATCCACAACTCTAGGGGCAAACCCAAAAGAAGTGAGAGCTTTCTGGAGAAGAGACCAGTCGACCCTGTCATAGGCTTTGGAGAGGTCAAGCTTAAGGATGAGACCCTGCTTCTTATCTCTAACAATAGAGTGAATGTTCTCATGAACTGTAATAATGGAATCAAGAATTTGTCTTCCAGGAACAAACCCATTTTGTTGGTGTTTAATTAAGGCAGGAAGGATAGACAAAAGTCTAGTAGTCAGGACCTTAGAGATAATCTTGTAAAAGGAGTTGCAGAGGCTAATAGGTTTGAATTTGTCCAAAGAGTCAGCACCTTGAATCTTGGGGATAAGAGCAATAAAAGTACCATTGATTTCTTTCAGGAGTTTTCTAGCCCCAAAGAATTCCTTAACCCCATTGGCTACATCAATCCCAATAATATCCCAAAAATCTTGAAAAAAGAACATTGGGAAACCCTCAAGTCCAGGTGCTTTGTTGCCATCAAAGGAGAAAACAACATTTTTAATTTATGAGATAGAGGGAATGGAAGAGAGGAAGGCATTATTTTGGGCATCAATGAGACAAGGAATGTTCTGAAGAAAAGAGGATTTGGCTTCAACATCCAGATTGTGATCCCTCTTTAGGAGGTCTGAGAAATACCTCTTAGCTTCATTCCTTATTTCATCTTCCTTGACTAGCTCCCCGCTTTCCACAACTAGCTTGTTCATTCTATTGACTGCTTTATGCTTGATAGTCGACATATGGAATAATCTTGTATTCCTGTCCCCTTCGTTGAGCCAAATGCATCTCGATATCTACTTCCAGAACATTTCCTCTTTGGCAATAATGTCATGGTATTTCTTAAGGATCTCGTTTTCATCAGCAATAGACACAGTACTGAAACCATCCTTCTGGATCTGGTCCTGTATTTCTTTAAGGTTTTCCTGAATTTTTCTCTTAGCCTCAAATATATTCCCAAAACTGGTCTTATTCCAGAGTCGAATGTTGTCCTTTACACTTTTGAGCTTCTTAACAACTTTGAACATAGTTGTTCCCTCAACTTTGATACTCCACCATTTCTGAATATTTCTTTTAATGTCGGGGTGAAGGATCCACATTTTTTCAAATCTAAAGGGATAGTTCCTCCTTCTATTGATCAAGTTAGCATTGAAGGTGATTGGAAAATGATCGGATCCAACCCGAATATGGGCAGACAAAGAACAAAAGTACTGACTAAACCAGTCATCAAAAATGAGAGTTCTATCAAGACGCACTTGGATAAGGTCACTACCATTTCGCCTGTTAGTCCAAGTGTAATTGCAACCCTGTATCTCCAAGTCATTAAGAGCTTAGGAGTTAATAAAATCCATGAGGGCCATCCTACTTTCCAACTGAGGAGGACTACCTCCAAATTTTTCCTCCTCTTTCAAAGGCGTGTTAAAGTCTCCCATAACCATCCAACTGAGATTTTTGAAGCTGTCCCTAGCCTGTTTGATCTTTTTCCAAAAAAAATTTCTAGCCTTTAAGGTATTAGGAGCATAAATGTTTGTGAGAACCCATGAAGAACCATCTTTAAGGTGCTCAAATTTGATACAAGAAAAATTACTTTCCTGAATAATGACCTGACCTTTAACAATGTTAAGATTCTAGATGGTAGCAATGCCTCCAGAAGCACCCTCAGAACTACCCCCACTAACATTACCATTTTTGAAGAACTTCAAAGATTCAACTTTTTCTCTACTCATTTTGGTTTCTTGAATAAGAAAAATGTCATGATTTCTATCTCTTATCATATTCCTAATAATGTCATGTTTATGGGGATTGTTTAGTCCCCTTATGTTCCAAGAAATTATCTTCATAGCTACTTACCGATTCCCAGCTCCTTGAGAGTTTTTTGAGTTCCATCTACTATGTTCTTGTTGGCCTCCTTGTCTCTAACTTTGAGGTTAGAGGGCCATCCTGGGGAAGAGGAAATGTATCCCACATCAACTTGAGCTATTCTGCTGGATTTCCTTATTAGAGATGTAGAGGGAGTTGTTGCTTTCTTGTTCCTATATTTTGGTTGCTTCCATTCCGTTTCTATCACAGGAGTAGTTTTCAGGTTGATGAGGATTTTGGAAATTTCTTCTTCATTACCCCATTTAGGAGTTCTTGAGTCAATTGAAACATTGTTCACTGTTCTTGAATTCTGATCCGAATCCGAAAGATTCATACCCAAAATTGCACATTTTTGGGCTTCTTGAATTTCAAAACTAGGTATGGCTAGAGAAGAATTAGTCCTTTCAGTTTGGGGATCAGGGATCTCTCCTTCCTCAGGTTGGTAATCTCTTGCTTCCACTTCCTTGCTTTCATGTGTGTCATCCACCACTTCAGCTATCTCATGTGGAGGATCATTCTGATCTTTCATTTCCTTTTTTTGAGTTGTTCTTATGGGACTGGCTTTGGTTGTTTCATTTCTCTCTGCTTCCTATATTATGGGACTGAAGATAGAGTTTGAGGCTTCCTTCTGTTCCCCCAAAGGAAAAAAAAGATTGAAATTTTCTTCCTTATTTTCTGTGTTTTTAACTTGCCACACCCATTTCTCTAGCATCTTCTGACTTTCAATCTGAGGTTTAAGCTGCTTGGGTTCTACCTTTTGCTTGTTTGGGCAGGAATTTGCCCAATGACCTACTTTTTTATAGTGGAAGCACGCAAAAGGGATAGTTTCATATTCGATATGTTGTTTCCAGGTTCCCAGTTTTGAAACTAGGTCAATTTGTTCTGGCATATCTGCCTCAGGGGCTACTCCAACATAGAACCTTGCATGGGTTAATGTTCTTTTTGAAGCAGTGACTAGGTCTATAGAGAGCAGCTCACCAAAAGAACTTGCTATTCCAGAGAAGATACTTTCTGCCCAATATTCAAGAGGTAATCCTGGAAGCTTTATCTAAACTGGAACTTGGGCCAGAAGAGAATCATTCATGTTTAGTTTTGGATGCCATTTTCTAAGAACCAGAGCTATCTTGCCTACCATCCAGGGGCTCCCGCACAAGATCTTAACATTATCTTCTTCACACAAAAAGGAAAAAGACAGAAGACCTTCGGGTAGTGCCGAAACTTCAACATTTCCTTTAAGGGCCCATTTTCGTTTGACAAAGGCCCTGAGAAATTCAATGTTAGGGTGCGAACCCATAAATTTCCCTACCAAGGAGTTCGACATACTATTGATATTATGGTCCAGAACATGGTCAGGGATGGAGATAGCAAACTTACCACCAGAAGGGTCAGAAATATTCTTTACAGGAGGAAGGGAGGATTTACCAGTTGGTCTAGTTCCAAAAAGGGAAGACCATTTCATTTTCTCCCTCCCGCTATCCACGGGGTCATCTCGTGGAATGGGCCCCCCATTGGACCCTTCCCCCAAATGCCTAGATGAATCTATTGTCACCTCAAGCAGAGTACCATCAGACTGAGAGTCAGCAATAGCGACTGGGAAGTCCGGGGGCTTGTCCTTATCACCAGTAGGACCAACGCCATTGATCTGGCTGATCTCACCATTGGAACCAGGGTTCCTGCCTTGCTGAGAGTTTGAAATTTGGGCTCACACTCCCTTTCTCACTCCTGCTTCCACCATTAAGTTACATCGTCTCAATGTTACCCTATTCTAGGATCATGTAAAATTCTATAGCCACAAAGCATAGAAATGAAGCATCAATATATCAATGTTATCAAATTCATGGGATCATATAAAGTTCTATATCCATAATGCATAAAAATAAAGCATCCATAATAGTTCCAACATGAAAATCATTGAAAAGTTAGGATGGGTCGGGGTAGGGCCTCACACCCTCCCCCTCTAGGCATGAACGTCCTCCTAAAGTTCATCAAAAAGATGAGGGTACTGTGATCTCATACGTGTTGCATCATCCCATGAAGTTGTAACCTCATCATAGCAATCCCACTGGACCCTAACTTGGTCCAGCTCTCGACTTCGAAGGGCCAACGTCCGGAGGGCCAAAATGTGAATGGGCTCCAAAGCTAGATGTCCATCTGACTCCACCTGCAAGGCATCCCAATCTAAAATATGAGACTCATCATAGATATATTTCCTCAAAACTGATACATGAAACACATCATGGATGCGTGACAGGCTAGGTGGCAAAGCTAAGCGATAAGCAGCTGGTCCTATCCTCTCAAGGATCTCAAAAGGTCCAAAAAAGCAAGGTGCGAGCTTAGAACCCTTTCCATAATGGATTTGACTCTTATGCAGTCGCACTCTCAGAAAAAATTTGTCCCCAACCATGTAACTCCGGTCTATCCTCTTTGCATCTGCATACTTCTTATGCCTATCATGTGCCTCTCTAAGGCACTGTCTAATCAAAATTACCTACTACTCCATATCACAAACCATCTCAAGGCCTATGCCCACTCTATCCTCAATATGGTCCCAACTCAAAGGTGTCCTACAAGGTGGCATCCCCAAAGAAGTGTGATGCCCATTATTATAGCCAAACTCTACTAAATGAAGGTACTCCTCCCATATGGTCTGATGATCCATGACATACAAGTGTAGCATATCCTCGAACACCTAGTTAACCTGCTCTGTCTTTCCATTCATTTTTGGATGATAGGTTGTGCTGAAATTGAGCTTGGTGCCCATTGCTACCTGTAATGCCTTCCAAAAGGAAGAACTGAAGAGGGAATCCCTGTCAGAAATAATCTTGCATGGAACACCATGAAGCCTGACAATGTCTCGCAAGAACACCTGTTCCACTGCTGGTGCTATGAAGGTAGTCCGGACTAGTGAGAATTGGGCTACTTTGGTCAACTTGTCAACTGTCACCAAGATAGCATCATGGCAACGAGATGACATGGGAAGACCAATGATGAAATCCATGGATATAGTATCCCACTTCCACTCTGGTATAGCATGAGACTAGAGTAACCCACCTAGATGGCGGTGTTCCGCCTTGACTCACTCAGCAATAAGTTGCCGCATACCTTGACAATGATATAACTACCTCAGGTCTACATGCATCTTCTTAACCCCGGGATACACTGCATAACAAGCTTTATGAGCCTCCATGACAATGAACTCAAGCAATCCCCCGGGAGAAGGTACATAGATGCGCCCTCTATGGCGTAATAGTCCATCGGACTCTTAAGAGTAATCCACATACTTCCCCTCCAAGATCTCCTGAGATCGGATCCTCTGACAAACCTCTAGATACCATCCATCCTCTGGCAACCATTGCAATATATGGTTTCTCAAATCTCTGCTCATAGATATAGTGTATACCTCATGTCATCTCCTACTTAAGGCATCTAAAACTACGTTCTCCTTCCCTTTGATGTAGTGGACATCAAAATCATACTCGCAAAGGAACTCCATCCATCTCCTCTGATGGGCATTAAGATTAGACTAGGTGAAGATGTACTGCAAACTCTAATGGTCTGAATGAAGCTCGAAGTGATGACCCAAAAGGAAGTGTCACCACCTCACAAGTGCATGTACTACTGTTGCAAGCTCTAGGTCATGCATAGGGTAGTTAAGCTCATGAGTCTTAAGTTTCCTAGACTCATACGCTATAACTCTACCCTCCTGCATAAGGACTACTCCTAATCCATCCAAGGAAGTATATGTGCATACCATGAAATCAGTCATGGGGTCTAGCACAATAAGAATAGGTGCACTAGTGAGTGCCCTTTTTAGATCCTGAAAAGCCCTCTAACACTTCTCCATCCACTCGAATTTCTTTCCCTTTCACTGGAGGGATGTGATGGGGTGTGCAACTCTGGAAAATCCCTCAACAAAGCGTCTGTAGTATCCTGCTAAACCCATGAAGCTATTGACCTCTATCACACTGGTTGGCACTGGCCAATCCATAATAGCTCTGATCTTTGATGGGTCAACTGAGATCACATCATTGGATATAACATGCCCAAGGTACTTGACCTCTGATCTAAAGAAATCACACTTTGACAAACTGTCGAACAACTGGTTGTCCCTCAAACACTTCAAAACCTGCCTCAAATGCTCCCCATGCTCCTTCTCATTCTGAGAATATATCAATATGTCATCGAGGAACATAATCACAAATCAGTTGAGGAAAGTGCGGAATACCCCATTCAAGAGACTCATGAATACAGTTGGAGCATTCGTAAGACCGAATGGGACCACAATGAACTCATAGTGCCCATATCTTGTATGAAACGCGGTCTTGTGGATATCACTCTCCACAATCCTCAACTGATGATACCCTAACTTCAGATCTATTTTGGAGAATACTTTAGCACCCTGAAGTTGATCAAACAAGTCATCGATCCTGGGCAAAGGATAGTGGTTCTTGATGGTTACTTTATTAAGTTGCCTATAATCCATGCATAACCGAAGGGACCCATCCTTCTTCACGAAGATGACTGGTGCACCCTAAGGGGAGACACTAGGATGAATGTGACCCTTCTCTAAGAGTTCCTCTAGTTGCATCTTGAGCTCATTAAGCTCATGTGTGGTCATCATATAAGGCGCTCTCAAAATTGGCTCGGCTCCTGGCACCAAATCTATGTGGAAGTCAATCTCTCTGCTCGGTGGCATGCTAGGTAGCTCGGTTGAAAATACATCTGCAAACACCCCAAGGATGAGATGATCATCTATGGAAGGCTCCTTCTCATTTTCTTCCTCTCTATCACTGATGGTGATAGCAAACAACTGGCATCCCTTTCGCATGCTCCCCTTAAGCTGCATAGCGAAAATCATACAAAGAGACACGAGCCTCTGAATCCCAACGATTACTATGGGAGCACCATGATCATCCTCACACTTGATCTTTTTCAGGCAACAATCCATCTTGGCTCTGTGGGCGTAAAGCCAATCCATGCCAAGTACGATGCCATAGGATCCAAGTGGCATAACTCTAAGGTCTACTATGGTGGTGGTATTACCAATCTGGAGCGAACATCCTCTAACCTCTGAATCCACTGACACTCTAGCCCCTGATGCTAACGCCACTTCCCAACTGACACCTTTCCTAACTGCCACTAGCCCGCAACGCTCCACAACTAATGGAGATATAAAGGAGTCAGTCGCCCCTAAGTCAAATAATATAGAAATACTTATACCTCTGATCATACCTACAGCCTCAATGACTCTGGCCTGGTGCTCTGCCTGGTGGTTGTCAACCACCGCAAAGACCCTATGGTACGTTCCCATATCTCCAACTATAGGCTTTGATGCTGCCATCATCTGATTACCTACCATCTAACCCTACAGACACTCTCTCGCCATGTGCCCCATGGCTCCACATGTGAAACAGGCACCATGTGCCTGAAACTGTGCACCCTGAGGCCTAAAGTAAGGTTGCCCACCTGTCCTGCTCAAACCACTGTACCCACCCCTGGAGGACTGCTGAGTCTGTGCCGGAGGTGTGTATGTACCATGTGCTCTCTGGTCGCGTCTAGGACCCTGTGACTGCCACTTCTTGGGCTTAAAGCCTTGTTGTCCTTGAGGGGGCCTCTGTCTCTGACTCTACTGTGACTGTTGTGGAGGAGGGGGTTTATAGGACCCTAATGTTTTTCTGTGGTTGCCTTTCCAGTGGGGTTTCTGAAACCCGAAAGGCTAGGGTGTCAGGTTTTGGTTCTGAAACGGATCCCTCGTGTCCTGTGGTCGGACCTGAATCTCCTCGGCTATAAAGGCCTTCTCCATGTCAACCTAAAGGCTCCTTGGAGCAGCCATCCTCACCAGTCCTGCTATCCCAACATTAAGTCCCCTGATAAATCGGTTGACGAGAAGCTTCTCATCCTTCAGGTAGTCTACATAAGGTAGGAGCTCAATGAACTTGCTCTCATACTGGATCACTGAGAGACCCTTCTACTGGAGGTTGTGGAACTCATTGATCCTACGCTACCTGAAGTGCTCTGACAAGTACCTCTCCCTGAACCTCTCTGTGAAGATTTCCCATGTGAGGGTGTCTACAGTTAGACCACACTTGAATTCCTCTTGTTTCTACCATGTGGAGGTCGTCGATCTCAAAAGGTGGACTGCAACTCGTGCCTTCAGATTGCTTTCATAAGAACGCAATGCGAAGCACCGATCTAGGCTCAAAAGCCAAGCCTCTGCCTCTACCCCATTGGTAGATCCCCCAAAAGATGGTGGCTGGAGGTGCAAAACCTCTCTGATCAGATCCCCTGGTTCTTGACATGTCCTCTCAATATAAACAGGTGCAGCTACCGGAGGTGGTTCAGGTAGATGAATGGACTCAGGCTCGTGCTCAGCTTGGCCCTCTAAGGAATTAGGAGGTGGACTCCTACTCCATTCCCTATCTATTGATGTAAGGCTCCCTGAGTTCTGATTATCTGCATGATGGTCAACTCTTGGAATCCTATCCTGCCCTATCCCAGTCAGGTTCTGAAGTGCTAGTAAGATGTCTCAGTTTGGGTCAACCGATGGTTCGGGAGGGGCCTCTGGGTTCCCTTCTGGAACCGGTTCCTCCCTATCAACATCCTCGTGTGCCATACGTGTACGCTTAGGACCCCTTCTGCGCTTGCGATCTTGTCGCGTAGTCGGAGGCATCCTTATGAGAAAATAAAATGAAAATAAAATAAATAATAATTTTTGAGGAAAAATTTAATTAATTAAATAATTAAAGTGAAACGTAATGGAGAAAGGTTCATAGTGTTGGAAACCTTGCTCTGATACCAAAATGTCGTGCCCAAAATTTTGGGCTAAAAACAGAACAATTTAAAAAAAAAAAAAAAACACTTAAACTCTAAAAATAATCTACATTTAAAGGGAATTAAATAAGTCTTGCCTTAACTAGGATGAAAATAGAATTGTTTTTCTAAGGTTGGCCTAATTAACCAACTCAAATAAGCAACATTAATTAATGGAGACTAACTAATCCCAAGAGGGTTGTCGCAAATTAGATAGTTAATTTAATTATCTTAATTAAGTTGCCTCTAAATAAAATCGAGGGAAAATTAGATATGTCAAATGCATTTAAATCATTCTCGACCCAATAATGATAATGCTATTTAAATTAATTAATAATTCTCGTTTACAAATTTTTCCCAACTTAATTTCCACTTGACGACATATTTAATTAAATACAAAAATTATCTAAGAAATGTCCTTATTATAATTCCTTGATAAAATTACGTCAATAATGCAATAAGATAACTATATAAAATTTAATAAAATAAATTTAAATAGGTCTTCTACTTAACCCCAAATATGTATAATTAATTGTATATATACCTATATGTAGAAAATATAGCATATATATAAATTATATACATATAAACAATTTGGGTAAACAATCTTTATAGTTTAACCTATTTATACATGTATATTTCTTTTAATAAAAAAAGAACCAACTATGCCCATTAAATATTATCATGCAACTATTAAATAACTTTAAATTTTAAGTTATAATTTAAAAACTTAATTCAAATTCCCCCTCATAATTTACATGCAAACCCTAAGTTTAAAAATTATAATAAAGGCTAAAATTCAAATACTTCTTTTATGTTTCTATGCTAACCCTAACCCGAATCTGGGCTAGGGTTGCATTACTAAAATACTCCTATTATTAAAATGCTAACCCTAACCCGAAATTGGGTTAGGATTGCATATTCTTTCTCTTTTCCTATTTTCTTATACCCTAACCCAAATTTGGGTTAGGGTTTAATATATTTATTATTTTTTTATGAGTGTGTGTTTGTGTGTTTTGTGCAGGGCCGAACTAGGGCAAGGCGGTGGCCATGGAAAGGCGGAGGCCGAAGGAAGGTTAGGCATTCACGATGTGGGCTCCCCCCGGTCGCCACATAGTGGCGGGCGGTGTCGTCCACTGTGTGCACCCACAGTGGCGGTCAGTGTTGTCCACTATGTGTGCACATAGTGGTGGCCGGTGTCGTCCACTGTGTGTAAGCACAGTGGCTGCCGTAGGTCGTCCACTGTGTTTACACACAGTGGCGGCACCTCCCGCACCGACCACTGTGTGTAAACACAGTGGCTCGGCCCGTGAGCCGTCCACTGTGTTAACACATAGTGGTTCGGCCCGATACTGCCCTGATGAATACTAAGAGGGGGGGTGAATTAGTATGCCAAAAATCTTTGCACTAAAACACTTACACAGTCTAAAGATAAATCGATAAAGCAGTCTGACAGTCAAACTGGTTACCACACATACAAACCAAAATGTGAATAAAACATTCACCCACAAAAGCAATACAACCATAACACAACATATTTGACGTGGAAACCCAACTGGGAAAAACCACGGTGAGATGGAACTCACAAGTCACTATCTGCAGAATAGAAACCAGACCGGTTAAGGTCAGACTGGTTAAGGTCTTACAATGTTCTTCACCAGAATAGATCCTATTAGGAATCTCAATCTCTGTTAGGAGATAAGTCCGATTAAAGACTACCTTGTTAGAGGATTTTAGATTCACATGTGTGAACCACCTTGTTAGAGGATTTTACAAAGGCTTTGAGGCCTACCCGGTTAGGGGCTACTGACTTGTTAAAGATGTGAGTAATCAACAAGTGTTTGATCTATCTAATAGCACAAACTGCTTGGTTAGATCCAGTATTGCTCACAGCTAATGCATTCCAGTATTACTTCAATCTTCTCTATCTCTCTCTCAGTTACAGCTCGATCTTCTCAGATAAGATCGCTCTTCCAACAACTCAACATCCACCTTAAACCCTAGCTCAACATTAACCCTTTTCACAACAACCTAAAACCCTAGACATGATGTCCTTTTAAAGGAATCTGATTTCATGTCGGTCCAATAGGATTTCTTTACAATTTCCTAGGTTCAATAAACCTAGACATACTTAGTAACACGACACAGGAATCACCGTTAATGTGTCGGCACCGTCAAACAATCGGTGGATTGGTAACTCATCACAAAATGTCGGTTGGTAACTCATCACAGATTATTACCGGTTCATACAAAATACCGCTTGCCGGTTTGACAAAAATGAAGACTGGTAAGAATGTGTTGTGCCGCTTTGCTCCCTCGTACCGCTTGTGATCTGCGAACCGCTTGGGGTCGACATGCCGCTTCAGACCGGAAAACACATTCTGCAAAATCACTACTAGTCTAAAGACTAGAATACAACATACCGATTGGAACAAATACTGGTTGAGCATGAGCTCATACATATAAAGGGGATCTCAATACAAGTGTGTGTCCATCAATGACAATCACAACATAAACATCAAAAATTCCAACATGCCCCCCCCCCAAACTTTTGTTTATTTCTTTTTGGGGGGGTTTAAAAATATATATATGTATAAAATATCAGTCTCTAAGGGTTAAAAGCTCTTTTTTTTTTTTGACAGAATATGCAGGAATAATTTAAAATATAGATAGCATAGAAGATCTATATATTTCATTTCTTGCTAAATAAATGTAGAGTAAGATTTTAATTTTCACATGAATACCAATATTCTTTTAGCTAGGTTATCTAGGCTCTAAATATACAGCATTAAATTTATTAGAACTATCAGATTTAACAGTTAAATATATCAAAAAGAAAAGGTTCATTTCTCTGATTTTCTAGATCTGTGAATACTCCTATATCTCTTTTCATTTTTACAAACATATAACAAAAGACTTTGTAAACTAACAGGTTTATCTACAGCAATTTCTTTTCTGCATCTTTCATTTCTTTACTAAAATTACAAGTATCCAAAATAACAGATTTCATTATGAGACAGAATTAAATAAAATTAACAGCAGCCTTATAGATTACAAAACTTAAATAAAAATGCAATTTTCTTATAATGGATAGGTTTCAGATAAAAGAAAACAAACATTACAACCTTTCATTCAAAAATACTTTTCTCATAGAATTTTTTTTTTTTATACAATAGTCAACTTTTACAATGGGTGAAATAACCCAACTGGTCTCTCATGGATAATTTCCTGCGCATCTCAATTTAAACATTAGTACTTTCCAATATCCTCATATAATATTAAACATGAAATCAAGAATACAATTCAATCACTTTGCATAGAATTGACATTATACAATACAATTTGCCACATATCAAAGCAATTCACATAAGCAATTTATCATAATCCTCATAATTTAATCCATTCATAAGATATGCAAACATATTCCCATTATCATAATAAAGTCTTGCAAATCAAATAATGACATACATCGTCTCAATGTTACCCTATTCTAGGATCATATAAAATTCTATATCCACAAAGCATAGAAATGAAGCATCAATATATCAATGTTATCAAATTTGTGGGATCATATAAAGTTCTATATCCATAATGCATAAAAATAAAGCATCCATAATAGTTTCAACATGAAAAACATTGAAAAGCTAGGATGGGTCGGGGTAGGGCCTCACAACTTTAAATACATTCAATACTCGATAAGTACTTCACCCATAAACATATCCATGAGGTGCATAACCATTAGCTCTGCATGCATAATCACTCAAACAAAGAATGCTTAATCATCACATGAAAAATGCACAACTTATGACACATAGATTTTTCATGTGGAAACCCAAATGGGAAAAACCACGGTGAGGATGAATACCCACAAGCTTGTTTTGAACTCTTTTGAAGCTCGCTATGTTAGGAGCCTAGTTCGTTTAAAGACTTTACAATAAGGTTTTGCTAGGAACTGATCTTGTTAAAGATCACCCCGTTAAGGGATGGATATATACCCTGTTAAAGGTTGAAACATTGTTAAAGGTTACCTCACTAGAGGATTTAAAGAACTCAATGAACTTGAGTCAACTGGTTAGAGGATTTATAGTAAGCCTGTTAAAGCTACCCAGAAAAGGGATTTTCCTTTTGTTGAAATGGTTAGAAGACAACAGGTAAAACTCTGATCTGATAATAGCACTATATGCTAAGGCAGATCCTTTTCAGTTCCTCTACTCTACAATCACGCTCTATAGTTTTCACTCATTGGTCTGGCAAGTATCTCATTGGTGAGAGGGAACGACCCAAAGTGGTGACGAGCTAAAGCCAAGCTCTTCCGAACCACTCTAAATAACTATGGATGCAATGAAAGTTGTAGACAACGGGTGCTGGAATGGTATTGCGACGATTTATTCGCCGGATCAATACCCACCCGAACGGATGCCCTTACTAGAATCTCTTGTTTCTAGAGGCCAAAATCCTTCTATCTGTTGGCTCAAGGATTGTGATACATGCATGCCGAAGACACCTCTCATGTACTCCTTAGTTAGAGATAGCAAGTTCTTGGGAAGTGATGCCCCTTGAACTCGAAGCTTGGTATGCCTGAGAAGTGAGTGCACTGTAAGCGGGAGTCGGTGCTACCAAGCGTCTAGCTATCCGACTGAGTGTTGTATTTTATGGTTAGAGGATTCAATAGATATTGTCCTTGCTAGCCATAGGATTTGTTGTGAATGTGCTTGATTGTCTTGAGTCAAAGTCAAACAAACATTTTGTCTTTCGTGATTGTCAAAGGTTAAATCAAAAACAAACTTTCAGAAGTGCTCATAATCAACTTGGGTTTTCAAAATCAACAACCTTCAATTCAAAACAAAATTCAAACAAAAGTCCAAATTTGTCCAAGTATTCATCCAACATTTGAACATGGCTTGTCAAAACATTAAATATCTTTGTTTCAAAATTCATGTCACTTTAGGCTAGGTTTTTCATAGTCCAACTTAGGTCCTAGGGCATATTGTCATCTCCCTTCATTTTAGTCCTTTTCATTGCAAGCGTCCTCATTTTGCACTTAGGTTCAAAATCATTTCCCTAAGTTTGCATTTCATTGTCATGTCCAAGCTAGATTTCCATTTAGGTGACATTCGTGCATTATCCTTGTCATGCTAAAATTAGGTCTTGCCTAGGTTGCATTTTGCATATTCCAAGTCATTGGTCTTTGCATATCCTTATCATTGTATTGTCATCTTGTCTTGGCTTCATCTTGTCATATCATATCCTTAGATCATTTTCATGTCATATCATAAGTCATTGTCATAATCATTGCCTTCTGGCATTTAGTCTCAAAATTTGGTTTGTCAAACTTAAAAAATCAAAACTTTGGATGATACCCTAAGTTGTTGTTAGGGAATCTTGACCTTGTCTAAAAGTTGTCCTTTCATTAATATCATTTTTGTCAAACCTAGTTTAGTATCCAAGCATATAGGTGAGACATTGTCAATTTGTCCTATTATCATTTGGTCCTTTGTCCTTTAAGGTCTTGACTTCATTTCAATTTCCCAAGGTTGTGTCTTTAGATAGGAATTTGGGAATGCATCAAAGCAATATTAAACTAGCTCAACCACAAAAACTAGATTGCAATGATAATAAATCCTAATACAATCAATAAAGGCATGAAGATGAAATACTAAAATAAAATGCAAACCAAAGCATGTATCTCCTTCATTGTTCCTCCATTGTCCTTCTTTCTCCTTCAAATTACTTTGTTTGTGGATCTCACCTACAAGTGCAAAATGCAAGTATGAAAACAAGAAAGATTAACAAGATAAAAATTTTAGCATAAGGATACTAGAAGCGTGGTTGATTGATTGATTGAAGAAAATCATCCAATTTATAGACAAATTGGAGAGAAGACAAGATTAGCATGAAGAGATTTGAATGGAAATTCAAATCAAGAATGGCAAATTATGCACAAATTATGACAAGATTAAAATGTCATTCCCATGACAAAAGGGAAGAGAGAAAATAGCCTCCATGATTGCAACAAATGGAAGCATAAACATAGGAGAAAATTAGGGGGAAAATAGGAGAAATAGAAATTAGGAATTAGGAGAAATTAGTAAATTGGAAAATTGAGGAAAAAGATGAAATAGAAATTAGGTGAATTAATTAATAGGTTTTCATCCATTAATTAATTCATGAAAAAGACCTAGGACTAAATAAATAGATTTATTTAACCCGCCAAGAAGAAGAAAAGGATTAAATGAACAAATAATAAAACCCTAGAAATAAGAGGACAAGGAATTAGGTCAAGAAAACAAGAAATTAATGTAGGTTTGATCATGATTCTAATTGACAAAGGACCAATGTTGATAAACAATTGAGATTGGTTGACAAATTGACCAAGATTGACAAAGAGATCAAATTGATAGGTGCCAATTGATGAGGAACAATGACTAATTGATCCAAATTGGCATGATTGAAAAGGACAACGATCGATGACAAATCGATCGCAAAATGACAAGATTGACCAGGACAAGGATCGATGACGAATCGATCGCAAAATGACAAGATTGACAAGGATGAGGATCGATGATGAATCGATCACAAGATGACAAGATTGACAAGGATGAGGATCGATGACAAATTGATCGCAAGATGACAAGATTGACAAGGACAAGGATCGATGACGAATCGATCGCAAGATGACAAGATTGACAAGGACGAGGATTGACCAAAATCATGACTGAAGATTGTTATCAACAAGACCTAATTTGAAAGCGATAAAAATGAGGAATGCAGAAGAAGGACTCGATGCTCACAAATGATAAAGACCAAGTGTGCAACATAGAAATGTTAATGCGACGCAAGAACCCTAAAATAAGGTAATGCGCAAATGTTAAAGTATGACTCCACAAGCGTTGACCATTTTTAGATGTCTACATTTTACCCCTCTTTGAGACAATGCGATTCTAAGCATTGTTTCAAAGAACAATAATGAAAATGCCCCAGACAATAACAATGACATATGCATGCCCCCTCGAGGAATTGGTCGGAAAAATCCAGAAAAGAGGCCAAGTGATCGATAAGAATGACAGAAGACGATAGGTTCGAGATCGGACCGCCAAGACTGACGGAAGAAATGTTAGTAAGCAGAAATTAGATAGAGGACAGTTAGAGATGAAGGAAAACCTGCTTTTACAAATGCACATAAGTAGGTGAGAACCTTTATTTATTGTAGAAAAGTGGATGCAGAGCATCATGGCATTGAAGGCCAGAGCTGGAACGCAACCCCTTTTGCAAAAGACAGACACATCGCACACAAGGAATGAGTGAAGCATCCTAGGGTGCATACATCAAGGGTAGAGGTATGTACGGCGTTCACAAAGTAAATGTACTTATCACAGACACCCAATGATATAGTTTCCCCAGTTTGTGACAAACATTCCACAAACAGCAAACACAACAAAAAAAGGAAAGGGACCATGAACCATCTCGGTCACTCTAAATCACTTAGTGACATCATCGAGCAACATAGGAACATGATTGAAGCCAAAGATAAATCAGTAAAAAGATAAGATGCACAAATTCAACCAAGTCAAACAAACATTCTGATCGTCATTGTCAAAAGTGGAAAACAAGAATGATCATGTTGTCTGGTTTCAGGGAATGCGGTACCCCGTCTAAGATAGGACACAGTTTGGTTTCGAGTATACCACATCCTGTATAAGACCCATGATAATATTGACAAGGACCAATGGTAATGTTGATGCTATTTTGATTGATGTGACAACTGTGATCAGGTTGAATGCTTTCTTGGTCGAACAGTTCATCTGTTAATGTGTGATTTCATTAAAGCACAATGTTTGATTGATTGTCATTGGATGTATGCTCAACAATCTGTCTATGCACAAGGGGATCATTTATTGACAAAATGCAAAATGCCAAAGGAATTGTTTTTGGATTGTGATGTTTTGGAATTTTTTGGGTTTTGAGTTTTTTTACAATTTTTTTGTTCGTTTTTCATGACTTTATTTGATTTTTAAGGATTTTTTCAGGACATTATATGATTTTTTTTTAGGGATTTTTTTCAAGACATTTTATGAATGTTTTTGAATTATTTCAGGACATTTTTCAATTTTTATGATTTTGCCCCCAGTGTCTAGCAAGGCAAGGAATATGACAGGTGAATAAATAGGCTTGCTGAAATGATGGTGGATAGAGGGAAGACAAAGGCCTTTTATTATGGAGAAAATACAGATGCAATTTTCAAGGGCTATTGTGTGATGGGACAAGAGACTAGATATGACAATGTAAAGCAAGAACATGGCATGAGGGACATGTCAAGAGGTTTTTGAAACTATGTTTAAATTTTGCGTCCTTATGTCAGATCAAGATCAAGGAATGAAAAAGAGTGTATTGATAGTGATAAGATATGGATAGGATAAGAAAGACCAAGAATGGATAAGGGACATGGATTGAAGGTCGAGATTGGCTAAGGGATAGTGGCAGAAAGTTGCAATAAGCCAGGGAATATGGATGAAAGGTTATAATAAGAAAATGGATAGAGACCAAAAGCTATGATGGACTAAAAGCTGCAAACAAGATGCATGATGCTCATGAAGATCCTCAGCCTTGTAACATATACTTCAGTAATAAAACCAAAACTGCTAAACATGCAAACTCAAAAGCATGTGAACATCATAACACTCATAACACCAGATTTAACGTGGAAACCCAAATAGGGAAAAACCACTGTGGGATTTCGGACCTACTAAGAAATATACTCTTCTAGAGTATGCTCGGTTAAAAGCAAATCCTGTTAAAGATTACAAACACATTGCTAGATGTGACCCGGTTAAGGGATTTCCCTCAGATCTGTTAGGATCTTCACCTTGTTAGAAGTGACCTTGTTAAAGGATTTCAAACACTCACTCAGAATGTCACCTTGCTAGAGGGTTTTACAAATAAGACTGTTAAGTCCACTCGGTTAAGAGATTTTCTATCACTTTACAAAATAATAGTAATACAAAACCAATCTGCAACTTCACATCTAAAATGCTAAAGCAGATTCTTATTTGCGCAATACAATATAGACATAGAACTAATCGTGTCCATCTGTTGGGCTCTATACTCTATTATTCAAAATAGGTCTTCAAGCTTCAGTGCTCGGTAATCACTATGTAGCATCCCTGTGCATACACTTGCCCGCATACATTGCTTATTAACAGTTCCTTATTTATAAACAATAGCTAACCGCTTAATCTCCTTGATCACATTTCCCATGATCAATCATAGCCATCAGATCTTCAAACTTTGTCCAGGTTCAATGTATCCTTTGATCTGAAAACATTTTACCCCGCCTTGGAACTTGCATACATTTTTTGGAACTTGTGGTAGGGTATTGTGGTTCAATCTAGACTGTAGATCTTCCTGTCGATTTTCCTTTGCCATAGATTCTTTAACAAACTTCATTCACGACCAATCATTTAATCATAGCCAGCTCATCAGCTTCCTTCATTAAATAATGCTTTTATTCATTCAATGCATTCTGTTATTGCTCGGTTGCAACTCAATAAATACTAAAATTCACTCAGTAGACATACCACCTTCATTAACTGATAGCGATAACCTTAGGGTTTACCGACTAGGTTCCTTAGGGTTTACCGACTAGGTTATTTGCTCGGTAACATAGTATAGTATTAACCTTACAATCAATAACATATGTATGATATCAAAACAATCTAAACATCATGATCTCATCATTGTCTAACTCGGTAATAGTTGCCCATTGAATAACTTATTTCTCCCCTTATTCATCATATTCTTTCTATGTCTTTTACCGACATCTTTATACTCATCAAATCATAGTTCTCAAGATATGGCAACATCATACTGAATTAGAAAATCAATTTCTTGACATCAATGGCAAAATAATAATATTAAGACAGTAAAACATCATTGATCAGTTATATCCATAATCATCAACAACCTTCTCAATATCCTTATTGAAATGCCAACAATCTCTCCTTGTCTGTTATAATGCCAAATGCCAACAATCTCCCCCTTTGGCATTGATGGTAAAACCAATTGATTTGACCTAATTGATTCAGATTGGTGTGAGATTCTGAAATGCTGAAATGCTCTCCCCCTGTCATCATTCTTCTCCCCCATAGATTAGTATCCATTCCTTTTCTCCAGTCTTCTCCCCCTTTGACAACAATGCCAAAAAGTAACGAACTAAAACATGATTTCTTTCGCTGAGAAGTGAATTCCTGTTGTTATGTGTCAACTTACTCTCGGTCAGAGCATTTTGTCTTCAATTCATGTTCCCTGCATTATTTCCTGTATTGTTTCCTGCACACCTTTAGAAAACATCCTAAAGTGTGTAAATCAGCATCAACTCCTAAAAGATATTTTGTAGAGTCATCGAATTGATGCTTTCACCGAACTCGGTCAATGAATAGAAGATAGGGGTAGGACCCCTAACTTACTTCTGAGATACTCAAAAGTGTCCCTTGGTAATGGCTTGGTGAAGATATCTGCTATTTGTTCCTTTGTGCTAACATACTCCAACACCACTTTCTTCTCTTGAGCTTCTTCTCTAAGATAATGATATTTGATAAAGATGTGCTCTGTCTTAGAGTGCATAACAGGATTCTTTCAAATGTTAATGGCACTAGTATTGTCACAGAATATAGTTACTGGCTCGGTAACTTTCTCATTTATACTTTCCAACAGTTGTTTGATCCATGCTATGTTGGTACAATTCAATGCTGCAGCAATGTATTCAGCTTTTGTTGTTGACTGTGAAACACATCCTTGTTTCTTGCTAAGCCAACTCACTAGTCTTTCTCCTAAAAAGAAATCTCCTCCACTTGTGCTTTTCCTGTCATCAATGTTGCCTGCCCAATCAGCATCAATATAAACTTTTAAATCAAAATCATTTCTTTTCTGATATACTAAGCCATAATCCTCAGTGCCTTTTAAGTATCTGAAAAATTCTCTTGATTGTTGTCATGTGTGTTTCCTTAGGATCTGCAGAGAATCTTTCAACTATACCTACTGCATGTGCTATGTCTGGACTGCTGTGAACAACATATTGTAGCTTTCCAATCATGGATCAGTAAAGTGTCTCATCAATAGATACAAATTCATCATTCTTTGATAATTTTTAGTTGGTAGTCATAGGAGTACTTACTGGTTTTGAATCCTCCATTCCAAATTTCTTGAAGATTTCCTTTATGTACTTGGATTGAGTAATGAAAATCTCATCTTTCATTTGCAGTATCTGTAAACCTATAAAATGCTTTATCTCACCGATTAATGGCATCTCAAATTCTTTGCTCATTTTATTTCCAAAGTTCTTACATAGAGAGTCATTTCCACAAAATATAATATCATCAACAAATATGGTTGAGATCAGTATTCCATTTTCATCATTCTTCATGTACATGTTACTATTTTCACTTGTTCTTATAAAACCAATCTTGATTAAATAAGAGTGTAGTCTTTCATACCATGCTCTAGGTGCTTGTTTTGGACCATATAAAGCTTTGTTCAATTTACATACCTGATCTTTATTCTTGTCTTTAACAAATCCTTCAGGTTGTTCAATAAAAACTTCTTCTTCTAATATACCATTCAAAAATGTAGATTTGACATCCATTTGATATACTTTGAAATTTTTGAAAGAAGCATATGCCAACAATGTTCTTACTCCTTCTAGTCTAGCCACAGGTGCAAAAGTTTCACCATAATCAATTCCTTCTTCTTGAGCATAACCTTTGCAAACTAGTCTAGCTTTATTTCGAATGACCTCTCCTTTTTCATTCAACTTGTTTCTGAAAATCCACTTTGTATCGATTACATTTTTGTCCGTAGGTCTTGAGATCAGTGTCCATGTGTCATTCTTCTTGATTTGATCAATCTCTTCTGTCATAGCATTTATCCAATCTTCACTGTTAAATGCCTCTTTCACTATTCTCGATTCAAATTCAGATATCACACATGTGTTCTATCTCAGTTTGTTCCTTGTCATCACTAGATCATCCTTATCTCCTATAATCTGACTTGATGCATGATGTCTTCTGACATACTTGGCTAATACAGGCTCAGTAGGCTTTGTATGATCTTCTTCATCACTCGGTAACTAGATATTTTCTTCATTTCCTTCTACAGTTTTCTCGATAGGACTTGTTGGTTGAACATAGACAAATTCATCATAATCTTCTGATTCTTTGGAATTTCCTTCATCATTTCTTTCTGCAAATTCATCAATTTTCACATTTGCACTTTCTACTATTTTGTTAGATGATTTGATCAAACATTTAAATGCTTTACTTCTAAGAATAACCAAGAAATGTTCCTTCTTCACTTTTCTAATCAAACTTGCCATTTCTATCATCCTTATGTACATAGAATCTACTTCCAAAGATTTTAAAATAACTCACATTAGGTTTCTTGTCATACCAGATTTCATATGGTGTCTTCAAAGTACCTTTCTTCAGTTGTACTCAGTTCAGGGTGTAAACTATTATGCTTATTGCTTCTCTCCAAAATGTTTGTGGCACTTTCTTTTCAGTCATTAGGGTTCTGGCACAATCCACAATAGATCTGTTTCTTCTCTCAGCAATTCCATTTTGTTGTGGAGTTCTCGGTGCAGAGACTTGTCTTTTTATACCATGATCATTGCAGAATAAGTTGAACTCATCAGATATGAACTCTCCTCCTCTATCTGATCTAAGACATTTCAGTTGTCTTCCTGTTTCATTTTCAACTCTTGCCTTGTACCATTTAAACATTTGAAAAGCTTCTGATTTTTCTTTTAAAAACATAACTGACATCATCCTTGAGTAATCATCCACAAATAACATGAAATATTTATCACCATAATAACTTTGAACTTTCATAGGACCACAAAGATCGGTGTGCACAAGATCTAAAATTCCCTTAGAGGTGTAGGACTTACTTGTAAAGCTTGATCTTGTCATTTTACCCATCTGGCATCCTCGGCACATAGCATTCTCAGGTTTCTCAAGACTCGGTAGACCTCTTACTCGGTGCTTCTTGCTTATTTTGATCAGATTATCAAAATTTACATGACAAAACCTTTTATGCCATAACCAGGTATCATCTATCTTTGCATACAGACATTTATTCTGAGTTGAGTCAAGGTGAAATGTGTTACCTTTTCTTTGTGTCCCTGTAGTAGCTAACTTTCCATGCTTGTCATGAACTTTGACAATTCCTTTCTAAAATTCTATTCGGTATCCTGTATTGTTTAGTTGTGCTACACTCAACAAATTATATTTCAAACCTTCAACCCAATAAACATCATTGCACTTTGCATTGTCAAGAAGTGTTATGGATCCTTTACCTTTTACTAGACATGGTGCATCATTACCAAATCTTACATAGCCTCCATCATAGTCTTCTAACATAACAAACTTGTGTTTATCACCTGTCATGTGATGTGAGCATCCACTATCTATGATCCAAGAGTCATTAGTATTTATGTGAGATATTAGGGCTTTTTCTTCATACCTTTCTTCATCTGATCCATCTTTGATAGACACATAAACTACTTCCTCTGTATCAGTTTCATCTGATTTATCATCATTGGATTCCTCATTGGCTATTAAGCATGTCTTTCTATCTCTTCTTCTGAAGTCTCGGTGTCCTCTATAATGATTATCTTTCTATCCGTCATCTCGGTAATCTCTCTTTTCAGTAGAATCTTTGTCAGGATAGTTAGAAGCCATATGTCCTATCTTATCACAATTGAAACATTTCAAAGGTAGTTTTCCTTTATACTTACCTTTGCCTCTCGGTAACCTTCTGGCTAATAGTGCTTCAAACTCTTCTTGCTTTCTGATTTCCTCATACAGTTTGTGTACTTCCTCCATGTTCTTGCAAAATCTTTCACTTGCTCTATTGTGATCTCCTTCAGAGTACTTATACTTTCTTTCATTGTAATCATTAGATTCATCAAGATGAAAAGAACAAAATGCAAATTCAACTTTATTTACCGAAGACCCGCTATTATCAAAGTTGCTTAACTCAAATGCATGTAGCTTGCCAATAGTAGCATCTAAAGAAACTGACATATTGGGTACAGACCTCAATTCATTGATTGCAGAGACTTGGATTGCATAAGTCGGTAGAAGGGTTCTTAACAACTTACTTGTTATATCGTTTTCTTCAATAGTTCCACCTGCTCCTTTGATTTGATTGACAATCTCCTTTAGTCTTGTACTATACTGGGTTATGTTCTCACCTTCATTCATCCTCATAGATTCAATTTGTCCTCTTAGACTATCCACTTTTGCTCTTTGAACATGTTCATCTCCACCATACATAGATATGAGCTTGTCCCACATTGCCTTTGCATCATTGCAGCCTTCTAGATCATTAAACTCTAAATCGGTCAATGCAGATGTTATTTCAATCATTGCTTGGATATGTTCTTGCTTTGCCTTTATCTCTTCCATTGTCAATGGATCGGTGCTTGGTGTGATGAAATCATTCTCCAGATAATATACAGCATATTCTCCAACTCCTGATAGGTGCAGCTTCATCCTTTTCTGCCATGTAGAGAAACTTGACTTGTTCAGCTTCGGTGCATCCCTCTTATACATCTTTGGATCTTTTGCCTCAAGTACCTTTAAACTTTTTCTTCCAGAGTCCAAAGCTCTGATACCAATTGATAGTTCTGATACTTAATGTTAAGTACAGATGCCAAGCTAATAAGATGAGAGGGGGGGTGAATCATACAAACTTAATCTTCCATAAAAACATCAGATTCAACCTCGGTAACATATACTTCAGTAATAAAACCAAAACTGCTAAACATGCAAACTCAAAAGCATGTGAACATCATAACACTCATAACACTAGATTTAATGTGGAAACCCAAATAGGGAAAAACCATTGTGGGATTTCGGACCCACTAAGAAATATACTCTTCTAGAGTATGCTCGGTTAAAAGCAAATCCTGTTAAAGATTACAAACACATTCCTAGATGTGACCCGGTTAAGGGATTTCCCTCAGATCTGTTAGGATCTTTACCTTGTTAGAAGTGACCTTGTTAAAGGATTTCAAACACTCACTCAGAATGTCACCTTGCTAGAGGGTTTTACAAATAAGACTGTTAAGTCCACTCGGTTAAGAGATTTTCTGTCACTTTACAAAATAACAATAATAAAAATCTATCTGCAACTTCACATCTAAAATGCTAAAGCAGATTCTTATTTTCTCAATACAATATAGACATAGAACTAATCTTGTCCATCTGTTGGGCTCTATACTCTGTTATTCAAAATAGGTCTTCAAGCTTCAGTGCTCGGTAATCACTATGTAGCATCCCTGTGCATACACTTGCCCGCATACATTGTTTATCAACAGTTCCTTATTTATAAACAATAGCTAACCGCTTAATCTCCTTGATCACATTTCCCATGATCAATAATAGCCATCAGATCTTCAAACTTTGTCTAGGTTCAATGTATCCTTTGATCTGAAAACGTTTTACCCCACCTTGGAACTTGCATACATTTCTTGGAACTTGTGCTAGGGTATTGCGGTTCAATCTGGACTATAGATCTTCCTGCCAATTTTCCTTTGCCATAGATTCTTTAACAAACTTTATTCATGGCATACCAATCATTTAATCATAGCTAGCTCATCAGCTTCCTTCATTAAATAATGCTTTTATTCATTCAATGCATTTTGTTATTGCTCGGTTGCAACTCGGTAAATACTAAACTTCACTCGGTAGACATACTGCCTTCATTAATCGATAGCGATAATCTTAGGGTTTACCGACTAGGTTCTTTGCTCGGTAACATAGTATAGTATTAACCTTACAATCAATAACATATGTATGATATCAAAACAATCTAAACATCATGATCTCATCATTGTCTAACTCGATAATAGTTTCCCATTGAATAACTTATTTCTCCCCTTATTCATCATATTCTTTCTGTGTCTTTTACCGACATCTTTATACTCATCAAATCATACTTCTCAAGATATGGCAACATCATACTGAATTAGAAAATCAAATTCTTGACATCAATGACAAAATAATAATATTAAGACAGTAAAACATCCTTGATCATTTATATCCATAATCATCAACAACCTTCTCAATATCCTTATTGAAATGCCAACAATCTCTCCTTGTCTGTTATAATGCTAAATGCCAACACCATTCAAGAAAGCAGACTTCACATCCATCTGGTATACCTTAAATCCCTTGAATGCTACAAATGCAAGTAGCATTCGGACACATTCCAATCTAGCCATAGGAGAAAAGGTTTCTCCATAGTCTTCTCCCTCTTCCTGAGCATATCCCTTGCATACAAGTCTTGCCTTGTTCCTCACAACTGTGCCTTCTTCATTTAGCTTATTCCTCAAGACCCATTTGGTACCTATGACATTCTTGTGTTCTAGTCTCGGTACCAAGGACCATGTTGCATTCTTTTCTATCTGGTCTAGCTTCTCTTCCATTGCCTTAATCCAATATTCATCTATAAGTGCTTCTTTGGAAGTCTTGGGCTCCAATTCAGAAATCATGCAAGAGTTTTCTTTCACCTTTATTCTTCTGAGTATCTTTGCATATTTATCTCCTATGATCTGCTTCGGACCATGATTTAGTTTCACATATCTAGGAATGACTCTAGTTGGTTATGCTTGCTTCTCCTCTTCTTCTTCACTTACTTCTTCTTCTGCAGCTTCTATCGGTACAGGAACACCAAGGTCTTTACTTGTTTCATTCTTAACCGGTTCCCAGAAGGCTATACTTGGTTCATCTTCCACTTTCTCGTTGCAGGTTTCCTCAGGCTCCTTAGGGGATTCATCAACCCTGACATTGATACTCTCAACAATTTTCTGAGTCCTATTATTGTAATATTTAAGAGCTTTGCTCTTAGTGGAATCTCCCATAAATACTCCTTCATCACATTTAGCATCAAACTTGCTCAGATGCTCACCTCTCTTGATGTAACACTTACTGCCAAATACTTTAAAATAACTCATAGTGGGAGTCTTCCCGGTTCAATACTCATAAGGGGTTTTATTTTTACATTTCTTGATGAGTATCCAGTTCATAGTATAGACTGCAGTGCTCACTACTTCTCTCCAAAAAGTGTGAGCAATCTTTCCTTGGACCAGCATTGTTCTGGCCACTTCAACTATAGTCTTGTTATTCTTTTCTGCTATGCCATACTATTATGGTATCCTTGGGGTAGACAACTGCCTCTTGATATCGCTATCTTCAAAGAACTTGTTGAATTCATCAGAAGTGAATTCACCTCCTTGATCAATTCTTAGGCATTTTATCTTTTGACCACTTTCCTTCTCTACTAATGCTCTAAAGGCTTTGAACTTTCCAAATGCCTCAGACTTGTCTTTCAAGAATGTGACTCACATCATTGTTGAGCAGTCATCAATAAGAATCATGAAATACCTATCTCCCTGAATACTTCTAGTTTTCATAGGACCACACAAATCGGTATGCACAAGATCAAGTAAGTTTTCTGCTAAAAATGACTTACCTTTTAAAGTTGAGGAAGACATCTTCCCAACTTGACATTCTCTATATAAAGCATTCTTCGGTTTGTTCAGCAAAGGCAATCCTCTTACTGCCTTGATCTTACTAACCTTTACAATATTATCAAAGTTCATATGACAAAGTCTCATATGCCATATCCAACTGTCATCAAACTTTTCCATCAGACACCGACTAATCTTGGCATTCAGCTGAAACAAGTTACCTCTGGTCTACTTACTAGTGGCAATAAGTTCACCACTCTTTCCAATTATACTGCAGACTCCACCTTTGAACTCCAGAACAAGTCCTTTATAATTTAGCTGAGCAACACTCAACAGGTTATGCTTAAGACCTTCTACCCAGTAGACATCATCCACACTACTCTTTCCATTCAGTGAGATGGATCATTTTCCTTTTACCAAGCATGGTGCATCGTTGCCAAATCTGATGGCACCTCCATCATATTCTTCTAGAGACAAAAACTTTCCCCGGTCACCAGTCATGTGGTGAGAACAACCACTATCAATAATCCACTCATTAGAGTTGTCAATGCGAGAGACAAGTGCTTTCTTGTCAGACACTTCTTCCTTTACAGCTACAAACACTATGTCCTCATTCTCTTCATCCTCAGATTCTTCATCAGTAACACCTTCATCCACTGCAACAAGACAATTTCTTCTATTTCCTCCTTTATACTTTCTAAACCTCTCCGATTTATCCTTATTGTCATTGTTAGGACAGTTAACAGCTATATGTCCTATCTTATTGCAGGAAAAACATTTTAAAAGAAGCTTACCTCTGTATTTTTCAGTGCCTTTTGGAAGTCTCTTGGCAAGAAGAGCTTCAAACTCCATCAGAATCTCGTCATCATCCATATCTCTACATTGTCTGGATTCATAACTGATACTTACTTCTTTTCCTTTTTTGGTTGGTATAGCAGATGCTCTAAAGTCTGACTCAATCTTTTGAACACTGCCATCATAGCTATTCAACTCATATGCAGTCAATTTTGCAATGATAGAGTCTAAGGATACCTTGGTTTTGTCAATAGACCTTAACTCCTGAATAGAAACAACTCTGATTGCATAGACCGGTAACAATGATCTCAAAACTTTACTGACAACAGTGGCATCTTCAATTTTTCCACCAGTGCTCTTGATATCTCCAACCACAGTCTTCATCCTTATGCCATATTGTTGAATGGTTTCACCTTCAACCATCCTCATGTCTTCAAATTTTCCTCTAAGGCTCTCTTCCTTAGTTTGCTTGACATGCTCATCACCGCCATAAATATTTTCCAATATGTCCCATACATCTTTAGGAGTGTCCTTATCTTGTACATCAATGAACTCAAAATCATACAAACGGTTAATAAGGGCTTCCATAACTTACCCATTTTCTTGAATCTCTCTTTTTTGATCATCGGTTAGAGTGCCAGTGGGGATTACATAGATATTCTCAACATAGCTCCAGTGTTGAGCACCCAAACTCTTGATATAGATCTTCATTTTTTCCTTCCATATTTTGAAGTTATCTCTATTGAACTTAGGACCTTCCCTCTTCATCATTAAGGCAGGATCTTTTACCTCAAGCGGTTAAGCTTATATCACCGAGGACCTGGAGTTTCTCTGATACCAATTGATGAATAATGATGAACAACAAATACCCTAGCTGGTACTGAGAGGGGGGGTGAATCAGTACATACAAAAACTTCTCTGCAACTTATCAAGTTAAAATTATGCTAACTAGTTGTCTTCATTACTGAACTTAACCATGGAAATACCGGTTAAACACAGTAAGACTTCAAACAACATAAAGTGGTAAAACTGAACACTTCAAATACATTCAATACTTGATAACTACTTCACCCATAAACATATGCATGTGGTGTATCAACAATACCATAACCATTAGCTCTGCATGCATAATCACTCAAACAAAGAATGCTTAATCATCACATGAAAAATGCACAACTCATGACACAAAGATTTTTCACGTGGAAACCCAAATGGGAAAAACCACGGTGGGGATGAATACCCACAAGCTTGTTTTGAACTCTTTTGAAGCTCCCTCTGTTAGGAGCCTAGTCCGGTTAAAGACTTTACAATAAGGTTCTGCTAGGAACTGATCCTGTTAAAGATCACCTGGTTAAGGGATGGCTATATACCCTGTTAAAGGTTGAAACCCTATTAAAGGTTACCTCACTAGAGGATTCAAAGAACTCAATGAACTTGAGTCACCTAGTTAGAGGATTTACAGTAAGCATGTTAAAGCTACCCAGCAAAGGGATTTTCCTTCTGTTGAAATGGCTAGAAGACAACAGGTAAAACTCTAATCTGATAACAGCACTATATGCTAAGGCAGATCCTTTTTAGTTCCTCTACTTTGCATTCACGCTCTACAGTTTTCACTCACTGGTCTCACAAGTATCTCATCACTAGGATACATACACAACTTTTTCCAACAACAACAATATCAAAACTCATCGACCTTATGGACAAGAATTAGGTCGGTACACAAAACCTAAACCCTAAGCATCTTAGGATTACAATTACAAGCGATCCAATCATGACCGTCCAAACACTTTTCATAGAATGAAATGATCTCAAACATATCACAAGTCATTATGCATCGTCCATTCTTCACCACACATAGAATTCAGTAGCCCATCATGCTTTCTTCTCATACCGCTAAGAAGAATGTTCATTCTCGAGGTAGACATTTAACGCAATCAATTTTCACATGCAAGATCCTCAAGGAAATCCTTTACGTGCACAAAACTGACGTGGCATTTCAATCTCAGCCTTATTTTTTAGCTAACTCATCACAGAATATCATCGATTGCATCGCACAAGCTAGATTGCCAAACCGGAAACCCTAAAGCTGAGACTACCAACCGGTAGTCACACTTAGTGAAACCTTGACACTGGTTCACTACATCTCTTCATACCGATTGACCTGTACCACTTCCAAGCTTCATACCGGTGCATACTAGTGTGATAACTCTGAAGCCAATAGTTAATAAGATGAGAGGGGGGGGTGAATCATACAAACTTAATCTTCAATATATTCAACATATTCAACCTCGGTAGCTTAAACAGATATATGTAATCAAAACTATAAAACATGCAACCTTAAGAACACATAATCATAACAACTCTCATAACACCAGATGTAACGTGGAAACCCAAATAGGGAAAAACCACTGTGGGATTTCGGACCCATGAAGAAATATACTCTTCTAGAGTATGCTCGGTGAAAAGCAAATCTTGTTAAAGATTACAAACACATTGCTAGATGTGACCCGGTTAAGGGATTTCCCTCAGATCTGTTAGGATCTTCACCTTGTTAGAGGTGGCCTTGTTAAAGGGTTTCAAACACTCAATCAGAATGTCACCTTGCTAGAGGTTTTACAAATAAGACTGTTAAGTCCACTCGATTAAGAGATTTTTTGTCACTTACAAATAAACAACAGTAATGAGTATGTCTGCAACTTTGCATCTAAAATGCTAAAGCAGATTCTTATTTGCTTAATACAATCTAGTCATAGGACTTATCTTGTCCCTCTGTTGGGCTCCTTACTCTATTATTCAAACAGGTCTTCAAGCTTCTGTGCTCGGTAATCACTATGTAGCATCCCTATGCTTACACTTGCTCACATTCATTGTTTATCAATGGTTCCTTACTTATAAACAATTTGCTAACCGCTTAATCTCTTTGATCACATTTTCCATGATCAATCATAGCCATCAGATCTTCAATCTTGACCAGGTTCAATGTATCCTTCGATCGGAAAACGTTTTACCTCGCCTTGGAACTTGCATACATTTCTTGGAACTTGTGCTAGGGTTTTTCTGTAGATCTTCCTACCAATCTTCCATTGCCATAGATCCTTAACAAACTTCATACACGTTGTATCAATCATTTAATCATATCCAGCTCATCAGCTTCCATCATTAAATAACACATGTATACATCCAATGCATTCTGTTATTACTCGGTTGCAACTCGGTAAATACTAAACTTCACTCGGTAGACGTTCTGCCTTCATTAACCGATAGCGACAACCTTAGGCTTTACTGACTAGGTTCCTTAGGGTTTACCGACTAGGTTCCTTGCTCGGTAACATAGTATAGTATTAACCTTACAAACAATAGCATATGTAGGATATCAAAACAATCTAAACAACATGATCTCATCATTGTCTAACTCAGTAATAGTTGCCCATTGAATAACTTATTCCTCCCCTATTCATCACATTCTTTCTGTGTCTTTTACCGACATCTTAATTCTCTTCAAAACATACTTCTTAAGATATGGCAACATCCTACTAAATCAGAAAATCAATTTCTTGGCATCAATGACAAAATAATATTATGAAGACAGTAAACAACCTTAATTAATTACATCCATAATTATCAACAACCTTCTCAATATCCTAATTGAAATGCCAACAATCTCTTATTGTCTGTTATAATGCCAACATAGTGTACCTGCTTGAACACATATTGACATCAATGACAACATACTTTCTCACCGCGTCATCAAATGCCAACAGTACCTCCCATGGATTGTATCATAATGAAAATATTATTGTTTAAAGTCCTCAAATAGTAAAGAAAAGCATGATTGGCTAAAGGTCTTACCATTTGTGAGATTCTATCCCATTTCTTCTAAAATCTGAAGTTGAAATCTATGATGAGCTAATTAGGATCTCTCTTGATTGTATTCAGCTGCTCCACAAAAGACAAATGGCCTGATTTGTCTTCAAAAAACTTGCATAATAAATCTCCCAATTTATCCCATGTGGCAATTGCATTGACTAGTAGACCTTTGAATCATTGTAGAGCTCTCCCTTTGAATGATGCTACAATTAATCTAAGTGCAACATTATCTTTGGTAATATGATGAACAACACAAAGATTAGCCACATCCTTAATGTGCTCAATAGGAGTTGTCTAGTCTTCACCAATGAAAAATGGAAGACTCTTCAAGGCAACTACAGGAATGTCATCATGTTGGGTTAAATTTAGTGGGTTTCCTTGATTAAAGGGAACGGGAGGTTGGTTTCAAGCTCTAGGAATAATTGTAGCTTGAAGTCTAGGAGGAATAAAATATGGGACTGAGCTACTCGTTGTTTGCACTCTTCTCATACGCTACAATGGACTAAGTCTTCTTTGCTAGAGATTAGAGTCACTAGGTATGCTAATAAAATGTCTCTTTAAGACTAAAACTACTGCTGCATACACCAACAACAACATTAAAATTCTAGAGTTGGACTGATAATCAACTCTCAAACCCACCGGGCATGCCAAAAACTATTATCACTAAAACTTGCACCCTTTGCTAAGCTATCAACTCAGCAAGTTTGTGACACATGTGAACATTCTCAGATTGTGGGTAACCTGTAGTGAGAATGGACCTCCAGAGAAAGGGTTGGCTCCCTTGATACTTCACCTAAATCTATCTTAATATTGACTTTGTAGAGAAAGAGTAAGGAGAGAAAAACATGTAAATGAAACCTAACCCTAAAGATGATGCACCAAATAATTTTATGAACTTTACACAAATAGCAACACATAGAAAAACCAGTAGCAAAAGCTTATTCCTGCATAACTCAAAACTCATAAACTTTGCATCAATAATTTATAAGAAGGCTAAATACTCACTATCCTAGTACGAGAAAGGATGTTTTTCTCACAACTTGAGACTGATTATATTATTTACAAAACTTATAAACCTACAAATGTATATGTAATTATACATGAAGGTACCACTATGAGATACAATTATAAGGATAAAGACATCACATGAACTTGCATCAATTACTAAGTACACAATTTTAGAAAAATGAGAAGGCAAAACTACTTCTTATTACTCTCAAAAGGTGTTGCAATGTTGTATTGATCACTAAAAAATGAGTTACAAACTCTTCACCCCTACTCAAGAACTCTAAAAATTACAAGTAGAATAAGATGAATTAGGAAGAAATAACTTCATTTTTGAAGTTAAGACCATACTTATGCTTTTTCAAACAGTTACATGAAAATAGCAACTAAAAATTGCTTGGGTCGGATGCCTCCAAAAAGCCCCAAAAATAGCAACTGAAACTTCTTCAAAAGAGCTCCCATATGTGGAAAAAGTGAAACGTGACCTTTTCAAACATAAAGACTCCTCAAAAAGCACTTAGCATCCTCAAACTTGCCCATAAAGAGCCCCTAGATACCCTCCAATTGTTTACATTTGTTCCTAACTTCCCTATATCCTCTCCCCTTCATCAATTTTGCAACAATAAACTTTAAAAACCTTTTTGACTCTTTGCAAAAATATTAAGCACATAACTTAGCATAAATGTATATTGAGAAGTGATAAAATTACACCACTTGGCAATATATTCACATTTTTAGGGTCGATGCTAAGCCATAAGGCATATTATAACATTACATTTTCAAAAGGAATTAATTCAAATGTGAGAAATGTTTTATATCATAGGCAAAAAAAATGCCTAAGTGCTATCGGCACTTTAGGGTAAAGAGTTGACCCTAAACTATTGGCAATATTACATTATAAGGATATTGAGAAGGTTGTTGATGATTATGGACATAACTGATTAAAGATGTTTTACTATCTTGATTTTATTATTTTGTCGTTGATGTCAAGAAATTGATTTTCTAATTCAGTATGATGTTGCCATATCTTGAGAAATATGATATGAAGATTATAAAGAAGTTGGTAAAGACACAGGAAAGAATATGATGAATAAGGGGATAAGTTATTCAATGGGCAACTCTACCGAGTCAGACAATGATGAGATCTTGATGTTTTAGATTGTTTTAACATCATACATATGTTGTAAAATATAAAGGTTAATACTATACTATGTTATCAAGCAAAGAACCTAGTCGGTAAACCCTAAGGTTATCGCAATCGGTTAATGAAGACAAAATGTCTACCGAGTGAAGTTTAGTATTCACCGAGTTGAAACCGAGCTATAACAGAATGCATTAAATGTTTACATGTGATATTTAATGAAAGAAGCTGATGAGCTAGAGCAGATCAATGATTGGCAAGCCGTAAAAGAAGTTTGTTAAACGAATCTAAGGCAATGGAAAGTCAGCAAGAAGATCTACAGCTCAGATTGAACCACATTACTCTAACACAAGTTCCAAGGTGAATGTGCAAGTTCCAAGGTGGGGTAAAACATTTTTAGATTGAAAGATACAATGAACCTGGACAAGATTGAAGATCTGATGGCTATGATTGATCATGGGAAATGTGATCAAGGAGATTAAGCGGTTAGAAGATTGTTTATAAATAGGAAACTGTTGATAAACAATGTATGCGGGCAAGTGTATGCATAGGGATGCTACATAGTGATTACCGAGCACAGAAGCTTGAAGACCTGTTAGAATAATAGAGTATTGATGCCCAGCAGATAGACAAGATTAGTTCTATGTCTAGATTGTATTGAACAAATAGGAATCTGCTTTAGCATTTTAGATGTGAAGTTGCAGATAGATTGTATTACTGTTATTTTGTGGAAGTGACAAGAAATCTCTTAACCGAGTGGACTTAACAGTCTTATATGTAAATCCTCTAACAAGGTGACATTCTGATTGAGTGTTTGAAATCCTTTGACAAGGTCACTTCTAACAAAGTGAAGATCCTATCAGATCTGAGGGAAATCCCTTAACCGAGTCACATCTAGCAATGTGTTTGTAATCTTTAACAGGATTTGCTTTTAACCGAGCATACTCTAGAAGAGTATATTTCTTAGTGGGTCCGAAATCCCACAGTGGTTTTTCCCTATTTGGGTTTCCACGTTAAATCTAGTGTTATGAGGGTTATATTGTTCATATGCTTTTGAGTTTGCATGTTTGACAGTTTTTGGTTATATGACTGATATATATGTTACCAAGGTTGAATTTGATGTTTTTATGGATGATTAAGTTTGTATGATTCACCCCCCCCCCCCTCTCATCTTGTTGGCTATTGGATCTATACTTATATTAAGTATCAGAACTATCATAAACACAAAGCCACACCATTCATTTCATTTTGCATTGTTATTTTTCTCTTTCTTTTATGGCGTCGACATGAGAGTTTGGATGGAAGCTTCTGACGAGATTTGTTTTTTTGGGGCAGAGATTTGCTACTACTCATGCCTTATTGAATCCGCCACATGTAAGCTTTCACTACCACCATGGATTTGGTTGTTTTCAACCTTAATGTCTTGCTACTGGTTGTGGTTTCCTTTATTTTTTGCATTTTACTACTACGGGTTGTTACCTCTACCATGTATGGTGCTCTGGATTCTAAATCGGTCACTATCTTTGATGTGAATAGCATAAAGACTAAAAATAATAAGCTCTATAAAAACTCCTATTGGCCCATGATTGTATTCCTTTATTTTGAAGGCTCTAATCACTGTATTTTTTATTTTCACATTGATTGCAAACTAGAAGTCTTCATTCTTTATTATACTTCTGTATACTTTGGTTTTCTTTGTATTATGTATTAACTGTGTAGCTGAAGGAAGGATGTTACTCTTTTTACGTTGTTGTTAGGACTGCTTCACTCACTATCTTTGTCTTAATTTGATGCCATGACTGGAAGACAGTCATTTTCCCATTTACTTTATGATTGACTTGTGACTATTCTAGCTCATTGCATTCTTTTTTTAAGGCTGCTTGTTTTATTGTGATTGCCATCTATTTGACTCTTAAATGCAGTTGTAGCAATACTATTATGTGATTTTCTATTGCCAAAAATATGTATAGCGTGAAGAAATTTCTATTTGCTCTGCTCTTTGATGTGATCATACTTGTCTCATTCCTACTCTTAACTAAGAATGAGCTCATTTGGTCAAATGACCATGATCCATCAATGCTTTGTTTCTCCACATTGTCATTTGTGAGTTGCTTCATGTGTAATAACCTTTATTTAGTATCAAATACCTTATCTCCACTTTGGAATGTCATTTTAACAAGGACTATTAACTGGTTATTGTTATTAAATCTCTGTGCTTGACCTTTATGACAATGAATACTATCACTGTTTTCTTCGAGTGCTTTCTGGCTATGATCAGGCTGTCACTTTTCTTATATCTCTGTAATGACCATCGGAGACCTTTTTATTATTGGCTTTTCTCTAATCATTGTGGCTTTAACTAATGATACAGTGATTGTCCATGATTTGACAGTATTGTAAGAATATTAATGACAGTCATTTGTCTTTTGTGCCTTATTTACCATGGTATTGATGCCTCTTCAATAGTTGATTGTGATTTGTTGAAATCAAGGCATCTCTTTTATTATTTGAGACTCCTCAAATAGTTGGGACTTCTTCTTGTATTCTTGATGTTACTGGGACTTCACTATCTTGAGTACTGATTTGCTGCTCTCTGAGATCATGTTGTGAATGGCCTTATCACTGCATCCCTAAGCTTGTGAACCTCTGATAATAGTCATATTACCTATGAACTCTGATTTGTATGGTGACTGGGATATCATTTTTCTACATTTGACACACTGCCTATTGTCTTAACAGTCCCTTGCATTACATTCTTTATTTTCTAGCACTATTTGCTCTCAATAAATCAGTTGAGATCACTTATATCACTGCAATGATTTTATCATATTATCATAAATTTCACTATCATCTGCATCCACCATCACTTGGTGCCATGTTGGCCCTGTCATATTTCTTTCCTCTATCCTATCACTGTAGGACTGCACCCTTTCTTCTAGAATGACTACCTCTACCATGGTTTCTTTATTGAACAATCCTTTAAGTGTTTTAAGGTCTATATTCTTGGACTTCTCTTTCAAACTAGTTATTGCATTATCACTTCATATATCTATGGTACATTGTGATTGCCTTGATATTGCAAAACTTTGACATATTCTTACTTCTCTTTCCCGGTTACCTTCATATGAATTTGTGAATGCTTATTGCCCTTAATGGATGCCCATTCACTATATTCATTCCTTAGACTTCTCATTGAACCTTTGTAATGCATATGGGACGGGTATATTGACTTTAGTTGGCTTTAAGGACTACTACAGGATTGGATTATAAATATTGTGCTTGCTTCTCTATAAAGCATGTTGTTGTTCTTATCTCATATTTTTTCCTTACTTATATGTATCTTGAATGATAGTGCGCTCATGTAACTCTGGCATCTTCCTATGTTTGGACTTTTTCACTGTTTAGTATAATTCTTGCATGGTTCTTTGATAAACAATAATATTGTTCTACATTAATGAGCTCAAAACTTTACTTTGTAAGTTGGAATCATATATGTGTTTAATCATGTTGAGAATTGTCTTTAGATCATTTTCATGACTATAATATAAGAATTATCGCTTGATCATTCTTTACATTGTGATTCCATTGAGCATAATTTTTTTATTTATAATAGTGAACTCGTCAATTCACTAGTATGAATGATGAAATTCATCTTGATTGAGCTACCATGTTAGGAATGATCCTTAGCTCTCTTAAAACACAAAATGACAACATGCTTGGCTCAACCCTTGTGGGAGCCTCATTTTACTCCACATGTTGTGATATTTGATTTCAATATAAAATAATCCATCAATGAATATAATACATGTACCTTTATAATAAACAAACATACTAGATAAAAACAATGAACTTCTAATTTGTTCTTTTTTTTCGCTCTAATTCATGTAATAATTACATAGCTGATATGATGCATTATGAGAGTAGGTTGTGCATCTATAGACGATGTATAAGATTAGATTTAGAATCTTGAGCTGCTAACACAATCTCTCTCATCTCCTTGTAGGTATTCCTGAATGGTGAAGCAAACTAGCATTGAAGATGCAAAACTGAATTATGTGGTTCATCATTCTAGGAAATGATGGATCCCTTCTCTCTTCTTATGCTTCATTGTCATATGCATTGTTTTCTTTTAAAATGCATTTCTTTATTTATTTCCCACGACTTGTGTGGGAAATTTTACCTTTGATATTCAGGAATAAAGAAAACAATTATTTATGTTAAATTGTATATTATTTGGTTCTTATAAACATGTGCAATGAATTAAATGTTTTATTTGATGGCATCTTATACTTGTTGAGGAGGGTAAAAAGCGAGACCGGGTGACTAGGACCTAATCCTGCTTTAGCCAACACTTTGGGAATACAAAAGAGACTAGGGAGATAGCTCACTTTGGCTAATTTTTGTGAGAAAGTGAGAGCCAAGTATTATCTCTTAGGTTTTATATTCATCTTGTTGTATGTGATGAGAAAAATAGTGTTTGATTGATCAACTAGACTAGAAGATAAACAATGAAGCACATATGAACTGAAATTGCACAAACTTACAGATCTGGAACTGAGATACTAAAAGAAGAGAAAGGGGATGAATTTAAATGTTTACTTTATGTTGAAAGATGATCCAAACTAACCAGGACTAGAGCACCACGCCCCTATCCCTGAGAATCTGACAGAAAGCTAGAACTGAGAGAATGCAATTCTGAGACCCTGAGCCTGTACCTTGCCAAAATTCACTAATTTTGAGGGGGAATAGGGTACCACACCCCTGCCCTAGGTAGGACCAGGGAACCACACCCCTGTCCCTGATGGTTTAGGGTAGATTTGAGACTTCTAGGTAGTTTGTGTGTCTTCTGCTGATCTGGGAAGCCTTTTGGGTACCTATTTCAACACCTGCAACTGAAAAGAGAGGGTTTGGGTGGCTATATAGGGTTTTGCCTCAGTCAAACCCCTATGTTGGTGATTTCCACTTCCACAAATAGCCAATTTTTATAGTAAAATAGTGTGTGCAAGAATCTTGTGTGTGTGCAAGACCCTAAAATGAAAGCAAACAATTTAGAGCAACCTTAAAGAGTAAACCCTAATTGCTTATAATTGACAAAGTAAATGATCTAAATCAATGATTCAAAGTGATCTAAAGTATGAATTTAAATATGTAAATTGATGTAATGAAGCTCATGTAAAGACATGAAAATAACATGAAACCATACCCAACCCCTAAGGGAGGGGTGCAAGCCAATCGTTAGTCGGTGATCTCCTATTATTCTTCAATGTCTTAAAGCCTCCTAATTCATGATGAATGCTTGATGAAATTTTGTTGAATGTTGTTGAATTTTGTTGAAGACTCCACATAGGTTTCTCTTTCACTACATAGAAGGCTCCTTGTGCTCCAAAAACCTTCTCTTAGATTCTTAGATCCGATCCCTTCAAATGAAGAAAAAGGACTCTTATGTATTAAACCCTAGATATTAATTTCAACTTAATTTTGTCTTTAGGCCAACCTAGGATTTCAATTTCCCGCCAATATTTTGGGGTTAAGCATTATAATTAAATATTCATGAAACTACATGCATATGCAAGCTAAAGTAAAGAAAAGTAAACATTCATGAAAAAGGATATATCCACAAGTTGTCGGATGAAGCCCTCGGGGGTATCTAAAGTACATAGTTAGGAACCACACCCTACAAAATCACATGTTAGATAAAATCACAAAATCACCTGAATGCTTACTAAGGTGATGAAAATTCGAGGGTAGCTATATGCCCCCCCTGTTTCGGCTTGCTAATTTTAGTGAGTTGAAACAGGGTATCATGTTTACCACATCAAATTGTGAAAGAAGATTGCTGGAAAATGCTCACAAGAAGATTTGATACAAGATCAAAAACTAATGGAGAATCACTTGATAAGAAAGAGGATTAAACCTCAATTCCAACACAACAAAGAGTGAGAATTTCATAGCACTCTAACACAAGATGAAAGATTTAAACGGAAACAAATGCAAGAGATACAATCCAAAAAAAAAATGCAACTCCATAAAGGAAATTGGGAAAGAATGGAGGATTGAAATGAGATCAAAGAGATATTATTTATAGCAACACTCTTATAAATAAGGAAAGAGATCCTCATCAGGGATATGCACATGCACAAAATAGAAGGGTTTATTATAAAAGATACTACTCAATGAAGAAAAGAAATTGATGATTGATCAAAGACTTCCAATACCAAGGAGGAGGTCCCAATTAAGGATATGTACTTAAGATCCCCATTAGAGATGTGTGTTCCAATATGAGAGAATGAATTCAAATATGAATACACCTCTACAATCAATAAGAAATCCTTATAGAAGACGCTACTTCACAAAGCGGAAATTTTAATCTTGAGAAGGAGAGATATTTGAAATCACTCGTGCCCCCATATATATAGGGAGAAGAGATGAGGTATAAATAGGATATTATGTTGCTTCCAAAAGTATGATTGCACGTGAAATTTTACCATCATGAATGACAATGAGCCCTTGGGAAGTGAGCTACCAATGTCACATAATGATGAGCAACATAATAGCCATTAATGTTATTTAAAGACATGATAGATTGAATGAGGTATTTGAGTATGAAATGTTAAATGATCTATTATAAGTGAGATTAAAAGCATGTATAAGATGATGAATGTTAAAAAGTATTTAGAAAGACATAATTTTATAGGAGAAGAATAGGCCACTAAGTCATACTTTTCTTGCACATAAGAAATCTTAGGAGAGGGATAAGTGTAACAAATTAGAGCCTTATTCCTAGAAGAAAAAGTCTCATAAGTGGGATTAGAAATCTCTTAAGGAGATTCATAAAGAGATTTTTTCATCACCAAGATTTCCTTATGAGGGGGATGCGTGTTGAAAGAAGTAGAAGGTGATTTAATTGAAGTGAGGTGATCATCACTACTAAATATTGCATTCACATTGAGAGATGGTCTTTTAAATGCTTTGGTGGGCTTAGAAGGATTATATCCAAGTCCAAATGAAGCTTCATGTGTGTTATGTTCTAAAGTAACTTTAACTCCTTGTTTATTTGTGCCACAACCATTGCCATTATAGCCACTCTTAGCTAAAATGTGAAAACCAAGACCGTAAAGGGATGCCAAATCAGAAAGAGGTGGTGATCCCTCGTATGTCTCAGTGCTATATGAATTAGAGGGGGATTTCAAGACTCATTTGAATTAGAAGTAGCCACAAAGTGGTTACTTAGTTGTTTAGACAAAGTGGGTTGCTCTTTAGGTTCCTCCTTAGATTTCTCCTTCTTAGTCTTAAATTATTTCTAAGATACTCTATACTCTCCTACAAAAGCAGGGTTGAAGTCTAGAGATCCCCAATCATCATTTGAGAGCACTCCTTTGGGAGAAAAGATATCCTTCAGAGGAGATTCCGATTGAGTAGAAGAATCAGGAGTACTAGAAGGAACAAGATCATTAAAGGAAATAGATGTATTTGAAGAAGTAGGAGGATTCGAAGAAGAATGGGAAGTAGTTGAACAAGAAGATCTAGATTTTAATGGTTCTTGAGGTTTGTCAGCTAACAAGGTATATGTCTTATTGTTATAAATCAACTTGACTTGCCTATGCAAAGTCAAGGGGACAAGTTGCATGCTATGAATCCATGGTCTCCCTAATAGAAGGTTATATGTAAAATTACCAAGCATAACATGAATAGGTGTAGATAGAGTAACAAGACCTACCTTAACAGGCAAGGTTATGACACCTAAAGCCTGTTTAGCAATATTATCAAAGCCTCAAATAGAAATAGCAGCAGGTTCGATGAGAGAATGATCCACATTAATTTTATCCAATAAGTCCACACCACAAACACTAAGGCTAGACCCATTGTCCACAAGGGTTCATCTTATAGAAGTATTGTTGATAATAACCACAATAATAAGAGGATCATATTGATGTTGGATTTCATGAGAAGGTAACTCATCTTGTGTGAATACAATTTGAGCTTTGGGTTTATTTGCAGGATCAATCAAAGAAGCCATGTTATTAGATGTCATTGCAGGTGGGACATCTAAGTTTTTCAAAGCATCTTGTAACATCCCATGATAAGCAGGTGAAGTTTGAACCAAATCACAAATAGAAATTTTAGCAGGAGTAGCTTTAAGTTGTTCAATGAGATCATACTCCTTACCAAGAGTTTGTGATATATGAGGTACTTGTGGAAGAGTAGGTTGAGAGGGAGGAAGTGAAGTTGGGGTAACTGGAAGGGGATTAGGTTGCCTATTATTTCTTGTGTTGTAGGTATGAGCAACTGTATGATAACTCTCTTCAGTTATTTTCTTAGCATACTCATAAGGGCTCTTAGTAGGATAACCTCATTGCACAGTAATAATAGGTTTCTTAGGAGTGCAAAAAGAATTGTTAGCATAACCACCTTGAACCACTAAGATAAGCTTACGTTGAGAACTTTGAGAAGGACAAGCACCTTGAAGTGTGAAGAGGGGTTTATTAGGTGTTTCATTCACATGTATCAAATTGATTGAAGATGGTTTAGGAATATCAAAGGCGCCCTTATGAATTTTAGAAGAAGAATGAACAAGGTTGTTGGAAGAATTGTTGATAGTCTCTTCTTGCACTAAAATGTTATCATGGATAACATCATTTTTAGGAGATAGACTAGAAGTAGGCATTAATGTTTTAGAAGGAATAATATTAGTGGGAAAGTGTTGGAAACCAATAACACTAAGAGGGGGAGGGGTGAATTAGTGTTATTCTGAAATAGTAGATTTTAGCCTTAACAAAACATTAATGCACCAATCGGTATACTGGTATAAACAAAATTGAAAGAAGTAAAGAAACCAATATTCCAAACACATAAATGAGAACCATAACACATAGATTTATACGTGGAAAATCTCAATGAGTAAAAACCACGATGGGATTTGTGACTCACAATATCAATCCACTGGCCATATGAAAAGATATTACAATATATGAGGGGCCTCCACTTGTAGGAAGGCTTACAGCCTAGAGCACACTACTCAATCACAATAGGAGCCTCACTAACTACATAAAATTCTAGACAAGAATCTGGAGAAGTGTGAACTACTAAGATAGCATCTTCAATGCCAGAGTACAGTTCCAGTTGAAAGCCTAAACCCCTTTACCGGAATAACTCTTACAATAAATTCTTTACATACATAATCTCTCTGATATATTTTGCATTAAATCATGTTTACATATCCATTACATTACCTCCCATATCTATCAAAATGATCTAATCAATCTGCCCTATATACCCTATCCAAATTTATGCCTTTATGTCGGCTTACAAAGATATATACAATATCAAATTACATGTTGGCCATATAACATAAATGAATAAACATTAAAACAAATTGCCGATGTTGGATCCAAGATAAGTTGGCCTCCAATACCGATAACCTTTACTATACCATGTCGGCCTGCATTATCGGTGACCAAAGAAATCATTTTGTCTTGTTGGTGTTAGTGTCGGTGCCGGTGTAGAATCTGTGAAGTGCCTGTCGGTACACCATATGAAGCCGAAACCCAAAATCATGTTGCCATCAATGATAGCATAGTGAAACCTAACCAATAGAGTGCCAATTGCCAACAAAAAGGTCATATCTTCCTTTGTCATCAAAGGATCTACATGGGGAATAGACTCTCTAGAAGAAGGATCAATGTTACTCTCTAAAGTTTCACCTTTGAGAGGGAGACCTTTTAAAAAGATGTTAACAATCTCTTCTTGAACTAAGGTATCCTTATGAGTAGAACCTAGTTGGGAAGAAGGAAATACTTTATTTTTAGAGGGAAATGATTGAGATTTATGGAAGATGAGATGTTATCAAGAGAGTTATCTTCTTTGGCTAGGTTTCTCTCATGGGGTAGAGAATAATCAACACCATATTCTAATGGTTCATCCCAAATAGTGAGGTCATTGAAAAAAATATTAGAAATATCTTGCACAAAGATGTCCTTATTGCCAATTTTGGGAGAAGGGATAACATTGTTCATTAATTATTCATCCTTAGGAGGGAGAGCATCACTACATGTGTTTAAATCATCCTCTTGCCTCAAAATGTGTTCAATAGGATCTTTAGGGGAGAGAGAATTAAGGAAATTGATTATTATCTCATCTTCTTTTTCTAAGGCATATTTAGGGGTAAGACAAGCTTCAAGGCAAGGAGAACCATTTCTCATTAATGCATCATCTCTAGTGGGAATTTTGTTGAAGTAAAAAGAGGAAATGCCATCATTAGGAAAAGTAGGGACAATACCATCTTCTTGCACAAAATGATCCTCATGAGGGGAGTATTCTTTAGAAGGGAGATGAACATCTTTCTCCAAAGATTCATGCTTAGGAAGGAGATCTTTGAAAGAAGTGACCATAACCTCTTGTTTCACTAACATGCCCCCATTGGTAAGACCAATTTTAGGAGAAGATAAATTAATGTCCATCAATACCTTTCACTTAGAGAGGAATCATGTAAAGAAGGTAAAGTAACACTAAGAAAGGTGTTTATGATATCATCCTCTTCCTCTAAGATAGCTAGATGGGAAGGACGCATTTTAGGAGAATTGTCAAGATCACTCTTCAAATCTTCATCCTTAGAGCATGGGAGAATTTTGAAGGGGTTGGTAACAACTCTTTTAGGCACTAAAATTTTATCATATATAGGAGGAGGTTCTTTAAGAGATGGAAAATTTGAAGCAAGGGAAGCTAACCCATTATCACATTTACGAAATGAATGCATCATCACTACAATTTTCCTCTTTCAAATGATAACATATGCAAAATAGAAGGAAATGTTCAATTTTAACCAATGCAAGCACTCTAAATGTTTATTTAGAAAATAAAATTTATGAGTTAAATGTGTTCCTAAATCAGATCTGAAATTAATGATCCAAATTAAGCTACCCACAAGTTCAATTTTGAAAAAAAAATTAGGGTTTTAGCAAAATTAACCTCTAAATTTTTTAAATTTGCAAGAAATTGAAACTTGTAAATTTAATTTGAATTTGAAATAGAAATAACACTCAGATCTGAGAAAATTAATCAAAATTAAACAAGATTGGATTCACGTCGGGTTCACCAAAATGTGGAGGGCAAAAAGCGAGACAGGGTGACTAGGACCTAATCCCACTTTAGCCAGCACATTGGGAATACGAAAGAGCCTAGGGAGATAGCTCATTTTGGCTACTTCTTGTGAGAAAGAGATATACAAGGATTATCTCTTAGGTTGTATAATCCTGTTGTTGTATGTGATAAGAAAAATAGGGTTTGATTGATCAACTAGACTAGGAGATAAACAATGAAGCACGTATGAACTGAAATTGCACAAACTTGTAGATATGGAACTAAAATACTGAAAGAAGAGAAGGGGGGGAATATAAATGTGGACCTGATGTTGAAAGATGATCCAAACTGACTAGGACTAGGGAGCCATGCCCCTCTCCCTGAGAATCTGATAGAAAGCTGCAACTAAGAGAATGCAATTCTGAGACCATGAGCTTGTACTTGCCAAAATTCACTGATTTTAAGGGGGACCAAGACGCTACGCCCCTGTCTTGGGTAGGAATAGGGTGCCATGCCCTTTTCCTTGGTGAATTAGGGTAGATATAAGACTTATGGGCAGTTCATGTGCCTTTTGTTGATCTGAGAAGCCTTTCAGGTACTTGTTTCTGCACCTGCAAAGAGAGGGTTTGGGTGGCTATATAGGGTTTTGCCTCAGTCAAACCCCTATTTTTATTATTTCCACCTCCACAAATAGTCAATTTATATAGTAAAATAGTGTGTGCAGGAATCTTGTGTGTGTGCAAGACCCTACAATGAAAGCAAACAATTTAGAGCAACACTAAAGAGTAAACCCTAATTGCTTATAATTGACAAAGTAAATGCTCTAAATCAATGATGAAAATTGATCTAAATCATAAATTTAAATATGTAAATTGATGTAATGAATCTCATGCAAAGACGTGAAAATAACATGAAACCATACCCAACCCCTAAGGGAGGGGTACAAGCCAATTGTGAGTCGTTGATCTCCTATTATTCTTCAATGTCTTCAAGGCTCCTAATTGATGATGAATTATTGATGAAATGTTTTTGAATGTTGTTGAATGTTGTTGAAGACTCCACATAGGCTCCTCTTGCACTACATAGAAGGCTCCTTGTGCTCCAAAAACCTACTCTTAGATTCTTAGATCTAATCCCTTCAAATGAAGAAAGAGGACTCTTATGTATGAAACCCTAGATCTTAATTTTGACTTAATTTTGTCTTTAGGCCGGCCTAGGATTTCAATTTCCCGCCAATATTTTGGGGTTAAGCATTATAATATCATAGAATTATGCTCCTGAAATTTCAACAAAAAAGTTGAGGACCATGTGGATTTTGCACATAGTCCGACCAACTTTTCACCAAATTTTCAGGGTCGTTAGATATGATGATATTAGAGTGAATCCCAAAGTTATAGCTGATTTCGAGATGTTTTGATATGAGAAATAGGGCCTTAAAGGTTGAAATAAGACATAATTAGGGTTTATGATTAAATGATTTATTTGAGGAATAAAATAAAAAAGGACACACTTAGGGTAAAGGGCCCAATTTTATGATGTATGAAGTGATGAAGTATGACTTTATATTTAATTAAATTAATTAATTAAATGCTTAAAGGTAAATTACAATGCAAGATGCAAACACACTAAGCGGGTGCTAAACTAAGTGTGAAATCGTACCACCCTAGCAAGGGTGTACAATTTACGACACTACACCTGTATGAATTAGCACAAATTTCATGTTCTTTTCATGGCACTTGCATTCTTTCTCAGTACACTCTAGGTATCTTTGGGAAATCCATTTTTCATATTCATTTCTTTAAAAATGTAGTTTCAATTGATATTTCTCCTATTGTGCAAGGCTTAAATACTATTCTCTGTACACATTGTTGAAAGCTAGTTTTGATTCCCTCTCTTAAAAAATGGAAAACTAGTGTCTTTGAATATTTGTACCAGTCTATCTATAACAGTTCATATGCCTATTGTGCATCCTTGCACTTTGTAAAAATGGTCATCAAGGTAGCCACAACAACACCTGCAGATACTTATTTCGTCCATTCATCTTTTAATTGAATGCTTGCCACTATCATTGGCACTCTTAGGATTTTGATTATTTGTTATGTGCATCTCAATGTTTTTGTATACAAATCTACCTTTATAATTTCTTTCATGAACTATCACGCTCTTTGTTTCTTAATAGTGATCACCATCTATTGCACACACTGTTGCAGCTCTGCCTAATTGAGCTGAAGGTGAAAATAGGCAACAAATACACCATTTACTTCAATATTTCAATTCAAGTTTAATTCCTAAACTGAGGTTTGACCAAAGAAAAATCCCCATCAACAACTCTATTTCTTTCTTTTTGTGTGTAGGGAATCATCTCTCGAGTTGTGAGCAAGCAATCTGGCAGTGTAGATGATGATGATCAAACTCATATTTTGAAGGTACGAAGAGTGGAGGACCAAGGTGACCATCTCCCCTCAATCTCGAGAATTTTTAATAACCTTTCAACAATGGATTATGTGCATCATCCTGATGTGGAAAATATCTAGACAATATATCTACCCTTGATATTTAGAAGACCAAGGCAAATTTCTCACTCTGGTCCCAACAATTCAACCCAAATATTTCATCATAGGTTTTGATTCATTTTTCATCCTCAAATCTAGGTTTAGAGCTCTGCATGATATCTGAAACATTTTGTTATTATTATTTTATATCAATTTCTCATTGTTGGAACTAGATCTAGCATTGCAACTTAACCCTAATTATAATTCAATTTCAACTCTAACAAAGGAAGGAAGTATTAACTTGATACATATTTATCCCTTTTAGGATTGGATCAATCAAGCTCAATTCCCTCCTTGAATGTAAGGTCGGTCCCAAGAGAAGTTAGTGGCTTTATCATCCATCAAGGTTTTGAAGCCCTAACTCCAACACCTTATAATAACAAGTAGATATAGCATAACACCATGTTGGCACACCTTCCTAACCATCCCGAATCAATTCCTATAGTCTTGCATGCTACCACATGGACCAAAACATCATAGGTCGGCTCCAAGATATTAAAGTGTTAATGCCCACTGACCAAACTAACTCAAAACATGATGAAAACCACCAAAAACACTTTCCAATACACCACATAGAAAAATCATCAAACTGCATCACCAAAATTACTAAAGGCAAAGGAATGCAACACATTCCTAGAAACTCTATCACTGCACAAGCTAGTAAACAAACCAACAAAACTTCAACTGTAGATACAATGAGAACCTAGAAGTTGATATATATCAAGAATTTACATCCACCAACATAATATTATAGCCACAAGAACTGATGAAGCAATGTGCCACAATGTTGACCAAAATTCTAAGCATACTCTAACAAACGATTCACGGGAATAGTCACACTAAGCCAACAACAATTGTCAATCACTCTGAGATCTTTACCAAATATCTAAAAAACATAATACAATTGGATATACCATCTAAGTTATCCACAATAAATTTCTACACATCTGCAAGAACACTAAACTAATCGTTTATTACTAGATTAACTGAACATGTATCCAGACCAAAGGTATCAACAAGTTTGACAACTGAACACACATTTGAACCATAGATATCAACATGTTTGATAACTAAACACAAATCCAGACCAAATATATTAACAATTTTGACATCAATAACAACACAAACTCATATTTGCAACAATATCCCCCTTTGTCATTGATGGCAACACTTGTGCCAACACAAAACATCACTTATCTTATCTCTCTAGAATGAATTCTCTCCCTATTTGACATCAAGGACAAAGGGTGTCAACTTAACACAACATAAACTCAATCTACAAAGATTCAAAATTACTTCCCCTATTTACAAAAAATCCTCAAAAATGTACTCCAATCATCATCTACTTATGCACATGTGTACAAGAGAAAAATTGTTTTACTGATAGGATCTTAAGCACCTTGTAAATTTGGAGGCATGATTCCTGTATGAATAATCTTAAGCTATATCCAGGTAGTCTTCCATTCTTCTCCCACAGAAGTTAACAATATACATTGACACTCAATCTTCAATAGAAGATCCTCTCCCTCTTTGTAGCTAGCTTAAATGTTTATTTACCTCTCTAATTTCTGAGAGTCTTCAAGCAAATTCACCATACTAGTGAGCTTTAGATCAACCAAATCTCTTAGAAAACTAAATTGTTTCTTGTTCTTCTCCCTTCAATTATTTAGTAGATTTTGTTTTAGATACAAATTATCCAATTGAGCTCTACCATTGCTATCTACATCCTTCTTCAATTCTATTGGACCATTAGTGGATTTTGGTTGTTGATGATAAAACTAGTAAACAACCACTACATCCGTAGCCTTTTCAAACACACTTATTTTATCCTTCAGTTGGGTGTGTACATCTACACACCTATCCACTAACTCCTTTACCCTCTTCTCCTCTACTCATTTCTCTACGCTTCCGGGGTGGCCCACATCGAGCAGGGACCAGTCGAATCAGCATGAACAAGGGCAATATCTCACGTCAGCACCTGGAACAACAGCGACATAACTATCCCTATCCAATGACGGTGAAGCCACAGTGAAAAAAAGAGTAGAAGCAGCACTCACTCGGCTAAGCTCATCCCAGCAGTCCGTCAAGTCCATTCCTATGGGACCCCAGTACAGGTTCCAAAGCTAAATTAAACCTGTCTTGTGTTGCTGTCAAAATCATTGCTTTTGAGTTAGAAGCAAGATCTTTTAAACCATTCAGTACCACCCACAACTGCTCCGCGTCACTTAGAGACTTATCTAGAATGACCTATAGAAGTTTTTCATGAAGAAACTTCATTGTATCATTAATTAGTTATGTGCACTCCATATGTGACATGATAAACTTCTTCAACATTGTGTCATGGATAATTTCACCCAGATGTAATATGTGAAGGGGTAACAACCAGTTAAGGTCCATCAGACCTTGAGACATAGGTACTTGAAGTACCTCAATAATGAACTCTAATGCAAATTTAATTTATAACTATAACAAATTTAATATAGGATCTCTGGAGGGTCTAAAAGATTCTCCACCAAACATACTTTTTCTCTCTTCATTTTTTCCCTTCTCCTTCTCCTTCAACTTCTCTAGACTCGTCTCCTTTTTCTCTTCTATCTTCTCCTTCTCTTATGTCTTCTCCTTCTCTTCTATTTTATCCTTATCTATTGTCTTCTCCTTTTCTTCTATCTTCTCCTTCTCTTATGTCTTCTCCAAAAACACTTTGGCGACATTCTCTACATTCTTATATATATCCATCTTGTCACTCAAACCAGTATCTATACCTATATCTTCATTTATCTGCTCCTTTGATTTCTTTTCTAGATCAAATCCACTACTGCTTGCACAATGAGAAATCCCTTCTGCATTATTTCTTATGTTTTTCTTTTCACAAGGAGAATACAGTCCTCTTCAAACTTCTTAGCCTCAATTACGACACCTTCGATCTTCTTAACCATCCTCTTCTAGTCATCTGAATATGCTCCCATTATGAAGTTTTATCTTTCTATTCTTATAAATTTTGTATTAAGAGCTTGCACAATTTTATTTCTATCCTCCTCAGATAAAGGGTTGAGGGTTTCTCACCATCTTTAATAATAATATCCTCATATTTTATCACTTCATTCTTCCTTCTTAGTGCCATAGATTTTAATAAATCCTTAGGTAGCTTATCAGAAATATCACTAGCAGTGTTATCAAAAGTGATGAAATATTAGATAATAGCCTTTTCTATTTTCTCCTTATCAACCAAAGGGGAAACATTATATAACCCTGCAATAACTTCCAAATAAATAGTACACAAATAGAATTTACCAGACAATCAAAGTTAAATAGTTGATAATCAGCATCATCTGGAGGGGTTCTTGTCTTCTTCTTCTTTTCCTTGGTCTTTGCCAGTTCTTTCTTCTTCACTTCCTTCCTCTTCTTGGTTGGGGTCTCTACCAGGAAGACTAGAGTTCTCTTCCTTTGACTAAGAGGCACAATATCCTCTTCCCTCTCATCATCTTCAAGTTTTATTTTTGTCCTTGTAGACCTCTTCCTAATTAAAACTTTTCCTTTTCAACTTATTCATCTGTGTTGTTGCTCTCAACTTCGTCAACAACAAGATGTATACCTTTCTTTCCTCTTGTCACCTTTTTTTTAGGTCTTTGTCCTTTCTTTTCGCTTGTCATAGATCTAGTCAAGGTTCTAGAGGAACCAATATTTGTTAGAAGAGAGCCAGAGACTAACCTATTCCCCCTTAGTGTCTACTTTCAAAATTCTTCTTCAACTATAGGCAGATTTATCTTTTGGTAGAGCTTATCCATTCTCTTTGCATGTCCTTTCTCAAGTTTCTCCTTGATTATTTTGGTCGAGATCTTTTTAGCAGTTCTAAACCTCTCTTCATTTGGATCAACTAACAACTTAAATAAACTATCAATGTTATTTTCAACCTCTTCCAGAGATACCTCATAAGGTAACTCAGGCAACCATGCAATCCTCAATTCAACAACCTCTATGTAAAAATAGTCCCTATTCACTTGAAAAGTAATTTCATTATTGTATTTCTTAATCAATTCATTATGGATCCTCTATTTAGCTTGCATCTTGTTTTGAAACTTTTTGAACCAACCCCAATATTGCTTATACTATTCATCTATATCATTGTTAAAGCTTCTAATACGATGTTTGGTTTGCACTCGACAAGGATGGAACTTGTCTCACACATTATTCCCTATGCTCAGAAGCTCATTCACAAACATCAAATCCAAACATATGATTAAATACCCATACTTTAATGGATACATTTCACTCTTGGTCATCTTAGGGTTGTTTAGAAATTGTAGTCTCATAATTTTACATAGATAAAACTTCTCACTCTGAACCACCATCTGATATGCTACATAGATTGCAGTGAAATAGAAAAACCCTTCCAAATTTGGAAGTAAATCTTATATTCCACTCCCTTGGCAACATACTTGACACCCGGATCAACTATAATTTCCACTATCATAGATCTCTTATCAGATCTTGAACTAGTTAACTGTGTTATGGTATTGTTCTTCACCATATTTATCACTAGGATAGTGTTGGGGGAGCACAATCCAATCAAGACCCTAATGGAATCATTTGTTTGAGGTTGGTCAAGAAACATCACATCATCATGAATCCAACTATGGATAATCTAAATTTATTCATGCTCATAGCTAAAGTCGGGGAATTATTTCCAAATGTTCAAACCTAACTCTGAAATAGGCTTGTATTAGGGCTTGAATTTAATCAAATTGTCCTCTACTAATGGCTTCCACAAACCATTAAACTTTACATGACTAACCTTTCTCAAAGGTGCATGGATATAATCCCTAACATCTTTAGTGTAAACTAAGTATGTTGGGACCCCCAAAAAAGATCCTTCCTTGTCACTTACCATAGCCATAAATAAATAAGACTTGAATATCGATCATGGCTTCAAATATGGATCGACAACAATCAGTGTAGCCATTACACACCACACAAATTGAAACTAATAACCTAGGGTTTGCAGAAAAAACCTTGAATCACACTGTCACATCAAAAAACTTTTGCACTGAGTAGCTCTCAAATTCACAAGATCACAAGTGATCAAAATGAATTCAAAAATATAATTTATCTATTTCATCCACCTACTTAGGGTTTTTTGACATAAATGCATTTTATTGTTACACTCAAAAAGTTGATACTTTGTTTTGCCAAAAATCTTGAACATCCCTTCAAACCACCGCAAACATATGGAATGCTTTGAAAATTCCTTCACAATATCTACCACGCTGAAAATAATTTATAATCCAAATTGTAAGGGGGTTCATAAGGTCTTCAATTACTTCTCCCCCTCAAATAATGCATATTATCTAATTTCTAGAGGAAGTATCTGTTGAACCCAAGGCAGAACTGAGAGGGGGGTGAATCAGTCTTGAACAAAAATTAATGCAGCACATTTAAACAATTAATCAACAACACATATCCAACACATGAACACCAAGATTTTATATGTGGAAAACCCAAACAGGGAAAAACCACGGTGAGAACTTGCCCACAAAATATATTCATTATTATATCAGATTACAAAGAATGAGCTCACTGCTCCGGACTTGCAAACCAAGGCTAACAACTCTTGGGGAAAGATACAAAAAGAGGACTTGCAAACCTGGTGCTAACTACAAGAGGTCGAGATACAAAAATGATTTGAAAAGAAGGATATCCTAATCATGAAGTTGTCCTTGAACTCTACATCAAGCGACTAATATCAACGCACATAACTCAAACCTTATCTGTCAACACTGTCTCATACCTCTGCCACAGTCTCAAACAACTTGCATATCATTCGAACACAACTCTTCTTCTTTGTACTTAATTTCACTGCTTATCTTCACATCACATACTTTCTCTCATCCTCTTACTTTCTCATCCATACAACTTAATCACATACATCCTTTATATACAAGATGGATCATCAAAGCTTGAAACTAGTCGGCCTGAAACACAATACACCTTTTGGACCAAAAATACACATGTTGATCCACTCCAATAGAAAAAGGGGACCAAAACACTTTTTTTAAAGATCAATCCATAGATCTGCAATCACCAGAACAAAAACATCAACATCCTAACACACAGTGCATCCATATGGACAATTAATAGTCAAAACAAACTCTCCAATGCAAGTTAATCTTATATGAATCTCCACGCACTATGGTGAGACCCATATATCAAATAACCTTCCAAATTTCATATTCGAACCCAAAGATAGGTTTAACATAGAATATCACAACCGGCTATGAAACATACCACAACTTCTGGAGAACACAAAGATATTTTCGAACCACAGATTTATCACATCCATAATACCAAAAACATAACCAAAGAAGATAATAACATCAACAATAATTTTTGTCAACCAATAGAATAACTTTAATATCAACACAACAAGATATCTCTTCACCACAAACATTCTAGACCAACAACTATCTAGAATAACAAGTTTGACATCAATGACAACCACAACAAAACATACTTCCAACAATATTTGCACCACTAGTTCGTATAGATCTATCCACAACCTTTCCTTCTACATTCTCATCATATTTCTTCACCCATTTATTTTGCATCTTCTCCTTTATGTCATTAATGTCAACCTTATATTTTAGAGCAGAGGTATTCTCATTCTTTCCTTTGTAGAACCTTGCAATTGTGTCTTGACTTTTTACAATTATAACAAGTTGGACCTTGTTGTAGTCCATTTCCATTTTTTTTTTATTAGACCTACACTCAAAAACCTTGTGCCCAAATTTGTTGCATGCATAATAATATCCATTGAATGACTGAACATTTCTACCATAGCTTGTATTCATAAATCCATTCCATACCATTCTAATTTTGCACTCATTTTTCTTATGTCCAAACTTATTGCAAGGATATAATTAACCATTAAATGAATGAGATTTTATATGACTTCTACTTTCACTAGCTCTATGTCCAAACTTATTGAATGAAAAAATAGTTATCATTAAAGGATGATGAATACTTAGTTTGAGTAGGAGGAGGCTTCCTGAAATTCTTTTTGTTTGAGTTCAGAATGAAACCCTTTTTTATCTTCATGTCTTCTTCAATTCATCCTTGACCTTTTCCTTTCCTTTATCCTCTTTTCTAGAAGTCTTAGAGCATTCACCTTTTTCAAAACCAAGTTTGCATTTGTCTTTGGATTACTTCTGAGCACTTAGCATCACATCAAGAATTTCACTGCCAACTTTAAACTTCAAGCTCTTGTCAAATTATCATTTTTCTTCTTTCAACTCTTTCCTTAACATGACCACTTCTTCAAGTTTGGTACATTCTCCAGATTTGATTTGTATCTTTGTTTCAAGATCATTAATGGTCTTTTTTCCATATTCAACTTGCTTTTTCAATCAACCAATGTGTTCTTCTATTTTCTTGTTCTTTTCTCTACTTTCATTCAGATCAAGAAGAGTATATCTCAATTCTCCTTCCATGTCCACTAGAGCTTCAATGTCCCATTCACGTTGTTCGATAGAATGGACAAATCTTTCTCATATTCAAACGTTGTGTTCAAATCCCATATCTACCTCAGCTATTAGATTGTTTCTTTAGGAACCTTTCTCTAATACCAATTATTGAACACTTTTAGATTCTGGGAGGGGGGATGAGTCAACATATATTAAAACTAATTTAACCAATTAATTATCATTCATTTCATTTACCACATGCGTAGAAGTAAATAACTGAGGAACACAATAACAATAACACATGAACAACAAGATTTTATGTGGAAAACCCAATGAGGGAAAAATCACTGTGAGAACTATCCCACCATATGAGAAACAAGTTACAATATGCTAGGCTCAAGGCCAAGGAAGCTCACTGCTTCTGATATGGACTTGCAAGACTGAGGTGCACAACCTTAGGGCAAGGTACAAGGGACTTGCATTACAAAGACACACAATATCAAGGCAAGATACAATACAGACTTGTGGATATTGAAGATCACTTATTTAGGGCAAGATATAGAGCATATGAGAATAGAGTATCGATATGATTGAACTGTTGAGAACTACATCCTCTGACATGTTGATTACATTCCACTATTAATACTCATCTAGAATTACCTTCATTACCAATTGCACTTGCGCACCTTTGTACTTACATAATATCACTTACTCACACCACATAAAACTTCATCATATTCGACCAAAAATGATTTCATCCTTTATATACCTTTTTTAATGAAAATAACATCAATTAGGTCAACCTATTTTGATGTAATGTGTGGATATTGTAGACACATAAAAAATATATATTAAAAAGTGTCCTCTTATCAAACCTCAATTTTCTAATCATCATCGGGGTGGATCCATTGAATATTAATTTCTCATTTTCCATTATACTATTCATTATATTAATATTTATATCCATATTCCATTATTTCCATTATCCATTATTCACTATATTATAATGTATTCATTCTTCATCGTTTTATTAATATATTCATATCATTAATTCATTAAATATATTAAATAAATATATATTTCATTATTTATTTATCTCATGCATTTAAAATAAAGAAAAAACATTCCTTACCACTTATTGTTTTCCAATACCACTCATCTTCTCTCCTTACCATTCATTCTTCCTATACCACTAATCCCCTATTATCCCATATTCATCCCACAATTTGGATCCACCTGGAGAATTTCTATTTAATCTAACCCCTCACCCATTTCAAGGAATCGAGTGTTTAGTTCATCTTTTGCATTTTGCATTTTTTTTATCTTGCATTTTTGCTTTTTCTAGCTTGTGCACCATTTGCATTTCATCTTCAAAAAATTTGTGGATCATGGCATTTATTAAAAAAAACAATTCACAACCATTTTGTTGCAGCCATCTTTATCTATTTTTCAAAAGTTTGATTGTTGCAGCCATTATGCCATTCTTGGAGGCATTTTTAAGTTTGATTGTTGCAGCGATTATGCCATTCTTGGAGGCATTTATTAAAAAACAATTCACAACCATATTGTTGCAGCCATTTATTTTTGCCTCTATTTGTTGACAAAAATCTGATTATTGTAGCCATTTGTTCCATCTATTGGTCTAATTTATTGCACCCATGTGCTTAAATTTTGAAACCACACATTATTACTTGCAACCATGTGCTTAAATTTTTTTCCTTTTAGTTTTTTTTAAATTTCTTAGTTTAGTTTTAGATTTTAATTTTTTTAGTTTTTTGTTTTAATTTTTACATGAAGTTTTGGTTTTCTTTAATTTTTTTAGTTTTAAGTTTTTAGTTTTATTTTTTTCATTTAGTTTTAGATTTTAATCTCTTTAGTTTTAGATTTTATTTTATTTAGTTTTTAGTTTTTTTAATTTTTTTAATTTCTTTGCTCGCATGAAGTTTTTGCTTTTTTGTGTAGGTTTTTTTTTTACACTTTTTACTTTTTAGTTTTATTTTTTTCATTTAGTTTTTGTTTTTGTTTTCTTTAGTTTAATTTAGATTTTTTTTAGCTTTTAGTTTTTATTTTAACCTTTGGTTTTTAAGTTTTAGTTTTTACTTTTTTAATTTAGTTTTTTTTTTAAATTTAATATAGTTTAGTTTAGTTTTAGTTTTTTTTTTAATTTAGTTTTAATTATATATATTTTTTAATTTTAATTTAATTTTGTTTTGTTTGTTTTTTCAGTTTTTAATTAGTTTAGATTTTTAATTTATTAGATTATATTTTAATTGGTTAATTTAGTTTTAGGTTTTTAATTTGTTTATTTAGATTAGTTTTAGATTTTAATTTGTTAATTTAGATTAATTTTGTTAGTTAGATTAATTTGTTAGTTAGTCATGTGGTGTGTTTGTTTTGATTTTGGAGAGTGATTTTTGGACTTTTGCCTTGTGCAGGTTTCCCCTTGTTTGTCGAAGACTGAGAAGCAAAACTACTGATGTTATTTGATGCAAGATGCATGTCAAAGAATTTATGATTTGAAACTATTTGTTTGATTTTTAGATTAAATCACACTTAATTTTGGTGCTTAAAAAGAATTGTTTGTCTGTCTTGTGTTTTTCTTCGTATGTGCTTTGTGTTGACCCAAGGTGATCACAAAAGTATCCTCTCCCCTCAACTTCTAAAGGATATTGGGTGCAAGATAACCTATTGTCATCTTTAAAGTGTCTACCTCCCGATTTGTGAGAGGGAACAACCCAAGCGGTAATGGGCTAAAGCCAAGTCACCTCTCAGCAACTATATAAAATGTTAGAGTAATCTTTTATTAGCTAATAATTATTTATTTAATTATCAATCTATTATACTCTATGCTTAAGCTAAACTTAGGAAATTTATAATTCTTTAGGGTTTTCTCCTTTAGGGTTTCAAGTATCCTCTTATAAGGATTCTCTCTGTGTATTTTCATAACAACTGTATTTATTGAATTGCATTCTTGTTGCACAATCAATATGACTCCTCTTTTCTGGATCTCTAAATCCTGGCATCCATAGCTTTTTTGTTTCTCTCCTTCTATGACAGGTTTGCATGCAGGTGATCTTTGGGAGCTGTAGAGTTGATTTTTCCTCAACTCCAATATGGTATCAGAGCTCTAGATCTGCATGCCCATGTTCTCTTCATGAGAGATTTTGGGCCTTGTTTTTCAGTTCTGTGTATTTGGGGGTTTATGTAGTTGTTTTTTTCTATTTCTGGGGGTAGCTGATTCTTTGGTACATTTTGGTGCCCAAAGGACCTCATAGTTGGATTCAGAAGGATGATTCCATTAATTTTGATATATAATTTGCCTATTTTCGATGACAAGGGCATATGGGACATGATTTTTTATTGGCACATTTTTCAAGGCACAAAAATCCGTACGATTGTACCTACAAATGTGTTAGAAAATTTTTGTCAAAAAATAAAATTAAAAAAAATTAACCCTTTTAATGCCCTAAAAGAGGGGTTTTTTTTTTCTTTTGGTCGTAACTTGTCATATCGAGGCGCTTTTTCAAAAACCTTATATCATCGGAAAGCTCTTTCCGAGCTCTATCCAAATCTGGAGGTTTGAACTTTTGATTTTTCTTTTTTGATGGTGTTTTTTTTGTCAAAGCTAGAGGTTCCTTTTTGCACTCTGGGAGACATAACTTGAGCATCCGAACTCTATTTTTCAAAAACTTTATATTGTTGGAAATCTTGTTTTGTGCACTTTCCATTCATACGAGTTTTCTTTCCAGATTCTGCTCTAGATACATTTTATTCAATTTTTGCTTTTCAACACTCTAGTGAATATCTTGGATGTTTCAGGTCTTCGGATCTCTTTCTTTGAGTAGGATGTCTTGTCTTTGGCTATTATTTCTATATTTTCAATCTTATGTCTCTTCTGATCATTGTAGCATTTTATTTATGCAAACGCACTGAGATAAAGTGCCATCATGCATTGTATACTTGGGATCTTGTACATCTTGTGCCTTATTGTACATGGACTACTTATAAAGTTCCATGGGGGGGTTGATGTTTGTCTTTTCTTTGCCATCTACCTTTGTCAAGTGAGTGCTCCTTCCACAGCATTAGCCTCATGATGTGTGTCAAGTGAGTGTTCCTTCCATGACACTATGTACTTTCTCTTCACCTTCAATGTTCTTGGTTCTTCGTCATGCAATTCTTGTTGGTCATTATTTTCAGTGTACCTGTCCCTCTCCCTTTTTTAGCATTATGGGGAGGTTTTTCCTGTTGGTTCTAATGCTTCCTTGGTTCGATTGATCAGCTCTTCAAGATTTGGTGTTTCATGCCATCTATATCTTCGAGTTTAGTTGTTTGCCTTTGTTTTCCATCTGATTTGAGTAGTGTCATTTGAGGGCACTCATGCAAATTATAGTCTTCTCTACCTGGCCATGTTATATTTCAGTGGAGGTTCTTCAGATCAGCAGTTACTCTTTGATAGTGTTTGTAGCTATTTCATGCTTCAGTGGTATTCTTCATGTTCTTCTTTTTTGTTCCTATCTTCTGGAACACTCTTGTTTGGAGGCTTCTTAGTCCTTCACTTGAGCTTTCATCTCTTCTTGGAGAGGAGTTTTGTTCCCACAAGGTTTTCTCCTTTTTCTCCACTTTACAGAGATTTTATTGTACTTGGGTACCTCATCAGGCCCAGTTGTCAGGACCCATTGTTGCTCTTCTGCATTATTTTACACCTTTTTTTAGTCCTTAGTTATTTTTTAGCTACTCCCTAAGTTCATCTTAAGGAGGGGTGTTAGAGTAATCTTTTATTAGCTAATAATTATTTATTTAATTATTAGTCTATTATACTCTATGCTTAAGCTAAACTTAGGAATCTTATAATTCTTTAGGGTTTTCTCCTTTAGAGTTTCGAGTATCCTCTTATAAGGATTCTCTCTTTGTATTTTCATAACAACTGTAATTATTGAATTGTATTCTTGTTGCACAGTCAATATGAATCCTCTTTTCTGGATCTCTGAATTCTGGCCTCCATAGCTTTTTTGCTTCTCTCCTTCTGTGACAGGTTTGCATGCAAGTGATCTTTGGGAGTTGTAGAGTTGATTTTTTCTCAACTCCAATATAAAATATGTGGGATGAAAGTCTTCACAACGGGTACTAATTGCCTACCTACTCCGACTTCCCAGTACTTGTGTTCTACAAGAGGGAAGCCTCCCGAGGGAGAGAGTGTATATGGATGTCCAAAAGGGAGTCCCATACTAAAATGTTTTTAGTTATAGCCCAAAAACCTTCTACTTGTTGACTTAGGCATTGTGGTATAGGCATGTCGAAGAAACCCCTCATGTACCCTTCAACTTGAGATAGAAAATTTCTCGAGATCTTCAGGTCTTTAGAAATTCAAAGCTTCGTATGCCCGAGAAGTGAGTGTCATGGAGTGGAGTTAGTGCTACCGGGCTTCTATTTATCCAATTGAATGTGGTATTCAGGGCAAGGGGATTCAACAAGTATTTTCCTGGCCAGCCTTAGAAATTGTGCTTGAATGTGCTTTTATTTCATTGCAAAATCAAACAAACATTCGGTCTATCGTGTTTTCTAAGTGTGTGCAAAACAAACGAGAACATTTCACAATCAACACCACACTTGAAATTGAAATACTTTACAAAAACCTTGGTCTAAACTTTCAAGTATCCATCAACATTGTAAAATGAAAACATTGCAAAACAACATTGTCATTGAAACATTGAACATGTGTTCTCAAAATAATCATTTTAAATCTCTTAAGACGTCATTTTCCAGTTTTGATCTTTTAGGTTCTTTCATAGTCGCATCATCACACCTTTAGGACCTTGCATACCACCCTTATATCATACCCTTGCATACTTACTTTAGGTCTTATTTTTGTATCACTTCCTTAGGTTATACCTTTGCATCGTTCTCTTGGATTATACCCATAATCTTTGCATAGCCTTAAGTCATTTTCTTAGGACATGCCCTTGATCCTTACACACCTTAATTAGGTTATACCTAAATTCTTGTATATCCCCATCTCCCTTTAGGACATACCCCCACCTCTTGCATACTTTTGTCATTCCTTTAGGACATAACCTTAAACCTTGCATAGGTGCCTTAGGTAATTTCATCATTGGTCCTAGCATTTCATTTATTCATATCCTTAGTATTTGCATACCAAAAAAAATAATCAAAAAAAAACCAAAAACATTGCTTGCACTTAGGATTTCTCGTCTTAGGTCTGACATCAACTTTCTATCATCAATCACCCTTATCACTTGAGGTGCATCTTCCTTGAGTTATGGAACCTATCAGTGTCTTTGAGTTGGTATTCCATTGGGAGTTCATCATCTCCTATAATAGCATGCCCTCTTTTTTATCACTTACCCTTGTGTTTATACATCATAGCACAAGTCAAACCTCACATTGCAAATATTTTCATACCTAGAGTATCCTTAGTCCTTGCATAAAACATCATTAATCCTCATATCCCATTTAGGGTTTAGCTGCACATCACTTTCCTATCATATAGATTGCATTTTGTATGAATCCTTTATCACATTCCCATCTCAATCATATCACATAGATTGCATTTTTGCATTGATCCTTATCATATCCCAATCTCACTTTCCTATCATATAGTTTGCACCTTAATCTTTGCATTGATCCTTAGTTACATCCTAATCTCACTCATATCATATAGTTCCCCCTTTCAAATTTAGGGTTTGCATCATACCTTGAGTATCATTCATCGTCATATCCATAAACCCTAGGAAAAAAATCAGAACAATCGCTTATGTCTCCTAACTCGAGAATCAAAATGTTTCAAAATTGCCTATTTCAAGATGGAGACAACATTATTGATTTTGATGAAGAAGAACACATTAGCGTTGCGACTAGTGAAATAAGTAAAACAAGCGATGAAGAAATAACTCAATCTACCATTGATGATGCATTTCATGATCATAGATTTACTAAAATTCTTAAAGAGGTGGTTAAACGTGATCCACAAGCATACTTTAAAGTCCTTGTTGAAGATGGAATTAAACTGCCACTTGACTTTGACATATCATTGCTCACAGCTAAGGACAAACTGAAAGCTAGTGAATATAAACCTACAAGGACAAACAATGAGGAGAGGATTAAAGAAAACAGACCTTTCTACTTACAACTAGGATACAAGAGGTCTACGAAAAACTTTGAAACGTATACCTACCAATGATCCTGTTTTGAGTGAATCGAGAGCATTGAGATAGGAATTAGACACTCTAAAGAATAAGAAGGCATCATCACACAAGTTTTCTATTGAGGACATATGTCCCTATCCTTTTGATCCAATAATTTTGGTGGCACATTTTCCTAGTCATTGGGAGATACCAAAACTGGATAAGTACAGAGGAAAAGGGGACTCTAAAGATCACTTGAGAGAATTTTTTGTCACTACTTTATAATACACAGTAGATGAAACATACCTTATGAGACTATTTTCTCTTAGTCTTGAAGGAAGTGCCATGGATTGGTTCTCCATATTACCTCTGACTATCAAATCTTTCCAAGAGTTGGTTGATACGTTTATCTCACATTATACTTGCAAATGCAAATATGAGGTGACCATGATGGACCTCTTCAATATAAAACAAAAACAAGGGGAATCCTTCATCTCATTTTTACAAAGATGGAGATATTTAACTAAAACAACAACGTTGATATTCCCAATAAATAAATTGTTGACCTCTTTTGTTGCAATCTAAACAAGGAAATTGGAAGAGAACTTCACCTCAAATGTTTGGACACCTTTAATGAGATCATAGGCATGTGATTTTGAATAGAATAAACCCTTATTGACAATGGTACTATAAAGATAAACGATGATAAAGATCACAAAGGATTGAGTTCAAACCACAAACCAGCTTTTTGGGCTAAGAACAAGAATGTAGTTAATGATGGTCATTGACGCAAAAAATGCTAAAACATCATCATTTGTTTACAACCTTAAGGGTTCATCCTTAGACAAAGGAAAAGAGAAACAAAGAAGCTTCCCTAAATAAAATTTTACACCATTGGGACAATCACTTGAGTCAACATTAAAAGAACTCCTTGAGAACAGTCTTATAACGTTGGTTGAGATAAGAGAATGTGATCCTCAAGTTAAACCCCCATGGTGGAATGAAAATCGCTTTTGTGATTACCATAGACATAAGGGTCACAAGACTAACAGTTGCAATAAACTCTGACATGTGATACAAGACCTTCTTGATGAGGGAAAGATTTTGGTTGATGGACATACTCCGATTATGAGATATTCAAGAATCATTTTCCTAAGCATGGCAAGGATAAAAGGAAGGCCCCCAAAACTGGTGATGGTGTGAACTATACCAATACTAAATATGATTATCATAAACAACATCAATGAGGCTAACAATCATATGAACACTTTCATCGTAAAGGGAAAGGAAACTAATTGTAATGTTACCAGCTGCAGATGCACATTTATCCTTAGAGACCCTAATTATAAACCTGCTACATTAACTCCACAATACAACCTTATATAGAATTTAGGGAAAATGCTTGCACAAATTTCTATACTTGAGCTACTACACCTGTCCCCTAAACATAAAGCTATCCTTGATAAAGCACTTGGTACTGCTACAGTGCCTACTGACCTGCATGTGGATCAATTTCAAGCTATGGTGGGACATATCCCCCCTCCTCATACCCTCACTTTTACCAAGAATGATGATTCATCCATGCAACAACCACATAATTCATCCTTACACATTGAAGTCCTTGTCTATATAGTTAAGACCAAATGAGTTTTGATTGACGAAGGAGTAGGTTTAAATATTTATACTTTGAAATTAATTAGAGAGCTTGGGTTCGCTGAAAGTGCAGTTGATGCAAGGAAAAAGATTGCCATAAAGGCATATGATAAAGAGGAATGCTCGTCTAAGGGATCAGTTACATTGCCTATCAAAGTGGGACCTATGGTGAAAGATATGGTTTGCCAAATTCTTGATCTACCTTCGACTTATAATATTCTCCTTGGAAGGCCATGGATTCATGCAATGCAAGTTGTACCTTCTACCTACCATCAATGTATCAAATTTTCGCACAATGGTGTCAAAGTAACAATACCAGCAGATACAAATCTTTTTATGTATTTCAATAACCTGAGTTCTAAGATCAAATCCATCATTCCTAGCAATCATGAAGCAGCTCCTTCTCAAGCGTATCTTGACCCTAAGTATTTGAAATCATCCACGTCCAAATCTAATGAAGTTGAGATCAGATTACAGGTGAAAGAACATGTAGTAGGCTAATATTCTATGAGTAGTGTTCTCTGCATTGGAAATCTACCTTTGTCTCCTCAAACTTATGGCAAATTACAAGTGAAATGGCAAATCAAGATAACCCAGAATGAAATGGTAGAGCAAGATAATTCAGAATATCAAGGAATTGGGTACGAATCACCTAATGTTGTGGCTACTAAACCTAAATGCAAATCTCCTCCAGAGGTTCAAGTAGATCTTGATAGCAATGGTCTTGAGAGTGGTTCCAACAAAGAATCCATTGAATATATTACCAACACTTTCGATAACTCACACAACCTTGCCATTTCATCTAGTCCTTCCATTTCTACTCATCTCCTAGACTTGGATCAACAAGAATCACAAAAGCCCTTACTCATTGGAGATCAAAAAATCAAGTTGTGAAAAGAAAAAATCAAAAATCAAAAATAAGAAAAAGTCTTCTAGTCCAAATCAAAATCAAAAGTTATTGAACTCTACAAAAAGAAAAGTCAAGGATAAAAATACTATGAAGAAAGAAGAACGTGAATCGATCTCCCTCAATGCTACAATAACTGGGGGCAAAAGTTCTAAAATTTCAAGTCCAAAGGCATACTTGTTGATCCTATGTCTCCATCATGTCATGCTACTTTAACTTTTTTCACACACATAAGCCTTCATCCCACATTCATTTATTCCATACATTCATCCCCTCTTGGCGATACGTCACCTCAATGGACCTTTGGCAGAACTTCCTTGAAGGGCTTTGCTATCAGAGTTACCCAAACCTCTTTAGTTGATATGTATATAGGCCTATGTGCGGCACACATTAGTAATTCTACCCTGGTTTCTTCAGCAAGGAAGGCAAAAGGAAAAGATATTCATCATCCAGTCGAAAATAGAGTTTCTCAACAAGATCAAGAAAAGTAAAAAGGCAAGTTCGACTCAAATTGGCTATATCCATACATCATTACTGCGACATATGAATCAGGAACATATTAGTTGGCTACTCCCGAGGGTAAACCGCTTGAAGATGCAATCAATAATATTCACATTCGCAGAATCTACACCTAAGTACTTCATATAATTTTTTTAAAAGATCTAAAAAAATATAAAAATTGAGAAAAAGATCTTGAAAAAATACAAAAAAAATAAAGAGAAAAAGACCTGAAAAATACAAAAAAAAATAGAAAAAAGAACTGAAAAATACAAAAAAATGAGAAAAAGACTTGAAAAAAATACAAAAAACTAAGAAAAAGGTCCTGAAATATACAAAAAAATGAGAAAAAGACCTGAAAAAATTGTCACTTTGGTGAAAATCTAGCAAACAAGCACCTTGTGACAAAAAAAAGTGAAAAATTAAAAAAAAAAGAAAAATGAATTCGTCCACCGGTGAAAACCTAGCAAACAAGCACCTTGGGCAATTACCATGGTGAAAACCGGGCAACTGGCACCATGCGTAGAGATTTCGCTCCTCTTTCCTTCAATACTCCACTTCATCATGCCTTGTATGTATCTACCCTTCCATTCCATAATAGCCTTCACACCCCCATCATAGCCTGTGGATTGTTTTACATAACCTGCATGTGTGTTGCTCTTGCATACTAAGCTAGTCTTATCCCTCACTAGGGCATCTCCTCAACTTTATTACTGAGTTAGGATAGTTGGCATCTCACAATCGAAGAAACTATCTAAAATGTCCTGAAAAAATCCTAAAAATCGTAAAATGTATTTAAAAAATCCTAAAAATTGTAAAATGTCTTGAAAATCATAAAAATTGTAAAAAGTCCTTAAAAAATCGTAAAAAACCAGAAGATGTCCTAAAAAAATCATAAAATGTCCTGAAAAAAATCATAAAAAGCATAAAATATCTTGAAAAAATCTTAAAAATCCTAAAATGTTCTGAAAAAATCATAAAAATCATAAAATATCCTAAAAAACCTTAAAAAAATTAAAACATTTAAAAACCCTAAAAATCGCAAAAATTTTCATCAAAATCCAAAAACATTTAATAAACGTCGTGAAGACATAAACATTTGAGATGAGCATGCAACTTTGAACTGTAATGAAATCATGACAATCAACCAGACATAACAACACCCTATCGACATATCCAATCAACACATTAAATGTGAACAAGAATCACTTTGGTATGAAGCATGTTATCTATTTTTTTTTATGTCTTTTGAATGTTTTTTATTTTATCTTTGGTGACATGTCTTTTAGCTTTTTTGGGATATCTCTAACTAGAGATTTTATCTCCAGGATGTCTTTGACTAGAAAGGCGAGGATGGGGAATCTTCACCTGTTTGCTACTTGTGGATTGTTTCTTAGTAATATGATGACTCATCTTAGGACATGATTGTCCAAGCTCATTAAGGGCATATGGGTCTTGTTGGAATCAGGGATCACTGAGAGGGGGGGGGGGGGGTCAGTGATCTATCAGTTACCAAATTTTCAGATTTAACTTTAAACCATTGGAAGAATACACATGAAACTGAAATGCAGGAACATAAAACAATCAACCACAAAATCATAGCACTGAATTTTTATGTGGAAACCCAAATGGGAAAAACCATGGTGAGATTTGAACCCACAATATTATTCCACTCTAGCCAGTAGCAAAACAATATTACAATATGGCAATGCACGGGCATTCAGGCACATTGCCTAGAGCTCACTACTCAAATACAATAAGGGCTACAACCCTAGAAGGTTCACTGCCTTAATGATTAATTACAATGATGAATTACAACAAATGAACTCCAAAAATAGCATCTACAATGCTTGGATGAATTCCGGTTAAGTGCCAAATATATTGACTGAATCACCTCTATTGTTATGCTCTATTCTGCCCTGTTCATTGTCTCAGTCAGCTACCGTATCAAGAATATGCACGTGAAACTATGCCAAAATGGATTCTCGATCACCACTCGCTCCCATACAATCATATCATAAACCAAAAAGATCATCTACACCGGTCTTATATATCTGCAATCACAAAATAGATCATTTTTCATGTCGACCTGCTAATGTAACGTGTAGTCATATGTCGGCTTGACCAGATCACCAAAGATAAATGTGGATTACCAAAACAACAATAAAATGATGTCTCCATGTTGGCCCAATCAACCCAAACACGATTCATAGCTTCGCAATCACCAAAAAACTTCCAGACCAAAACTGCTTTATTCATCCTGAGATACCAGTTAATTGGCTACCAGCCAACATCCTCTTCTGGAAATCAAGATCCGTGATTACCAAATAGGAATCTCATGAAGAGTTTCCATCAATGACAACCCTAAACCGATAATAAACCATCAGAAGCCACTAGATGAGTGTCAATTGCCAACAATCTCCCCCTTTGGCATTGATGGAAAAACTCATGAAAAAAGGCTAAGTGTTGATATCTGCACACTGGATCAAAAGAATCTCTAAAGCTCCCCCTTAGACAAAGAATTTTGAAACCTGTAACTACACCCTTCTATACTATACATTTTTCACCTTTTCTCTCCCCCTTTGACAACAATTCCAAAGGTGGGGTGTTGTCCAAAATTGATATACAGAGATACATGCCAGAGACTTTACAAATACTTGAGGATGTCAACAAAAATGGTCTTCAAAGATCCTAGGTGAGCATCCCACCCACTCTTCAAGTTATCCAAAACTGTAATGAATGCACTAAATATAGTTGCATGAATCTCTACTTCCTTCATATCAGAAGACACGGGTTGAGCCATTGCCTTCATGCAGTCTACCTTATTGCTTAACATGGTGTCTAACTGGGGGGCAATCAAGTTCCAAAGTTCACCAAATCTCCTCAAAATTTAGTCCTTATCTGTATTGAGGCTTGATATCTGATCATTTAGGGCCAATATCTGTCCTTCAGCACTGCTGGTAGGAGCTACATTGGGATCAAAGGACTGTGAAATACCAGAAAGTTTGTCCTAACAAACACTTATTTGCTTGTCTATATCTACAGTAAATTTGGGCAAAATTAGACAAGAATAATACAATTTACCACCTTTTGTTAAAGCATCTGAAATAACATGCAAACCTTTATTCAATCTCACTCTATCATCTTCAATCAATCTTCTGGAATGTCTGCATTCTTACAACCTTGAATCTATCCAAAACTCGTTTAGTAGCAGTCTTCTCTAAAGAATCAAAACTGGTATTTACACTATTAATCAATTGTAACAATTTATCAGAGGGTCTATAATTAGAATCTAATTGTACACTCGGAGCCACCTTCTGCAAAACATTGATAGACATCAAAATGAGCTTTTTATCTTTTGACTCATATTTTTCCAGATCCTGGCTGGCTTGAGCTTTAATAGCTACTGCAAGCATTAGCTTCTCGGCAAGAGACATTTGTCCAAGGTTAAGAGGGCTATCTAGATTAATGGAGATTTGAGGTGGGGTCCCTGTGACTGCAGGGGTGTCAATTTCCAAATCAAAGACTCCTTTGCCCTTGTGTACCTCATAAACCTTTACCTTAGCTTTCTTGGGTTCCTTCTTCTCTACTTCATCCCCTTTATCTGGTGCACCGGTGTTGCCACTTGGTGCAGTATCATCCTTTGGAATCTCAGGGGCTACTGAATTGTCTATCACCAAAGGATTATCATCAGTCTCAACATCAAGAGTTGTGTTGCCTTGACCTTCCAGATGTTCCTCGGTCTGAGTTTCATCCTTCTGATCACCAGAAACACCTTCTTTTTCTTTTGGCTAAGACTTAAATGCATCTTTATACAAAGGGTCATTCACAATTATTTTTCTCCATATATATTTTGTCTCCTTTCTTACCTCTTCCACATTGCCTATCATCAACTTGTTTACCCTGATTTTGCTTCAAAATTCTTTCTTATTAGCTTCATCAATGATTCTTTTGACTTCATCTTAGGTGATACAGGTGGAAACATTTATCAACTCTCTTTCTTTCATTTCCTTATATGTTCTACTAGCAATCAGTCTCCTTGCATCAATAATATTGTATAGGTCTTTAGGAATGCTCTTCTCCAACTCAATTAATGTTTTATTAAAATTGTGCAAATATAAAATAATAGCTTCTTCTACCTTTCTCTGATCTACCTCATTCAGTTTTTCATAATACACTCCAATATTCTTCAAATTACCATCCACAATTACCTCATCAATTAATTGGTCTGTTGACAATGGAGGAACAGATGTAGATTTACCTTGCTTATCACTGGATTTAGGATCTATTTTAAGTTGAATTTTGACTTGTCTTCCTCTTTTGGGTCTTTCAATGGGGGCGGGATCAAATTTGGCTTTTTGGCTTTGCTGAGCTCCACCAAACTGCGGCTTCCTCACCACTCTTACAAATTCACCTTTCTTCTTAGCCTTTCCTGCTTCCTCATCAGATTTTGTCTCAAAGGCCACTGGAGACATAACAACATAAGATTCCACTTAGATTTCTCCTTTTTCTTCAACACTCCCTTTTCAGATGGGCTTGGTCCTTAAGATGGTGCCATTAGAGCAGGGGCAGACTTGGTCTCTTTAGGTTTAACCTTGGAGGGAACTGAGTTGTCCTTAGGATTTTTGGTTTCCTCTTTGGCCTCCATCTGTGCATTTTTTTTGCTTGCTTGCTTCACCTCCTCCCAGGTGAATCTCATCTACACTGCCACTTCCTTGTCCATCTTTGAAACTTTCATTTTTCTAGCAGGTGCAATGAACTATTTGTGCAATTCAAGGTCTTTCTCTTTGAATGTTCCAAATCTTCCTTCTTTTGGATCCACCAGTTGGCTCAATACATGTTGAGCATATGCCTCAAGTGTGATAGAGTCAAATCCATACCCCATGGGCATGATCCAAACTATCCTAGGCTCCATGACTTCCATTTGACATTGATCTTTTTTAACCATGAAGCAAATAGTTTTCTCATACTTCTCCACAATCTCCTTAGGGATTTTTTCTTTGTTCTTCATTGCAGTTTGGAAAGATTTGAAATAACCACAGAGAGCAGATATTCTGATTGTAGCATCTCATATTCCCCACAATCCCTCTTTGATTTGCATTACTACCAGTCTATCTAGGCCCATTGGACCTTTCCTTTTACACCAGGTATCTCATTCAAGAAATATAAGGCCAAGCAAATAAGAAAAGTTCCATATTTAAAAGTGTGCTTCTTGTTTTGCTTAAATTTCTTCAAATTAATCATTAGCTCATTCAGAAGAACTGTATATAGATCATACCTCATGTCATTTTTGAGCATCTGATATGTTGTACATATGGCAGTTCTAGAGATGGAATTATGGCTACTTGACTGGTAAACTTTGTATCTAACCACCATTGATGAAAACTTCACATCATGCTCCAGAATGTCGCTGATAGTTATTGCTATGTTGTCAAACTTGGAACCAGTAGTTGCTATCAGTGTGTTATTTGATAATTTTCTTAGTCCAGGTACTTCACTGGTTTCACTAAGGCATATCACAACTTGAATTATCTGTTTAGTGATCTTGTGAGGCCTATCAATCCATATGAACTTATCATGGACTCGACTAAAGATATACCGGATCCACTCTGCTTCGTCGAACAATGGAAAATGGACAAACTACAAAAAATCCTTGTTCTAAAGAACCTTATATTCTCGTTTGAGGTTTCCCAAATTGTCGGCCAAATGCTTCTTATGCAAGTTCAACATCTCAGCGTTGCCAAGCTCCTCAAGATCACAATTGATGTATGCCCTAATATCTTCATTGTGAAGGACGTCGTAGGGTAAAGAAGAAAATGCACCTTCCAGATCATCCTCGACGGATTTTAAAGGATGTTTCTTGAAAACGCGTCTGGCTCTATCCTAAATTTCCACAACCAACGAGGTAGAAATTTCAGAAGCTGAAGCCATTTCGAACTTAGGGTTTGTGGAAATTGATAGTCTAAAATAGATAAATACTTTAATTCACAACCGAGTGTTGGAATTCTCTTTAGGATCGTTCAAATTGCTGTTGAGATCGCCCAATTATTTTGCTCTTGTTCCCTGCACTATTCTCTTGATCTCTTTGTGACGAATGAAACTTTGAAATGCCCTTTTAACCTTCAAAAACCTAATTCTTCATCGCAATAAATGTTGCAACTGGTTACCTTGATTTTCATAGAATCGCTTACCGGAGCATCAAATCTCCTTTGAAACTTCTAGACAACATCTGCACATATGATTTAAGCCTTCTGCAACCTTCCAAAATTGATTGCAAATCATCAAAGAGGGGGTTCTTAGAATCTTCATGAAAAGTTCCCCCTAAGGCATAAAGCCCTAGTTACCGGATGAAGATCTTGCACTGAATTCGGGTGCAGATCCATTGTCTGCTTTAGATTCATGTTTTCTAACCCACATGTTCTCGTGTTTGTCTCTGATCTCTTCTACCTTTGCCTTTCCCTTCTCATCTATATTTTTCTTGTCTACTAGAGCACTATTCTTGCTTCTGCAATACTTTGCAATGTGACCGGTTTTATTGCATGCACAACAAACAATATTTTGCATATATCTAAAGCTCATCTGATTTGGTCTCATCCTACACTGATTAGAGATATGTCTAAATATCCCACAAGCATAGCACCTCTTGTAATGGAAGTTATTCATTACTACTCTGCACATATTTGACTTGTGACCAAAACTATTGTATATGAAACACTCACCGGTAAAGCTAGGAACATTATTCATGTTGTTCATTCCATTATTCATCCTACTTCTCCATTTATTTTCCATATGAATGAATTTATTGCAAGTAAAACATCTACCATTGAATTTATGGGCATTAGGTTATCTTAGAAGAGGATTATTTCTCTTCTTCTAATCAGGTTTTGAATTGCTTTGTCCAGATCCAGAGGATTCACCTTTCTCTAACCCAAGTCCTCGCATGTCCTTTCCGTGTCTCTAACATTCCAACATCTCATCAAGCCTTGCTGAGCTAGCTTTGAATTTGTCTTTGTATTTTTTAGCAGTAGCAAGTTCATATCTTAAGGCAGTAATCTGTCTTTCAAGCTCTTGACCATTATTCCTTGATTGTGTCAACTCAAGCTTAAACTAATCATTCTTGTAGGTAAGCATGAACCATTCATCAACTCTTTCCTTCAATGATTGTGTCAAATTCTCTTCATTTTTCTTTCGGTCCTCAATATCCTTAGTCAGCCTCATCACAATGGATTGCATCTTATTCTTCAATGCAACATTCTCTCTCTCAAGCTTGTCAACTTCATCATCTTTACCTTGATTTTCCATGATTTGATCTTCTTTCTCTTTCAGTTTGTCCGTCAATTCCTTCCTCTTGTCTCGTTAAATGTTCACTTGATCCTTCAAGTCATTAATGAATTCATCAGTAGCATTCAAGTTTCTTTTCAAGGAGTTGATCTCATTTATTGTTGCACCAAGATCCTCAAGTGCCACACTAAGTTGTCTCTAAAAATTGGAATACATTGATTCAATATCCCAGACCTTCCTCAAGCGATTAAGCTTCCTCAGAGGAACTAGGCTCTGATACCAATTGTTGGAATTAGGAATCACTGAGAGGGGGGGGATCAATGATCTACTGGTTACCAAATTTTTCAGATTGAACTTTAAACCACCAGAAGCATACACATGTAACTGAAATGTAGGACCATAAAACAATCAACCACAAAATCATAACACCAGATTTTTACGTGGAAACCCAAATGGGAAAAACTACGGTGGGTTTGAACCCACAATATTATTCCACTATGGCTAGTAGCAAAACAATATTACAATATGGGAATGCACAGGCATTCAGGCATACTGCCTAGAGCTCACTACTCAAATACAATAAGGGCTACAACCCTGGAAGGATCACTGCCTTACTGATTAATTACAATGATGAATTACAACAAATTAACTCCAAAAATAACATCTACAATGCTTGGATGAGTTCTAATTAAGTGTCAAATACACTAGTTGAATCACCTTTGTTGTTATGCTTTGTTTTTCCTTGTTCACTGTCTCAGTCAGCTACTGGATCAAGAATGCGCACATGAAACTATGCCAAAACGGATTCTTAATCACCACCTACTCACATACAATCATGTCATACACCAAAAAGATCATCTACACCGGTCTTATATATCCGCAATCACAAAATAGATCATTTTTCATGTCGGCCTGCTAATGTAACGTGTAGTCATATGTTGGCTTGACCGGATCACCAAAGATAAATGTGGATCACCAAAATAATAATAAAATGATGCCTCTATGTTGGCCCAATCAACCCAAACAAGATTCATAGCTTCGTAATCACCAGAAAGCTTTCGGACCAAAACTGCTCTATTCATCCTGAAATATTGGTTAACTAGCTACCAGTTAACATCCTCTTCCAGAAATAAAGATCCATGATTACTGGATAGGAATCTCATGAAGAGTTTCTATAAATTACAACCCTAAACCGATAATCAACCATCAAAAATCATCGGATGAGTACTAATTGCCAACAGGTCTCATGTGAACTGGGGCATTCCTTGACTGTCTGATGTGTTTTCTTGCATGCAATAGGTATGTTGATTCATTTGGGTCTAATTCATATCTAGATGAGTTTATACTTTTTCCATAATAAGCTCGATGATGATATAATCACTTAAAAAATCATAGGAATTCTCATCACTTTCATATCCTCTTTCTCATAACTTTTCTCCTCTCATCTCTCTTTTTCATCATTTATTTCATCATCTTCTTCGTTCTTCTTCTTGCAGTGAGATCAATCAACCACTTTATCCAACTGATGCATGTCTTTGAGTCTTTAATCACTATCAAATCAATCAACTTGCTCCTTGGAATCTCATTTCCCCCCTATCACTCAGTAAATATCTCAAAATGTCTTGCACTAGCATCAATCCTTATCAGTTTAATCAACTCAATCATCTTAATTAGCTAATCAACCTGGGTATACTTTTTATTTTCATCAATTGTTCAGTTACGCCTCATCAATTGTGCATTTCCATCAAATGTACATCTCAACTTAATCACCTACGCAATATCAATCATCCAATCTCATTTTTATAATCTATCGAGAGATCGTCAATCTGTTTGATCAATCTCTCGAGGGGGGGGGCATGACCAGTCAATCATCACCCTTAGCAGGATATCTCTAGGGCATATATCAGTTGATAATTTTCCTTGAAACAACACGGCATGCTACATTGTCTCAAAGAGGGGCAAAATGTAGACACAAAAAATTTAATTAAAAAGTGTCCTCTTATCAAACCTCAATTTTGTAATAATCATCAGGGTGGATCCATTATATTATTAATTTCTCATTTTCTATTATATTATTCAATATATTTATATCTATATCCATATTCAATTATTTTTATTATCCATTATTCACTATATTAGCATGTATTCATTCTTTGTTATTTTATTAATATATTCATATCATCAATTCATTAAATCTGTTAAATAAATATACATTTGATTATTTATCTATCCCATGCATTTAAAATAAAGAATAAACATTCCTTGCCACTTACCATTTTCCAATACCACTCATCTTATCTCCTTACCATTCATTCTTTCTATACCACTAATCCCCTATTATCCCATATTCATCCCACAATCTGGATCCACCCAGAGAATTTCTATTTAATCCAAACCCTCTCTCATTTCAATGAATCGAGTGTTTAGTTCATCTTTTGCATTTTGTATTTTTGTTATCTTGCATTTTTGCATTTTCTAGCTTGCGCACCCTTTGCATTTCATCTTCAAAATCTTCATTCATCATGACTCTTTGTGCAAGTGCTTTCTGAGAGTATTCAAATTCCTAAGCACAAAGTCTTGATAATAGGAGTACAATAGAGTGATTTTTTTGTTGATTACACATTACCTTAGTATCGTTTTGGCTTTGCATGGTTGTGTGTTCGTAGGTACTCTATTGAGAATGTTGGATTAAATTTGGATCTTGACTCCATAAGATCACAAACACTTTTTTCCTCATTCAGAGATATAAATAGTTGGTCCAAAAACAATCTTCAAGGCAATGCAAAAGTTAAAATAAGGTATGTGAAGCATCACACCATGTCATCACACCTTCCTAACCATCCCAAATCAATTGCTATAGTTTTGAATGCTACCGCACAAACCAAAACATCATAAGTCAGCTCTAAGAGGTAAAACTATTAATGCCCACTGACCAAACTAACTCAAAACATGATGTGGACCACCAAAAATACTTGCCAATACACCACATATCATCATTAGATACCAACATAAAAAAAAAACTGATGAACTTATAAGGCACTGAGAGGGGGGGTGAATCAGTGCAAGTAAAAACAATATAAATTTGATCACCAACTTTAACAACTAAAAACTTATCAAGCATATAAGAAATATCACCACATAAGTAAATGTCCAATAAAACATATTCCACATAACACAAGAGATTATACATGGAAAACCCAAAAGGGAAAAACCACTGTGGGAGTTAGTACCCACAAGATTCACTATCTGCAGAATAGAAATCTTGACTGGTTAAGGTCTTACAACTATGCCCTGTTAGGAGCAGACCCGGTTAAGAGTCAACTGGTTAAGGGGTTTGAATGATAAGTGATGTTAGGAGCAATGATCTGTTAGGATCAACCTTGCAAGAGGATTTAAGACTCTGATTCAGAGCTACCCTATTAGGGGATTTACAGATTAAGGCCTGATAGGACCTACCTGTTAGGGGATTTTTCTTCTGCAAACTGTTAGGAAAACAACAGTGATAAGATCTTCAAGTAACACCTTCTGTGTCTGATAAGATCCACTTTTTATCCTTAAAACATCAACAAAACTTCATTATAGAACTTCCCTAATCACCGCACGATCACATTCACAATATTTGCTCATGAATTCTCTCTTCACACACATACCGACTTTATACCTCATCGCACTTTTTATAAACATTTTACATTAAGTCGATTACAACCTAGGAACAATTTCTTAGGTTCAATGAATCTAAACAAACTTACATCACACGCTTTACATATTTCGGCCATCGATATAACAAATTAAAACTTGTGTCGTGTTACCGATTTAAGTGACTAAATCACTACCGGTTAAGTGTTCTACTAGTTTGTCCATTTCCTATAAATCAAATCTTGCTCATCCAGTTGAATCTACCAATGCGGTTGTGAACATAGCTCCAAATACCTATCACCACTATCATTGTGAAACCACATCATCAAACTCTTCATGAATCACTTGTACCAGTTGTTGGAATGTAACTCTGTCTTAGTTTACCGGTTGAGATCCTAATTACCGGTTCTTTGCAAAATTGTCTTTTGTACCGGTTAAACCTTATCGATTGAAACTAAGACTTAGATGACTACAAAAACATTGTTTCCATCAATGACAACACAAAACTTAGTCATCAAACATGAATCTCAATCTCTTCATCATATTTACTAACTAATCATATACTGGTTGCATAACACCAATAATCTTTACCAGTTCAGTCAAATGCCAACAATCTCCCCCTTTGGCATTGATGGCAACACTTAGGAAAATTTTTGTCAACTAAGTGTGCAAAACAAAAAATGACTATATGACATATACTCCCCCTTAGCAATTGCATGCTATAACAAAATACAATATACAATTACATACAAAATTTTGACTCAACAGTTACTCCCCCTTTGACAACAATGCCAAATGAAATAAAAATACATGTGATATCAAAATTTGCATCACAACATATATATAGAGATAAGAGTCATAAAGTCCTTACATAGGAATTCTGGAAAAAAACATCACTGAAATGAGACTTCAAATTTTTAAAGTCATTATGCCATGTCTCTAAAATTATGCCAGCGATCTCCACACGAGTCCTAATTTGTCAAGCTAGCTCCTCCATAGCATCAACAATACTCATTTTTGATGTAGCAAGAATGGCTTCAGATTCTTTGTATGCTCTCTACAAAACTTCAACCTTTGGTATAAGTTGTGTTTGAAGTTCCTGCAGGGATCTGACTCTCTTTACCTGTTCCTGCTCATATACTTTCAGCTTGTGTTGAATTTCTACAACTGATCTTCTAAAATGAATAGCAAAGTCATTAACGGGTTTAAATGACTCACTTACGACCTCAAGTTCATGCTCAACTTCTTCTCTTTTCTTCTTCAAAGCAACACAAAATAAGGAAAATGTTGAAACAGTAGAGAGGATTTTCCCTCCGGTTTCCAGTGCTTCCTTCAAATAATCCTTATTAACAGTAAGAGCCACTTTACCTTTATTAATTTCATACATCAAGTGCTTTGTCCTCTTCTTCTTGTAGTTTTTCTTCGCATTATCATAAGTTGCATCATCTAATGACTTCATCTACTCTTCGGCATCAAAAACAAGTTATCCAAGCTTGTCAATAGGTGTGGCAAAATTTCCTATATCAGTCTCTGGTAGGAGACTAGACAAAATATCTACTACACTCCTTATGGTCTCTACCTCCTTCTGTTGTTCTTTCATGCTCTTCTTTTTAACTCAGGATTGCATGGCAGTTGCAATCTCCATTAACTCGGTAGAACTTAGTTTATCCATGTCAAGAGGTCCTTGGATGCTTAATGCATCATCGTCATCTTCTTCATCGACACCTTTCTTTTTGGAATCAAGTGACAAAGGTGTCACCATGGGTTCAGTCTTTTCTGCCTTATTCTCCTTTGTTCCGTCTTGATTTTCAATTTTCTCTTCTTCGTTCTTCTCTTCTGCTTGCTTTTATTCATTACTTTCCATTACCGGTGGCGGTTGAGTATCTACAGTCTGATTATCCACCGGTGGGTCCTCATCCTTCTTTTCTTCTTCATCTTTCTTACCTTCTTGTTCCTGATTCTGCTCATGTTGTTCAGACATCTAAACATCTACATCATACACATCTATGTTGTCAGCAGTATTATCAACATTATCATCAATATCATCATCAGGAATAAACACCAGTTATGTTTTTGTGTTCACCAGTTGGTCCTCTTATATAATGTCATCGGGTTTAAAATCAGTAGGTTTAATACCTTCTGGAAAATATTCACCCTCAAGCTTCACAGTTTCTTCATCCTCATCATATTCCTCTTCAGTAGGAATTAGACCCAAACCCAAAGAATTCTTTAGCAAAATTTCAGTCTCTTGCCGGACTGATTGAGTCTCACCGATTAATATCCTTGTCAATCTTTTCTTAGATCTGAGGAAAGATTTTGTTTTCAACAAAATATCATCTAATTCTTCCTTTGTAGCTTCCGATTGAATACTTTTGAGTGTTACTCAATAAATTCTCTGTCCTGCTTCATTGCAGCCCACCACCTTGCATCAATTTTGTTGTATAATGAATTTGATATTTTCCCTTGCAGCTCAAAAAGGGATTTACTATATTTATTCATCATATACACAATTTCATATTCTATTAATCTTTATTCATTCTCACCAATATTACCATACAGTTTATTCAATCCCTTAAGAATACCATATTTCATAATACTTTTTAACAATACATCAAGAGCAGTAGGTTTATTTACCGGTTCTCCACACATTTGACAATGGAGGTTCCAACAACCTTTGATTTCTTGTGACTAGTCCTCAGGACTTTCTTCTCTTTCTCAGATTCAGTATCTTCTTCATCTTCATATGTCGATGCTATTTTTTGAGCTTGTTGCTTCTTTCTTTTACCAGTTTTAACGGGTTCAGTTGGAGGATCAACAACCTTTCCTCCTTTTTGGAACTGAATCTTTCAAGATTTTGTTGTCGGTTTCTCTTTTTTTACAGCTGCTGGTTTCTCTTTTTTTGCAACTTTCCCCTTTCTGATTCTTGTTTGCATACCGGTGGGGGTGTCAATTGGAGTACTAGATGTTCCATCTTGTTGAGCAACATGCTTTTCTCTAGCTTTAGCAATGGCATCCTTTGTGAATCCAGCTTGCTCAGCAAAGGCTTCAACTTCCTTTCTCACTTTCTTGGATATCGCCAGTTGGTTAAGTTTTGAGTGTACTAATAGGGACTTCTCCTTGTAAGTACCAAACCTCTCTATTGTGGTATCAACCAGCTAACCAAGTAGATGGTCGGCATATGCAATCAATAGATCTTTATCAACTTCATACCCCATGGGCATAACCCAAGTAGTCTGGGGTTCTACAACTTCCATCATACAAGTATCTGTGTCCACCATAAAACAAATTATTTTATCATACCAGTTAACTACCTTTGTCAGTATCCTTTCTCTTGCATGCATTTTCTTCTGAAAATATTTAAAGTATCCCCATGAAATCTTATCAAAATTATTACCTAGCATCCTAATGCTATTCTTCGTTTGCATTAAACTAGGTGTTCCTCCAATCCATTGAATATCACCAATACCAGGAAAAGAATTTTGAAAATAAAACAATAGACCAAGAATGAGTTGACCAAATTTGAACCTCAATCTTTTGTCCTTCTTAATAGCCTCCAAGTTCAACATAAATTGACTTTGCAGTGCTTAAGATAGATCATAACCAACATCTTCTATGATTATCTGGTAAGCAGTATGAATAGCAGCTACTAGTACATTGTTCATCCTGCTAGAGTAGTATACTCTATATCCAATCACCATTGAAGCATATTTCACTGCCGAATCAATGATATTATTCATTGTCATAGCTCTGCCATCCCATTTGGATCATGTTAGCTCTTCTACATCATTCTTTAGAATGGATCAGTAAAGGTACTTCACCGGTTGCATAGAGCCCGATGACTGCATGAATAGCTTCCTTGGAGATTTTATGTGGTCGGTCGAGCCACATAAACTGATCATGTATCCTGCTAAGCACATATCTAACATGTTCATCCACAAAATCATCAATGAAATTAAGTGCGTGATGAAACCTTTTGTCAGTAACCTTCTTGTATTGTTCCTTCAAGATACCATTATCATCACACAGTGCTCTATATTGATAAAAAATAGCAACCATACCCAAGTCTTCCACTTTGCAATGGTAAAATGATCTAACATCTTCAACATGTAATACATCATGGGGTAGTTTGGATAGGGCTCCGACGGGATCAATTTCTTCAAACTTAAATGAATGTTGTTTGAATTCAGGTCGTGGCCTATCAGTAACATAAACTAGATGTGGTGTATCTATTTCCAAAAAATCAATCTTTGGAAATAGATAACAAGATTCTTGAAAAATACTTTTTCCCGCTTTTGCACCAGGGTTTCAGACACTAACAAAGTTCTTCAAACCGATTGTCGATCGCAAATCACACCAAAACACTTCAATCTTTGATAAATAGGTTAGATGCTACAAACACAAATTCTAGTGTTCTCTATTCGCTCTCCAAGTGCTCATACAAATGCAATATGACAAATAAAATTCAAAAAGTTCCTTTTATTTGCCCATTATCTACCGCATTAAATGCCATTACCGATAAAACCCTAAAATGTCTCAAAACACAATACTGGTTCACATAACACATCAAACCTACCGGTTTGATCACCGAATCACTTCTTAACATCATACAACATCTAAGTATGCAGATTTAACATACCTCATGTTCCTTCAGGGGGTTCGAAGATAGATCTAACATTAAATTCCCCCTAAGCTGTATAAACAACTTGGTTTGTTGGTCAAGGGTTCTCCACACTAGGTGAAGAAATAGGATCCTCGGATGATTTTACTTCAGTTACCTCATCATCCTTCTTTTTCCAGATTCTATTCATTTATGCTCTGGTCTCCTCCACATCAACTTTCATCTTCCCTTTCCGGTCACTTGATTGATTCACCCGTTTGTTCACTTTAGCTCTGCAGAAATTTGCCATATGTCTCGCTTTATAACAATGATAGCAAGCCATACCAGAAGCTCTCCAAGGTCCAACATTGCCTCTCCTAGTCCTTCTTCTGCAGTTCATAGACACCTGACCAAAAGTTATTACAGATTGTGCATACCACATTCATTCTTTTCTCCATATCATAGGGACTAGACTGGTTAGCATAGGGTCTTTGCCAATTAGGACTTCTCTGGTCATTGAAATTCCTTCTCCAATCACCAACAGATCTCTGATTCATGTGAGGTGTTGGATTATTTGCTCCATACCTGCAATCAATAGATCTATGCTCATACATCTTGCATGTGTAACAATAACCTTCAAATCTTTTAGGCATATATCTTTGATAAGTATTGGGTCTATAACTAGTATTAACATCAGATTTGCTTCTACAAACATTAGCAGTATGTCCTGGCTTATGGAAATTGAAACAAATAGGTTTAAAATATTTCTTACTAGTGGTTTTCTAAGTGTTAGGAGTAGGTTTACCTCCATGCATGTTGACCTTGGTACCAGAAGGTTCTCCTTTCTCAAATGTATTAAATCCTAACCCAGATGTATCACCATTCATCCTCTGAGATTGGATCTGTTCATCCAGCTTGGTAGAACTCAAGTTAAATTTTGCAAGCTTCCAATTAGCTTCTGCGAGCTCTTTAGTAAGATCTTCATTATGCTTCATAAGAGTCTCTCAAAGAGACATTGCCATATCAAGATTTGCTTTGAATTATTTATTTTCTTCTTTCTCCTCATGTCAATGTGTATATATAGTGTCATTTTCTTGATTTATCTTAAAGATCTCATGATATTTCTCTTTGAACTTGTCTTCAACTGCCCTCCTTGCTTCAAGTTCTTGACTCATCCGAATTATAAGGGCTTCAATCTCTCTCTTCGATTTAGTTTTCTCACCACTTAGTTTCTCCACTTCCTCAACCAATGCATCTATATTTTCTCCATCAAAAGAGTTGATTTCATTCACGTCCAACAATTGTTCAGTAAGCTCTTTTCTTTTAGCAAGTGAAGTTTTATACTTCCCTCTCAAATTTTCTAGGGCATCCTCAGTTTCAACAAGTTTAAGAGACAACTCTCTATAACTCATGTCCCCCATGTTTGCCTTAGGAATCCTTCTCAAGTGGTTAAGCCTCAAAGAAGGTTGGCTCTGATACCAATTGATGAACTTATAAGGCACTGAGAGGGGGGGGTGAATCAGTGCAAGTAAAAACAATATAAATTTGATCACCAACTTTAACAACTTAAAAATTATCAAGCATATAAGAAATATCACCACATAAGAAAATGCCCAATAAAACAAATTCTACATAACATAAGAGATTATACGTGGAAAAACCAAAAGGGAAAAACACGGTGGGAGTTAGTACCCATAATATTTACTATCCGTAGAATAGAAATCTTGATCGGTTAAGGTCTTACAACTATGCCCTATTAGGAGCAGACCTGGTTAAGGGATTTGAATGATGAGCCCTGTTAGGATCAACCTCACAAGAGGATTTAAGACTCTGATTTGGAGCTACCCTGTTAGGGGATTTACAGATTAAGGCCTGTTAAGACCTACCCAGTTAGGGGATTTTGTTGCTGCAAACTGTTAGGAAAACAACAGTGATAAGATCTTCAAGTAACACCTTCTGTGTCTGATAAGATCCACTTCTGATCCTTAAAACATCAACAACACTTTATTACATAACTTCCTTAATCACTGCATGATCACATTCATGATATTTTCTCAAGAATTATCTCTTCACACACATACCGACTTTATACCTCACCACACTTTTTATACATTTTACATTAAGTCAGCTACAACCTTGGAACAATTTCCTAGGTTCAATTAATCTAGACAAATTACATCGCACGCTTTACATATGTCGGCCACCGACATAACAAATTAAAACTTGTGTCGTGTTACCGATTTAAGTGACTAAATCACTACCAATTAAGTGTTCTACCAGTTTGTCTGTTCTGTAAATCAAATCTCGCTCATCCAATTGAATTTGCCAATGCGGTTGTGAACATAGCTCCAAATACCTATCCCCACCATCGTTGTGAAATTGCATCATCCAACTCTTCATGAATCTCTTGTACCGGTTATCGGAATGTAACTCTATCTCAGTTTACCGAATGAGATCCTAATTACTGGTTCTCTGTAAAATTGTCTTTTGTACCGGTTAAACCTTATCGGTTGGCTTCTAAGACTTAGATGACTACAAAAACATTGTTTCCATCAACTACAACACAAAACTTAGTCATCAAACATGAATCTCAATCTCTTCATCACATTTTCTAACTAATCATATACTGGTTGCATAACAACAACAATCTTTACCAGTCCAGTCAAATTCCAACAAAAACATCATACCGCACCACTAAAATTATTGAAGGCAGAGGAATGCAACATATTCCTACAAACTGTTACTCTGTCACTACACAAGCCGATACACAGTCCAACGTAACTTCAACTGTAGATTAAATGAATAAGAAATATCAAGCATTTACATCCACAAATGTCATATTACAACCACAATAACTGATGAAGCAATGCACCAGAATGCAAACCAAAATTTAGAGCATACTTTGACAAAATGTTCACTGAAATAGTCACACTTAGCCAATATCAAGTATGAACCATTGAGATCTTCTTTGAAGCTCTGAAAAAATCCATAATATGATAAGATATACCAACCAAATCATCCACGATCAATTTCCACAAATCCGCATAAACACTAAAGTAATCCTTTGTTACTATAGTAATTGAACATGTATTTGGACCAAAGGTATCAATCAATTTGACAACTCAACACACATCTATACCACAAATATCAACAAGTTTCACATATTCAGACTAAAAATATCAACAAGTTTGATACCAATGGCAACACAAACTCATATTTGCAACATAAATTGTTGCAACACCTTGTTGGACCCAAGTTTTGTGGATGAAGCAAATATTTAAAGATATAGAGGTGGTATATGATGAGCCTATTCCTATCATGTATAATAATGCAAGTGGTTCATCCCACATAAGTGGTTTACACTTTTAGTCATGAACAAAGCTTGATGGTTGTCAAAAAAAATAGTAAGGCCCTTTGAACGAAAGGAATACTTCACTCAAACGATTTTTTGTGTTCATTGAAACACCCTCCTTTGAATGAACACCTCAACATGGAGGAGATCATTCAAAGGCCAAGCCTATCAGTAAAATTTTCAATTAAAATGAGGGGGTTCGAATGAAAACCCCTTTTTTCAAACCCCCTTTCATCTAAAGGGGTTTAGGGGAGTTCGAACAAAGAGGTGTTCATTCAAACCCCCAAACTCGGTACTTTCCTCCCTCCATCTGCAATTTTCAACACATTTTTGGCTTTTGAGGCTTAGGTTGATGATCCAGATAGAATCATCTTGACAAACCTTGTTGTAGGATCATAGTCCTCAGAGCGAGCTTTCCAACAAGTATAGTTTTATTATACATTTTTTTTAGTTTAATTGAACACAAGTTTTTCATTGAACATCAAGCTCTTTATTCTACACATGCGAAAAAAATAGTAGATCACCCAAAAAAATTGAAAAAATACCTAACGACTTGGTATTGATGTCCTTGATCTAACAAAAAAAATTGAATTCTAATACATACAAAAAAAAGTTATTTTCTAGACAGTACACCTATGTCGAAATTATAATTGGTTTGACTTCAAAACTTAATTTAAAAAAGAATCAATAAAACATTATGAAACCAAAGGCATGCCCTAGATATTGTAGTTAAAAATCTAAATTTGAAAAAATTAGAATTTCATCCTTCATTAAAAAAAAAAGTTATGCACTATACAGTACACGCTACTTTTTAAAAATGTTGTTTACTGTAAAAAACTAGTTATCAAAGGAGATGCAAAAAAAATACAATATAATTCCAATTTTTAAAAAATATATATATTTAGAGTCTACAGACAAAATATCACAAATCATTAGTTCACACCATCTTCAAATTCTAAATGGTTTAGTGGTTATAGGTGTTAAAAAGTGAAGGTTTAGTTCAAAATGTTGATTTCAATGTCAAGTTTGCCTAAAAAGTGTAACCCACTATTGCAGGATCACCCTAGTGCAATCATGAGAAAAGACACTGTCATGCATATGTTGTCCTCATTTTTGTTTTAAAAAAATGAAGGACCATTACATGAAATTTTTGTGAAAAAATGAAAAAATTTACTCTATGGCATGCTTCCCGAGGCAGAATTTCGACTAATCCTTGGACTGGCTTAATCCTCAGTCCATCCTCGAACTACGTTTCGAATTTCGTCAAATTTTGGGTTCGTTTGCTATGTCTTTCCTTCAATTTCGGGTTTTAAAATCCCGACTGCAGGTGGAGAATTTTCTTCAAACTACAAGTTTTAATGATATTCATTGTTTTGGTCTTTGTAGGGGAATTTTTGACCAATTACATGTGCACTTTTATTTCAAATATGTTACTTGTAATTTATTTTAAATTTCCCCTTTGTTGTTTTTATCTTTTTATTGTTTTTTGGTCATTTTTAGTTAAAATAGGGATTTTTTGGCTCAACTGCAAGTAAACTTGCAGTTTGGTCCAAAAACCCCTACTTTAATGGTTTTCACATGTAAAAGGGATTTTAAATCCCCATTACATATGTGCAAGTAAACTTGCAGTTTGGTCAAAAAACCCGATTTTGCCTAACATGTTGAAAAAGTGAAATTTTAAACTTGTCATATCCTCCAAAAAAACCCGATTTTCATTGTTTCATACATTTTAAACTTGCTATTTGTTCCAAAAAACCCGAATTGCAAGGAAAAACATGTTTTTTGAGGATTTTTAGCAAATTTTTGTGGAGATTTTTTGGGAGATAGAAGGTGTTTTGGATTCCTCCCTATTTTTATGCATTTTCAAACACCTTTCATGCCACATGGAGGTTAAGATTGTTGGTTTTTAGCTTTATAACAGCAAACACGTTTTTGCCAAAAAACCACGTTTTTCTTCATTAAAAATGCCACAAATCAGCAATGTTATGAATCGCTTTGGCTTGGTATGCTAAGGTATTGAGGTTAGAAAGAGTCTTGGCCATTTTCCATGCCATTTCTCATGCATTTGCTGCCATGTTTTTCAGTTTTGGGCATTTTTTCAAAAACGTGGCTAGGGTTTTGGAATACGGTTAATTTCTTTTTAAGAGATATTCTTCTTTATTTCAAAAAGATTGATTATCTTTTGGAGAGGCATTTTCACATTGGAGCAAGGTAAGATTTATTTTCTTCTTGTTTCTTTTTTCTTGTTTTCTTTTTTTTTCCTTTCTAGTTGTAAATTTGTAAATGGTTGGTTCTTCCCCAAAAATCAGATTTTGTGAGAGAGACTTTCCCTTTTGTAAAGCAATTTTAGAATTGCATTGTTCTTCCCCATTTTCCCTCTTTACTTGTATTCAAGATTTTAAATTCCAATTACAAGTTGGATGAAAATCATTGTTCTTCCCTTACAGATAAAAGATTTAACCATCTTTTGTTGAAATTCCAAGTTGCAAAGATGAAAAATACCCATTCTTTCAAAATCGGGGTTTTAGAACCGAATTACATGTTGAAAGTTCTTCTCATGATCTTCCCAAAATATTTTCATATTCATTTCCATCATCCGTACATACCATTTCATCCACTCATTTCACACTTTTATTCATTTTCCCCATTTAAAAGTCTACATGCGGTCAGCCATCCAGAACCCGAAATTGGTCCAAAAAGCACTCAAAAAACACTTGTAAATGAGTTTTAAAGGTCCAATTACAAGTGAAAACTTGTAGTTACCCATTACACATATGAAGTTGCATGTTTGTTCCCCGCAATTGTAAGTTAATGCTCTTGTTTTCCCCACACATGTAATGCAACTTCCAAAACCCGAAATTCACTAGTGAGCCCGTTTTTGCATCAATTTCTCTCTTCCCTTGTTAGTCCGGTTTGCACACACGATCTACCAAATCAATGGATTAAGGCATGGGCCTTATTTTGCAAGAAAATTTCAAGAATGAAGGATGATACAAAGAAGAAATACAACAACAATTCATGGTTGAGAGCATAAAATGCTTTCAAGACAAAGATGGTCATGACATGAAAAGAGGAAGGCAGCCCGTTCCCTCTTGAAAAGCTAGTATTACCCCAAGCAAGAAGACAAGGATGCAAGTTCCCATTCCAGTTCAAGATGTCTTTACCAATCTAGAATACTTCAAGTTCTTGCATCCTGAAGCGACATGAAGATCATCACAGACAAAGGATGATGCAGTTAGAGTCGTGTCTTTAGACACATGAAATAGTTTTAGTTATGCATTTGTAATTTCGTTTTGACAAGTTACATGTAAAAGTATTTTTTTTGTAAAATGCAAGTTACACATTACTTGCACTTTTTTAATTACATGTAAGACAACTACAAGTTGTGTCCGATTAGGACTGTAGTTGGAATAAGTCTTAGTTAGTTGGAGTAACTCTTAGTTAGTTAATGAAGTCTCAGTTAGTTATTGAATGAGTCTTGGTGGTTGAGAGAATCTCTCAAGTTAGTTAGGATCCTCCCACCTTTTTCTCAAAGCTCCTCTTCTATAAATACTGGAGGAGTCTATTGTAATTTTTATCTTTTGGAAAGCAAGCAAAAACTCTACCAAATTTACAACAAGAAGTCTTTGAGCTTATGTATGTGAATTGAAGGTTTTGAAGAATAAGAAAGAAGAATTACTCAAGTTTTGAGTCTTTGAGCTACATGTTTGAGTTTGAATCTTTTTATTTCTTCTATGCAAAGTGTTTCTAAAGGAGCTTAGTCCAATCTGATTTGAAGTCTTTGAGCTGCAAGTAGAGAAGATTAATTAAAATAGGAAACCCTCTTGAAGGAGCAGCAAGTCTTTGAGCTTGCGTCCATTCTTGAGAAAAATTACTGTTTGATAAGAAATAGCAGCAAGTCTTTGAGCTTGCATTAGTTCTTATCTTTGTGATTAAAAGAATAGATTATTTCAGTCTTTGAGCTGTTATCTTTTATTCGTTGTAAAATTTAGTATAGCAAAGGGTAGAGAGGACTTCCAATAGTCAAGTCTTTGAACTTGATATTGCTGTCTCGTCCCGAAGGAAGTGACGGAAGTCTTTGCGCTTTCAGGAAACTTCATTTCCTTTCTCTCATTTCACTTGAAAGTAGTTACTGTTGTTCGTTTTCAATCGCTATCCTTTTCTATGAAGAGAAAAGGATATTGTCTTTCTTGAAGAAAGAAGAAAGATTGTTGTTCCATCCCATTTTATTTCAGTTTTAGTTAGATAGGGGGAGCCTTCCCTTAATTAGGAGAGTTTTTACTCATGTGCTATGGTTGAAACCACAATTTTGTATATTTCTTCCAAGTGTACAAAATTTTCAACCAACAGCATACTTGTGGAAAACTTTATCACCTGAAATATGAACTTAGACGCTGCACGGACATTATAAGTAATTCCGCCAAGCCACAATACTAGAAACATATATGAAGAGAAATGTAGAGCATTTTTTGGACCAATCTTGACAAACAACCAACCTACCAACATACTACATTCACCATAAACATCTACTACAACACCAAGGACCTAAAAAGATGGGAGTACAACATCCACAACAAATACAATCTTAACTCCCACATTGTAAGACCAAAACTATAGGAGCAAAGGAATGTGAAACATTCTCCCAAACAATCTTCAACCTATCTTCCTGCATATTCATACTTTACCAACTTCTAGAGGAGGTTGAAACAACCTTGTATCACCATTTTCTCACTTAAGAGCAACAAGGGAGATGGAACATCAACTTGTGGCTTGCACAAGACATCAAAACTTTATACACTTCTAATCCTAATCTTAATATGATATCATCATGATAGCAACTCAGACATGAACCTCATCACCATCACTGATCTACAACACATCATCATCATCATCATACAGGTGAAATCGTGTAGACATCAACATGAATAAGGGTTGACATCTAATCATAGACTACATCAAAACAACACCTCTACACACAACTAAACATAAGGCATCAATGGAAACACAACATCATAGCATCGATCAGCAACAATCTCCTCAATATTCAGGGTTGACATCAATGACAACAATCTCAAACACCTCGTTCAATTGATTATTTTCATAAATTTTCTAATGAGTTTGTGCAACATTTTCAAAACAATATTTTTCCTCGAATTATTTTAACTAATTTGATGCATTGTAAGCAAGGAGTTAAAGAAAAAATTTCATTCGTAGATACAAATATTTGCATTCACAAATTTCTTATCCTATGCTTGATGGTAATGCTCAAAGAATTTTCATTAATAATTTGCAAAAGGATATTAGAGATAAGCTGTTGTTTTTTTATTATTCTTGTTTCACACACTTATGCACAACACTTCATAGTTATTAGCTTCAATTGATTCAATTTGAATCCTCTTTATCAATGGATCTGGTTGATAAGAATGAAGAAGCTCGTCAATCCTTTCAAATATTTAAAAAACAAAACAAGAATTTCATTAAGAACAATAATAGTTATTCTAATCATATTGATAATCAAGTGGCAGTTGCAACATTAGGTGTGACCCCTTTATCATCACTCTTTACACATCACAATTTACTCCTTTTTATAAATCATTGCATGGTATCATGTTTAAATTGATTAATGCTAATGTGATGAAGCTTCCTCCCGTAAAATCCATTGATAATTATAAGCCTTTTCCAACTCCCTTTGATTGCAAAGCATCGTCAAGTTGGCCCTAATATTGAGAAGTGTTAAAAATTGAAACATATAATCCAAGATCTTATTGATTCCAATGCTATAAGTGTGGAGGGGGTGAATGATAAAGGAAATAAATCTATGACACCTCCTAATCAAAACTTATAAATATTTACCAATCCTTTTTCTTCCTATTCCACCAATGTTGTTGAATGCAAGAAGTCGAGCTACATGAATCCTAATGATATGTGCATAGAAGACAACAATCATGTTAGAGATCCTATTTTGATTAATTTGGATGATGATGTCAATGTTAATAGTGTGGATGCTGACAATTCTAATGATATTTATGAGGTTATTGTGATTAATCATGTGCTATCTTCAATTTTTTCAAAAAATTTAATCCTTGATTGTAGTGATAAACAAAGTGATTCATCATTAGAGCTTGGTCCTTGTTTGGAACTTGTGATAGCTCCATCTATTGTGCTTGTTGTGGATCCTCTTGCATCTCGTCTATCATCCCTAAATGAAGTTAAGCAAGATTGGAAAGGGGATGATTCACTGGATTAACTTCACTTGTGAAATAGACTCTTTTTTCTATTTTCTTGGATGTGGTGTGTTTCCCCCATGATGTGATGCTTGATGTGTCTTTGTGTTATGCCAAGCTCTCTTTGGATGATCCTTGTTGCTCTATTGGCGCAAGGTAATGAAGGGACCAAACTTGTTGTGACATTCTTCTATTTCTATCTCATTTCTTCTATATGTCATATTCATGATATGTTGAAATGTGCCTTTGTGTTGTCTACTTGGGGACGATGCAAAGCATTGAGATATTTCTTTTTGGTCTCTTCCATGTTGACCCTAAAAGAATTTTGTTGTTCATCTTATGTGTTATTCTTCCATTGTTCTTGTAGTTCCACTACCTTTGGGGAATGAGGTGAATTCATATACAATCATACTTGATATACATGATTTATTTTATGCACATACTGACCTCAGATAGTGGATCCCTTATGTGTTATTTATTTGTGTCTTGTATTCCATCACCTTTTAGCCTACACTTGGGGGCATTTTACTATTGTGATGTGCTTGTCTTTTGGATGCATGTATGCTACCTTAAATCAATTGATCTTGGTAAGGCATACATAATCAATTCAATGTGGGGGCATACAATTTGCTCTTTGTTATAATTCATGCACACACCATGAGGTTTGGTTTATATACTTTGATCACACACCATGACATTTTTGGTGCACATTGGAGCACCCATTTTTCCATCAATTTCTTTTTAGATTATTTATCAAACTAAGGCTTTGCTTTGTAATATTTCTTTGTGCCAACATGACTCACAGCAAGCAGAGCCTTACTAGGTCAGGAAGTCATGTTCAAAGTCTCTTCTCTTCTCTTCATGTGTTTCTCCTTTTATCTTTATATTAGACTGATAAGATCTTAAGTCCTTGGGGGCTTGGTGTTTCTTATGTCTTTAATATTTTGATGAAAGTTTTTTAATGCTATTATGTACTTTACCAAGAGTATGAGCATAGGTTCATACTCCCACTAAAGTAGGGCCTAATGGTAGCATCATAAATTGTATCCATATACAATTTCATACTCACTTGGGCCTCACTTTGGCATTTCTGCCCTCTTTACCCTGATTATGCTCACACCGGTTCCAAACCTATGATTCTCATTTTTTGCCTTGCTTCCTAGACCTTAGTTTAGCCCAGATGGGCACCCTTGACCTCCTGGAAAAGGATGCTTCATACCAAAAGGGCCCATTTTGAACCCTCTAACGTTCAATAAATTTTGAGTGGGAACTTATTTCTGGTGTCGCTTTTCTTCATAATTTTTAATAATTTTCATGATGATAGGTATAAAATCAAGTCTTATCCCCTCATTTGAAACATCTCTCAATTACATTCCCTTGAGAGCAATTCAAATTCAAGTGAGCAAGTAATCAAGTATCATTGAAGTAGTGAAGGAGAGGTCAAGTATTCAAAATTCAAGCATTCAAGGTGGCATCTATGATCAAGTTCTTATGATGACATCCATGAATTCTTACATGACAACATCAACCTTTTCACAAAGAATTAAAGACAAAGGAGATTCATAAAGGTATAACATTTCAATTAAGCATTTCAATTTTAGATATATTCTCTACCCTATCAAGGCACACTTTCCTTTTCATTTCCATTCATCATAGAGTTGATTCCAAACTTGGGGTTTGACCTAGGCAAACCCTTATCAACCCAACAATATTTTTCCCTCTTGTGTGTGTAGGTGGTAGATTCTGGAGACAACAAATATAGATCTAGAAAGAGTAGACTGAGACACATAGGACTAGATTTTGAAGAAGCAAAAAGACTGGGTCAAGGTTGCCTAGCATCAATGATCAATGATTTTCTAATGAAATCTCAGGGAGATACTCAGAGTGACATCTTGATTTTAAAATTATTTTCATTGTCTGCATCTAAAAATTTTGTGTCAAGGTTGCCTAGCATCATTGACCCACAATTCCAATCCCATATTTCAGCCATAGGTTCCTATCTGCTTCTTATTTCCACATTTGTACTTGATGCTTGCATATATATTTTCAAATTGTTTGTACATGCTAATCATTGTCAATTTTACATCATCAACCTTGATTCTTTCATTCAATTCATATCCTTACAAGATCATTTTCAACTAAAATCAGGTAAGTATGAAATGCAATTTATGTTCAACTCCTTTCTCAATAGTTTTTGAGGTTGAACCTATTGAATCTCATTTACCTAAACGTATTGTTGTGAAATGGGTTTAATTCCTAGCTTACATGTTTAAAGTAGTGAACTCTATTTGTCGTGCCTGTGAAGTGTGTACATGTTATACCTGCATCTGCAACACAAAACACTCAATAAATCATTACAAGCAATGGTTAGAAAACTAATCAACGAAAGATAAAACCATAGCTAATCGATCTATTGCCTCCTAGTAAATGCGAGTATGAATTTTGCTCTCAGATCTGGTTATGCAAATTCCAGTGACTTGACTACACTTAAATGGGGGATTTAAATGATGAAGATGCAATTAAGCTAAAATTGAACATGATAACAATGCTAAAATGATAAACTAAGATTGCATATGCCTATAATAACAATGCTTAAATGCAAATGAGATGGGATGATTATTGCTCCAAAATGGGGTCTATCTATATGATTTCCAAGGCTAGGGGCGAGGTGGCAGGAATCAACGGTCAAGATTAAGTCTGAAGATATCAATGGTTAAATTGGAGGTGGTTGAAGAAGAGGTTGGATTAAAGGGGACAATGTCATCTCCATGGTGACAAGTGTCAAGAATCTTCTAGAAGAGGTTGAATAAAAGGGAACACTTGGTGACAAGTGTCACAAAGCTTTGCTCATGAGAGGGAAAAGTGTTCAAGGAAAGGGGACATGGTGGTTAGGATGTGCCAACTAGGATGGTTAACTAAACCCGGGGTTATATGGAAGGAGTTAGGTTTAGAAGGGGTTAGGTTAGGTGGTTAGAAGTTAGGAGAATTTGAATTTTAAAATTCAAATAATAGGAAAAGGCTAATTAATCTCAATAACTCATTATTGATTTGATTTAATTAATTAGGAGATTTAGAAGAAATAAATTTGATGGGGGGAATTAATTAATTAATTTGAATTAATTAATTGAAGGGGATTATTTGAAAATGAGCTTATTAAATAAATCCTTAGATTTATTAATAAGTAGCTGAATGGGAGAATTTAATCAAATTGCTAATGAATTCAATTAAATTAGGGAGGATGATTAATTAAATAATTGCTTATTTAATTAATTATCTTCAGACCATTTTTAGGTGTATACATTTTGCCCCTCTTTGAAGCGAGGTGTGATGACGCGTTGATTCAAAGAATAATCTTATTTTGATGATGATTTGATTCGATAGGATGCCCTAGCTCTTGATTGATAAATTGGGATATGATGATGCCCCCTCAGGAGATCAATTTAGATCATTTATCTTTGGAATGTTTGGATCTTTACAAAATTGATATCCTGATAGATTTGATTTGATTTCTACAACTGTGTTTGATGAAAATGTGAGTTCTTCGATTAGATTGATTGCTTAGATTGATAATATTGATAAATCTTGATTGATTAGATTGATAAGATCGCGATTCGGTCTAGTTTCAGGAATGACATCTCATGTATAAGACAAAGATGATCAAAGCGTCTGGTTTCAGGAAGGATTCATCCTGTATAAGACATGATCAAAACGTCTGGTTTCAATAAAGATACATCCTGTATAAGACATAAGAGAATCAATTTAGATTCGTTTGATTGATTTGATTTGATAAGGTTGATTAGATAAAGAATTGACAGTTTGTTGATATCAAGTTGCAGAAAGATTCGGATATACTGATGTTGATTCTATTGAGAGAGATAGCATAAGATTTTCACTGGGTCGACAATATCTAAAGAGATATGAGTCATTCATTTGATTGTGTATACACTTGTGATGATACTTTGATGATTCTTGTGATAGAGTTAACCTTGGATGAAAGGAGCATACAGGATCCCATGCAAGAATGAAATGCAAGCAAAATGAAAATGAAAATGCAACGCTGCAATCAGACTAGTCATTGGATTATTGCTTTTTTGTCATCATTGAGCTTTTTGAAATGTGGGAAGTGAGTGCAAACATCGATGGTATAATTAACCATGATGACCTGAGCACTGCTTTACTGGATTTTGATATGGCAAGTTAACACAAGCATCGAGGTATAATTGAACCAAGATGACCTGAGTGTTGCTTGCGTAAAACAAGCATTATTAATCATTTCAATACGCAAATCGGAAATGTCTTCGATGATACTCTGATGATCATGTCCTGAGACAAATGTGCACATATTAATGATCAATTTTTCAGACATCAAACAAGAAAAATATCATGTTTCTTCCTTGTTCCTCTAGTCAAAGACATCCTGGAGTTACTCAGAAATCATGATAGCGAAAATTGATATAGAAAAGTTTGAACAATCATGTTAAAATCATTATCCAAAAGATATCATCCATGCATTTAACTGACTTTGTGATAGTTCGATGGTTGATAATTTGATTGTTGGCATATGTGCAAAATATGTTGACATGATGATATTGTATTGTCATTGATGTCAACATGTTGAAAGAATGAACCGGTAATATGCTCAAGAGAGAACTGGTAATATGTTGAAAGAGAACCGGTAATATGCTAAAGAGTGAACCTGTAACATGATGAAGAGTGAATAGATTTATTGAAGTTAAGCAACTGGCAAAGTGAACCGGTATATGTGCTAAAGGTGAAGCGGTTTAATATGGTATGACTACCAGTTGGTAGTCTCAACTTCAGGGTTTCCGGTTGAAGTGTTTCGAGCCTGTGTGATTCAACCAATGGCATTGTGTGATGAGTTAGCATTGTAATGGAGATCAGATCATGTTGCCATGTCAGCCTCATGCATGTGAAGGATCTTGCATGAAGGAGATTGATCCTATCTACCTTGGGAATGTGCAAAGTCTCTGCAATCGGTGGAGAACGTGTGATGGGTTATCGCCTCCAAGAAGTGGTGAAGAACGAACGATGGAGAATGTCTTGAGATCTGTTCAAGACCGTTGTATTCAAATGCAAAGTGTTCAATGGTCAGGATTGAACTGACTGAATTGCTCAACCTAAATGTTTAGGGTTTAGGGTTTATGTTACCGACCTATCTATTTCCTAAAAGGACGATGTTGTGTTTCATGTTGAAGTTGTTGGCAAATGTTGTGTGTGTATCTAAGTGCAAAGATACGTGATTCTTGCCAGACCAGATAAGAGGGTTGATACCTACATAGTGTGTATGCAGAAGAAAGGAACTAAAGTGGGTCTGCATTGGCATTGAGTGCTATTACCAAATCATTGTAATACCTGTTGATCTCTAATCACTTCAACAATTGGAAAATCCCTTAATAGGGTAGCTTTAACTAGCTTGTTGTAAATCCTTTAATAGGGTGACTCAAAGCCATTGAGTTCATAAAATCCTCTTTAACAAGGTGACTCGAAGCCATTGAGTTCATAAAATCCTCTAACAAGGTAACCCTTAACATGGTTTAACCCTTAACCGGGTATTATAGCCATCCCTTAACCGGGTGATCCCTAACAGGATCGGTTCCTAACAGAACCTGTTGTAACAGTGTTTAACTGGACTAGGCTTCTAACAGAGCGAACTTCTAAAGAGTTCAAAAATAGCTTGTGGGTATTCATCCCCACCGTGGTTTTTCCCAGTTGGGTTTCCACGTGAAAAATATGTGTGTCATATGTGATGTCTTTTTCATGTGATGCTTTGTTGTTTTCTGTCAAGCGGTAAATCATGTTGATCTAGCAAGTTATTATATTCCTGATGATAGATTACCTATTTATGCACAAGGATAATGTGGAAATGAGGGTGTAGGTTGTGTGTTAAGATAAGTGTTTCCAGTTTATATCTTTCACAGTCTCATTGTGCTTAACTGGTAGTAATTTGGTTTATGACCGGTGTTAGTGATTGCTAGTCAAGTTCACTGTTTGCAGTCAAACCGGTTCAGGAAAATTTTTTATACCTGTACTGATTTACCCCGCCCCCTCTCAATACCGGTTTGGTACTCACTGTTCATCATTGTGCTATCAATTGGTATCAAAGCGTAAAGCGTCCTCCGGGTCCTCTGTGTTGTAAGCTTAACCGCTTGAGGGAAAGATCCTATTGTAATGATGAAGAGGGAAGGTCCAAAGTTCAACAAGGATAACTTTTAAATATGGATGGACAGAATGAAGATATACATCAGAAGCATGGGTGCTCAACATTGGATCTATGTTGAGAATGTTTATGTTATCCCTACCGGTACTCTCACTGATGACCAAAAGAGAGAGATTCAGGAGAACGGGCAAGTCATGGAAGCCCTAATTAGTAGTTTATCTAACATTGAGTTTATTGATGTCCAAGATAAATAAAATCCCAAAGAAGTATGGGATACTCTTGAGAATAGCTATGGCGGTGATGAGCATGTGAAACAAGTTAAGGAAGAAAGCCTTAGAGGAAAGTTTGAAGACATGCAGATGGTTGAAGGAGAGACCATTCAACAATATGGAATAAGAATCAAAACTGTTGTTGGAGATATCAAGAGTCCAGGTGGTAAAATGGAAGATTCCACTGTTGTTAGCAAAGTATTGAGATCCTTGTTACTGGTCTATGCAATAAGGGTTGCTCTTATTCAGGAGTTGAGGTCAATAGACAAGACTAAGGTGTCCCTAGACTCCATTATCGCAAAGTTGACAACCTATGAACTAAATAGCTTTGATGGCAGTGTTCAGAAGACTAAATCAGCCTTTAGAGCATCTGTTGTACCATCTAGAAAAGGCAAAGAAGCTAATACTAGTGGCGAACCAAGACAGAGCAGAGAAATGGATGATGAGGAGATCCTGATGGAATTTGAAGCTCTTCTTGCCAAGAGACTTCCTAAGGGAATTGATAAATAAAGAGGTAAGCTTCCTTTTAAATGCTTCTCTTGTAACTGGATAGGACACATTGCTGTAAACTGTCCTAATGGTGATAGCAAGGACAAATCGGAAAAGTTCAAGAAGTTCAAAGGAGGAAACCGGAGAAACTGTTTTGTAGCAATTGATGAAGGTGTCACTGATGAGGAATTAGAAGATGAAGAAAATGAGGATATTGTGTTTGTAGCAGTCAAGGAAGATGTGTCAGACAAGAAGGCCCTTGTCTCCCGCTTTGATAATTCCAATGAGTGGATTATTGACAGTGGTTGTTCTCACCATATGACTGGTGACCGGAGTAAGTTTCTTTCTCTGGAAGAGTATGATGGTGGTGTGGTTCGTTTTGGTAATGATGTACCATGTATGGTCAAAGGCAGAGGGTCCATCTCTCTGAATGGAAAGAGCAGTGCTGACAATGTGTATTGGGTAGAAGGTCTAAGGCACAACCTTTTGAGTGTTGCTCAACTGAATAATAATGGACTGACTCTGTAATTCAAAAATGGAGTGTGCAAAATCAAAGGAAAGAGTGGTGAACTGATGGCTACCGGTATGCAAACCAAAGGTAACCTATTTTAGCTAAATGCTAATGTCAGTACATGTCTTATGGCTAAGTTTGAAGACAACTAGATATGGCATAGGAGACTCTTCCATGTAAACTTTAACAATATTATGAAGGCCAGTAAGATCAAGGTAGTTAGAGGATTGTCGGTGCTAAGAAAACCAGAAAATCTTTTGTGCAGAGAGTGTCAACTGGGGAAAATGTCTTCCTCAACCTTCAAAGGTAAATCTTTCACTGCAGACAATTTACTTGATCCTGTGCATACTGATTTGTGTGGTCCTATGAAAACTAGGAGTGTGCAGGGAGATGGGTATTTTATAATTCTTACATATGATTGCTCAAGAATGATGTGGGTCACATTCCTAAAGGACAAGTCTGAAGCCTTTGGAAAGTTCAAAGATTTCAGAGCACTAGTAGAGAAGGAAAGTGGTAGAAGAATCAAATGTCTTGGAACTAATCAAGGAGGAGAATTCACTTCCGGTGAATTCAAAAAATATTGTGAAGAGAATGGCATCAAGTGGCAATTGTCTGCCCCCTGGACTCCACAACAAAATGGCTTGGCTAAGAGGAACAACCGGATTGTGGTTGAAGCGGCTAGAACTATGTTGATCCAAGGAAAGGTTGCTCACACCTTTTGGAGAGAAGCGGTGAGCACTGCAGTCTACACAATGAACCGGGTACTCATCAAGAAAGGAAAGGATAAGACTCCTTATGAGTACTGGACCGGTAAGACACCAGTGGTAAGCTACTTCAGAGTGTTTGGTAGTAAATGTTATATCAAGAGGAGTGAACATTAGAGCAAGTTTGATGCTAAATGTGATGAGGGAATATTCCTAGGGTATTCCACGAAGAGCAAAGATCTCAAATGTTACAACAATAAGACTCAGAGAATTGTTGAAAGCATCAATGTTAGGGTTGATGAAAACTCTGATAAACCTGAGGAAACTGGCAGAGAGCATGTAGGAGATGAACCGGTAGTAACCTTCTGGGAACCGGTTGCATATTAGCCCAGTACCAGTAATTGTGCTCCTACACTGGTGGATGCTAATGCTGATGAAGATGAGGATGAAGAATAAAAGCAAGAGGAATCTGCTAAGAATATACCTAGGTATGTAAAACTCAATCATGATCCAAAGCAGATCATAGGAGACAAAGATGCAGGAATTATTACAAGAAGAAAGCTCAGAGAAAACTCATGTATGATCTCTGAATTTGAGCCTAAATCATTTAAAGAGGCACATAAAGATGAAGACTGGATCAAGGCAATGGAAGAAGAACTTGACCAGATAGAGAAGAATGGTACAGGGTCTTTGGTACCCAGACCGAAGCATAAAAATGTCATTGGAACCAAATGGGTCTTCAGAAATAAACAGAATGAGGATGGCACAGTGGTAAGGAACAAAGCCAGACTAGTATGTAAAGGATATGCCCAAGAAGAAGGAGAAGACTATAGAGAAACCTTTGCTCCAGTAGAAAGATTGGAAGGAGTTCGTATGCTCCTTGCATATGCAGCTTTTAAAGGACTCAAGGTATACCAAATGGATGTAAAATCTGCATTTCTAAATGGAATACTTGAAGAGGAGGTGTATATAGAGCAACCAGATGGGTTTGCCCTATCAAAAGACAATGACATGGTGTGTAGGCTACATAAATCCTTGTATGGACTGAAGCAGGCACCTAGAGCATGGTATGAACACTTGCACTCCCATCTTGTGAAGATTCGATTTGAAAGAACATGTGAAGATAGCAATATCTACTTGAAATCAGAAGGGGATCAGATTCTGATCTGTGAAGTATTTGTTGATGACATAATCTTTGATGGAGATGACAAGATTTAGTCATGACTTTGCAGATGAGATGAAAAAGGAGTTTGAGATGTCACTCATAGGGGAGATTAAGTTCTTCATTGGACTGTAGATTCAACAAATGAAAGATGGAATCTTTATTACTCAGTCCAAGTATGTCAAAGAGGTGTTGAAGACCTTTGGCATGGAAGATAGCAAACTGGTTGGTACACCAATGGTGACCGGTTGTAAACTATTAAAAGACGATGACTCGCCATTGGTAAATGAGAAGGAATACCGATCAATGATTGGTAAGTTGCATTATGTAGTGCATAGCAGACCAATCATTGCACATGCAGTGGGTATTACCGCTCGGTTTCAACAAAGCCCAAGAGAATCTCACTTGGTAGCAGTCAAGCATATTCTTAGATATCTGAAGGGAACTATTGACTATGGATTATGGTATCCATACAATGATGATTTCAATCTAAAAGTGTTCATAGATGCTGGATGGGTTGGTAATGTGGATGACCAGAACAACACAACCGATGGTGAATTCTTTCTCTGTGGTAGACTGGTCTCATGGATGAGTAAAAAGCAGAGTTGTATCTCTCAGTCTACATCAGAAGCGGAGTATGTTGTAGCTTTTATGAACTGCACCCAGACTATTTGGATGAAGCATGTATTGAATGGCTTCAAAGTTCCTGTATCTGAACCGGTAAGTATATTTTGTGATAATACAAGTGCAATTAACATTTCCAAGAATCCAGTTTTACATGTTAGAACCAAGCACTTTGAACTCAAGTATCATTTCTTGAGGGAAAAGGTTCAAAACAAAGAGGTGGTATTGGAACATGTTTCCAGTAAGGAGCAGTTAGCAGACATATTCACCAAGCCTCTACCGAAGGCTACTTTTACTTATCTGAGAGGTAAATTAGGGGTGTTGCCCCTTCAAGAGGTAATCTAAAGGTTTGTGCTCCACATCAGTCAGATCTTACTTTGCTATATCTTTTCAGGATTGATGTGTTGAAGGATGCTACTCCTTAGGGGGAGCAGCATAGTGGAACAGGGAAGCTTGTGCCTCCACTTTGGCATTGTTGTCAAAGGGGGAGAAGATGTGAAGTGGAAAAGATATCTGCAGTATCAAGGAGAAGATGTGATGCAAAAAGAGAGATATATTTGTATATTGCCATCAATGCCAAAGGGGGAGATTGTTGGCATATGTGCAGAATATGTTGACATGATGATATTGTGTTGTCATTGATGTCAATATGCTGAAAGAATGAACCAATAATATGCTCAAGAGAGAACCGGTAATATGCTGAAAGAGAATCAGTAATATGCTGAAGAGTGAACCAATAACATGATGAAGAGTGAACAGGTTTATTGAAGTTAAGCAACTGGCAAAGTGAACCGGTATATGTGCTAAAGGTGAAGCAATTTAATATGGTATGACTACTTGTTGGTAGTCTCAGCTTCAGGGTTTCCGGTTGAAGTGTTTCGAGCCTGTGTGATTCAATCGATGGCATTGTGTGATGAGTTAGCATTGTAATGGAGATCAGATCGTGTTGCCACGTCAACCTCGTGCATGTGAAGGATCTTGTATGAAGGAGATTGATCCTATCTACCTTGGGAATGTGCAAAGTCTCTGCAATCGGTGGAGAACGTGTGATGGGTTATCGCTTCCAAGAAGTGGTGAAGAACGAATGATGGAGAATGTCTTGAGATCTGTTTAAGACCGTTGTATTCAAATACAAAGTGTTCAATGGTTAGGATTGAACCGACTGAATTGCTCAACCTAAATGTTTAGGGTTTAGGGTTTATGTTACCAACCTATCTATTTCCTATAAGGTTGATGTTGTGTTTCATGTTGAAGTTGTTGGCAAATGTTGTGTGTGTATCTAAGTGCAAAGATACGTGATTCTTGCCAGACCAGATAAGAGGGTTGATACCTGCAGAGTGTGTATGCAAAAGAAAGGAACTAAAGCGGGTCTGCATTGGCATTGAGTGCTATTACTAGATCATTGTAATACCTGTTGATCTCTAAACACTTCAACAGTTGGAAAATCCCTTAACAGGGTAGCTTTAACTAGCTTGCTGTAAATCCTTTAACAGAGTGACTCAAAGCCATTGAGTTCATAAAATCCTCTAACAAGGTAACCCTTAACTGGGTATTATAGCCATCCCTTAACCGGGTGATCCCTAACAGGATTGGTTCCTAACAGAACCTGTTGTAACAGTCTTTAACCGGACTAGACTTCTAACAGAGCGGACTTCTAAAGAGTTCAAAAATAGCTTGTGGGTATTCATCCCCACCATGGTTTTTCCCAGTTGGGTTTCCATGTAAAAAATATGTGTGTCATATGTGATGTCTTTTTCATGTGATGCTTTGATGTTTTATGTCAAGCGGTGAATCATGTTGATCTAGAAAGTTATTATATTTTTGATGATAGATTACCTGTTTATGCACACAGATAATGTGGAAATGAGGGTGTAGGTTGTGTGGTAAGATAAGTGTTTCCAGTTTATATCTTTCACAGTCTCATTGTGCTTAACTGGTAGTAATTTGGTTTATGACCGGTGTTAGTGATTGTCAGTCAAGTTCACTCTTTGTAGTCAAATCGGTTCAAGAAAAGTTTTTATACCTGTACTGATTCACCCCCCCCCCCTCTTAGTACCAGTTTGGTACTCACTGTTCATCATTGTGTTATCATTGATCTCGTGTTCAATGTTGGATATGTCTCAGTTTTTGCTTGATAAGAGTTGTCTAATTGTTTGTTCTACCTGTTTGATTAAGCTCAAAATGATCGAGAAGTTTGCCCCCAGCTAGGTGCAGGATTTTGCCCCAAGCCTAGAAACAAATTCTTTATGATATACCCAATGATCCAAACCATGGTGAGAGAGCAGTCGCGATGCCTGCGTATGTACAAAGCTTCATGATGGATATGAACAACACTGATGGAAAATGAATGCATGCAGAAAGATGCATGAACTAATAGATGGAAGAGCTAGCCGACAGATAGCGCCTGTTTGCTAGGTTTTCACCATCTATTTTTATTGCACTTTTTCTCATATTTGATTTTTTTGGATTTTCTGCTTTTTCACTTTTTTTTGGATTTTTTTTTGGTTGCTTTTTCACTGTTTTTGGATTTTTTCTATTTTTTTCAGACATAGAACTTCTTCAGATGCATGCTATTGATGGGTTCCTTGAGCTGATCTTCATCCTGTGTTGATAGCTGATATGCTCCTAATCCAAATACTGTTGTGATCACAAATGGAACTAACCAATTTGGTTCAAATTTGCCTTTCTTTTCTCGATCTGCCTGATTTCTTGGATTTTCCTTTAGTACTAGTTCTCCAACTTGAAAAATTAGTGGTTTGACCCTGTGATTATAGCTCTAACACATTCTTTGTTGATATACCTGATGCCCTGCAAAATGGACAAGGTTAGTCTAAGAGAAACAACACAAGACACACAAGAAAATCGTTAGTGTTATTTAATCAAAGACTAATCTAAACAGGCATGCCAAGAGAGACACTAAAAACATGAAAGCATATTTAACTAAAGAAGCAAATATGATGAGGCATCTCCAAATACCTCCTAACATGCTCTTAGCTCTTTCTCCCTTGTTGCTCTCCTCTCCAAGTTCCAAAATAGTGTAGCTCTCAGCAGCTTTTTGCACTATGGATGCTTATGGAGGATTGAGATTGTAGTATTGTGCTCTAAATGTGAAATGAAAAGCTAATACTATGCTATTGATGCTAAAATGAGTGATTTTATCCAAAATGACAAGATATTAGTTAATTATGCTAAAATACTCTCTTAAAATGCCTATAGCTTAAATGCATACAAGTTTTTAGGATCTGGATTATGAAGAAATGGGTTGTATTTATAGGAAAAATTGAGCAATGAATGGTTGTGATTGAGCAATCTCAACAAGGGTCAGGATTGAATGATTTCAAATCCATGTGAGGGCTTTCAACCCAATCTCAGGATGACAAGTGTCAATGTGAGATAGGTTGAGAGGGGAGGGAATAAACATTTAAATGCTTGATATGACTTTGGAAGTTAAAGTCAAGGTTGGTTGAATGAATAAACTCTTTATTCAAAGAATAAAGCTTTTATCCAATGGATAAATTCTTGTGCAAATGTGCAATGGATGAATATGGTCAAAACAATAAATGTTTGGGAAGACAAGTTTGAAATAACCATAAATGGTCATGTAAGAGCCATTAGTGGTCTTGGAAGACTTTGGGGGTTAATTTGTTGAACATACAAAGCATTAAATGCTTTTCAAAGACTTTGGAGTCTTTGAGAAGTGACTCCATTTTGCTTAGGAATGTGACAATAATTAGGGGATGGATTGGGCTAATTAGGAAGGGGTTAGAAGAATCTAGAAGGGGATTAGATTTTGAAATTAGATTTGGTGGGCGAGGGAAAATAGGATTTTATTACAATAAAAATTCATTTATTCCAATAAATGTGTGCAAGTTGCATTTGTAGGAAAATGCAAGTGGGGTGGGGATAATGATTTAAATAAATGCTTTATTTAATTTATTTAAAAAAGGAAAAGGGGATTTAATTAAATAAATAGATTTTATTTATTTAATTGATTTGTATTTGGTTTAATGAATTAATTAAAATAAATTGAATAATTTATTTAATTAATAGAAGAATGTTTGGAGATGAATTAATTAAATATTTATTTAATTAACTGGTGGCTAGTGGATTTTTAATCAAATAAATAGCGTTTATTTATTTAATTAAGCTGGACAGATTTGTGTGACTACAATACCTTTAGATGATCAAAGACATTTTGTCTTCGTTCATGGATCAGTTCTAACTCTTGCAGTCTAGATACTCATTGTTCTTCATCTGGGATGAGTCCTTTTAATGATACTCGTAGAGAGGGTATCTCTACTTCTATTGGAAATATGGCCTCTGATCCATATACAAGAGAGAAAGGTGTGGCACCTGTTAGTGTGTGGATATTGGTACAGTAGGCCCAAAGAGCAGGGTTTAGTTGAATATGCCAATCTTTTTCAGCATCATTTACTATCTTTTTGAGGATGTTCATAATAGTTTTGTTAGATGCTTCTGCCTGCCCATTTCCCAGTGGATAATAAGGTGTGGAGAATCTGTGTTGGATCTTGAATTTATCACATAGCTCTTGTACATCCTGGTTCTTGAATGGTCGCCCATTATCCGTGATAATGGTCATTAGTATTCCATAGCGACAGATGATGTAATTCAAGATAAATGCAGCAATTTGTTTTCTTGTGATATTTATGAGAGGTAATGCCTCAATCCATTTTGTGAAATATTTTGTAGCTACAAGGATGAATTTGTGACCATTAGATGAAGAAGGATTTATTTTTTCGACTAGATCAAGACCCCATTGATAGAAAGACAAAGATGTTTCCAAAGCATGAAGTTCTTGTACTGGTGCATGAATCAAATTCCCATGGATTTGACATTGTTTGCATGTTCTAGCTATCTGAAAAGAATCTCGTTCCATAGTCGGCCAATAATAGCCCAAGCGTATGAGTTTTTTCGAAAGGGTAAGACCACTTGAATGAGTGCCACAAATGTCGTTATGGACTTCATGTAAGGCCTTCTCAGATTCTTCTTGTTCAAGACATCTTAAAAGAGTACCGTCTAGACCTTGTTTAAACAGGGTATCCACGACGAGAGTAAAATGGGAGGATTGGCGAATAAAGTTTCTCTTTTGGTTCTTTGATAAGTCAGTAGGTAAGGTGTTATCTTTTAGGTATGTGTAAGTTTGGCCATAGTGGGAGGAATCATGTCCAATAAGTTGACAAATGGTTTGGGAATCAGGACAATTGTAGGTGGGGCAAAACAACTCTTCCACCAGGAATTCATAACGCTATTGATTTTCCTGTGTCTGAAGGAGAGAAGCAAGTGTAGCCATGGCATCTACTGCTTTGTTGTCATTTCTTGGAATATGTTCAAAAGTTATTTCTACAAAGTATTTCTTGATATCATCAACCATATTTTTATAAGGCATTAGCTTTTCGTCATCTGTTTGATAGTCATCATTGATTTGATTGATGACGAGCTGAGAGTCTCCAAAGACTTGAAGTTGTGTAATGTTCCATTCTATAGCCATTTTGATACATGTAACCAAAGCTTCATACTCTGTTGTGTTATTGGTGCATGGAAATCTTAATTTGCATGCTTTTGGGATTGTATGACCTTGTGGTGTGATGAATAGAATGCATGCTCCTGATCCATGTTGTGTATATGAACCATCAAAGTATAGTTTCCATGTTTTTGTTGTGAATGTTAGGATATCAACATCAGGAAACTCAATGTGTAAAGGATGATCATCTTGAAGGGGTACCTCTGCTAGTTGATCCACACTAACTTGTCCTTTGATAGCTTTTTTGTCAACATATTCAATATCAAACTTGCTTAGAATCATGATCCATTTCGCTAGTCGTCCTGTTAATGTTGCTTTGCTGAGTAAATATTTCAGAGGATCGATTTTAGCTATTAACTTGATGGAGTGAGATAGTAGATAGTGTCATAGTTTTTGAGAAATAAAAACTACTGCCAAGCATGCTTTTTCTGTTGGTGAATAGTTGATCTCATATCCTACTAGTGTTCAGCTGATGTAGTAGATAGCTCGTTCTTTTCCTTCATTGTCCTGTTGTGCAAGCAAAACTCCTAATGATGCTTTAGTGGTTGATACATAGAGTAACAATGGTTTTCCTGGAATTGGTGACATTAGGACGCATGGTTGTATGAGATATGCCTTGATCTTGTTGAATGCATCCTCACATTGATGGTCCCATTTGAAATTAACATTTTTGTGCAATAGATGAGTAAATGGTTGACATTTATCTGCTAGTTGAGCAACAAATCTTCTGATTGACTGGAGTCTTCCTTGGAGTGATCTTAGTTGACTGATATTCTTGGGAGATGTCATTTCCATGATTGATTTAACCTTAGCTGGATCCACTTCAATACCTCTAGCTGAAATAATGTATCCCAATAACTTTCCTGAAGTAACACCAAAGGCACATTTCTTAGGGTTTAGCCTTAGCTTGTATTGTTCTAACCTGTCAAAGATCTTTTCTAGTATCTCTATATGTTCTTCTCTGTTGTATGATTTAGCCAAGATGTCATCCACATAGTCTTCCATGAATGTATGCATCATGTCATGAAATATAGTTGTCATAGCTCTTTGATATGTAGCACTTGCGTTCTTTAATCCAAAAGGCATGACATTCCAGCAGAAAGTACCCCATGGACATGTGAAAGCTATATTTTCTTGATCTTCGGGTGCTATTTTGATCTGATTGTATCCAGAGAACCCATCCATTAAAGAAAACATGGAGTGTCCAGCAGTTAAATCCACAATGATGTCAATGTTAGGCGAAGGAAAGTCATACTTTGGACATGCATTATTAAGATCTCTGAATTTTGTGCATATTCTGATGCTTTTATCTGGTTTTGAAATAGGAATGATGTTGGATACCCATTGAGGATAAGCTATAGGCCTGATGAATCCTACATCCAATAATTTCTTTAGTTCTGCTTTGACTAGGAGAGCAATATGCGGATGCATTTTCCTTAACTTATGTTTGACTGGTTTGGCTCATGGACTAACATTTAAGTGATGCATAATAAGCTCTAGATCTAACCCTGGCATGTCTGCATATGACGAGGCAAAATTGATTTGTCGTCGTTTGAAGAATTCCACATATTGTTGCATTTCTTCTTCTGATAGAGAAGTTGTTGGATGAAAAATCTTTGGTTGTTGTGTTGTGCCAATGTTAATTGCCTCTGTTGGTTCGATCAAAATGGATGACCTTTCTTGATAGTGCTCAGGTAAAGTGTCAAATCTCCCATTTTCCGATGCCTCGAGGAGGTTTTCACCGTTAGATTCATCCTTTATTTTTACTATTTCTGGATCTAATGTTGCCAATAAATGGTTTTCAACATTAGACTTGATATTCTTTTCTTTATTTTCACTTTTGCGACTAGGAGATTTGGTACCCACTTGACTGGAAAATGCGTTGCTGAAATTCCTGGTGAGAGTTGTTACAGGTTCGATTGCATTAAGATATACAGATATGGCATGGTCATTTGGAAAGGTATCAATGGCAGTATGTCCTTCATTTTCCCAATCAATAAGCTCAGGGTGGAGTAGAGATAAGGGATGTTTCGAGAGTGTTTAGGGTCACGATACATGTATCAAAGTTTTCAATATGTATGTCGATGTCTAGAACGATACTCTCATCAGAATGACCTCGCATAAGAAACTCCTTATCGTCCTCGGTTAAGTCCAAGTCAGCCAAATGTGATTCTTATTCAAGTGAACTAGTTCCTGACGTTTGTCTTGCATACGTGTGAACTATATCGACTTCTACATCTCCTTCAAAGCAATTTTCTTCAGCTGATTCTTCAGAGTGATAGGAATCCCATTCCCATTCATTAGAATTTGTATCACTTGCAGCTTGCAATCTACAAATTTGATCATATAGCATTTCTTCTACTTTTCTAGCTATATCTTTTCTTCTTTCATATTCAGCTTCCTCGGGACTGAGATTGAGTTCTATCAATTTTGCTATGAGTTCTCCTGGATTTATATTAGCTTTTTTCTTGTTTTGATTGAGATTTAATGTTGCTTGAGAGATGCTTTTAGTTTGTTTCTCTTGTTGATTTGAAGCTTGCTTCTTTTCCCATTTCATGTTTGCTGGTGTTTGTTGCTTAGTTGATGTTTCTTCTTTTTCAATTGCCAGTTGTTCTTGTCTTTTTTCATATTCCTCTTGTTGTTGACTAAAAGATGTGTCTTCCGGTAGAGTGACTTGTCCATATCCTAAGCCTGTTTTGTTTGTAGTCTGCTGAGTGTAAGGTTGGATAGGTTCTGAGATACCTTCTTTTCTTTTTCCTATAGGACCTATTCCGATATATCCCATCCTTTTGAGAATGTTAAATCCTTTTCCATACTTTTTCTGTAGGTATGCGGACATTGTTGATCTTTTGTTGAAATTCTTCATCCTTGTATAGCCATTGTAGCATATCTTTGTCTTTTGTTTCCTCTGATAAGGTTCCAGCACTAACAAATGCTCCATCAAATATCGGAAGATGTTTTACAATTGGTTGTTGCTTAGAGTTTGATGGTTTTCCAAAGGATTTCAGAGAAAGTGGTAATTGTGATACTGAATATTCTTCGTTCCCTCTATTTCTTAGCTGCATTTGTTTTTCCATACTTTATAGAATTGAAGAAAATGCGTATTCTTTGGATTGTGTGCTCGAAGATGATACCTCCCTGTTATGTGGAACAATGACTTCTTGGGTCATTTTTAGATTGCTGCAGTATTGAAATGGATTTGAATCTGCAGATATTGTGATTTCCTGCCCATTGTAGGGAAATTTTACACACTAGTGATATGTTGATGGGACAACTTGAAAGTCATGTATCCAGGGTCTTCCCAAGAGTACATTATATGATAATTCCAAGTCTAGAACTTGGCATGTTGTGTCCTTCTACAAAGGTCCCACTCTAATGGGTAGTATCACAATTCCCTTGGAGGAACGTTCTTCTTCATCATAGGCTTTTATGGTGATCTTTTTTCGGACATCAACTGCATCTTCTGAATATCCTAAGGCACGAACAAGACTCAATGAAAAAATATTTAGGCCAACTCCACCGTCTATTAGAATACGTTTAACACACGTTTTGTGAATGAGGACTTCAATATGCAAAGGAGCGTTGTGAGGATGTTGTAAGGACATGTCGTCTTCTTCAGTGAATGATAAGCAGCGAGGAGTTGTGAGATGTCCCACCATGGTTTGGAATTGATCTATATCAAGATCTTTGGATACTGTTGTATCGACTAATGCTTGTTCAAGAATTTCATTGTGTGAAAGCTTTAACAATTCTAAGATGGATATTTGTGCGGATGTTTTCTGCAATTGATCCACTAGACTGTATTGTTTGATAGTGGATGATGTGTTTGTTGTAGGACCCAAAAAACAACTTTGGCTTTGCTTCTTGTGATAGCATGAGCACGAGCATGTTATTGATTTTGTTTTTCTTTAACTACAATCACGTTTACCACATTGTCATATGTATGAGCGTAGTTTACCTTCACTTTACCCTTACCATTGTTAGTTGTTGATGATTCACCTTTCTCATAGTTTGGAAGCGGAGTTTTAAAATTTGTACGAGATTCATTTGTTGTATGTCCATCCACTGTTATTACTCCATTATCAATCATATCTTGTATGATATGTTTCAACTTCTGACAACTATCTTTGTGATGTCCCTTGTTTCGATGGAAATCACAATAATGATTATCATTCCACCAAGGTGGTTTGATTTGAGGTTCGTAGTTCCTTTCTTCTGGTAAAGTGATCAATTTGTTTGCGAGAAGTGTCTTTAGTGTTGATCCAAGAGGTTCACCAATGTTTGTAAATTGTCTTTGAAAGAAAGTTTTGATAGTTGCTTTTTGGTGATGGTTGTTTTGTTGAGCCACTGCTGAGTGAGTGGATAAATTAAAAACCGGTTGTTTTGGTTTCACATTGTTGTTATCCACTATTCCATCATTGACGATATTTCAATTTCTATTCCAAAACTTTGGTTTATCATTGTGGTTGTTGTTATTGGCGTTGTTGTTATTAGGAGGATGGACTCATTCTTTGTATATTTTCAACTCACCTTTCTTTATCATGGCTTCCTCCATTCTGATTCCATTATTGACCATTTTTCCAAAACTTTGATTTCCTTGCATTTTTAAGTAATAACTCATTTGATCATTTAAGTTATCGATAAATATGTCCATTTTTTCGTATTCTGGCACTGTACGAGGATATCGCGAAGCTAACCGTCTCCATCGTTGTAAAAATGTCATGAAAGGTTCTCCACTCTTTTGTTTGGCATTACATAGGTCTAACATTGTTAGTTCATGTTGTATATTGTAAGAGTATTGCAAAACAAACTTATCTACCAATTATGAAAATAATCTGATTCCAGGTGGAAGTTTGGAGAACCATTCCATAGCTACTCCAGTTAAGCTTTTTGGAAATAATCTCATCAAGTAGGTATCCTCATGTGCAAACTCCATACTCATTGTGCAAAATTCTTGTATATGATCTTGAAGGTCAGTGCTTCCATCATATTTTTCATATCTGGGAGTTTCAAAACCTATAGGAAATGGTATCATGTTTAGATTTATGTCGAATGGATAAGGACAAATTTCTTGTAGTGAGTATCTTCTAGCATTTCCTCTCTATATATCTTGAATTTGTGTTTGCATTGTTTGTAGTTATTGTGTGAGAGTTGTGATAGGATTATCAACATGATTTGTTCTCGCATAACCACGATTTTGTATTCTAGGAGGATCTGGATCTCTTCTTGTTTCATCTCTACCACTTCTTGTATCCTCATTAGATTGAATGTTATTCAAAATACCTACTTCATCTCTTTTAGGTATGTAAGTCTCTTCATTGGTTCTGGTGTGATTAGGGATTGACATGTCATTCATTTTGAGACCAAAGATATCCTCATATTGTTCGTTATTAGGAGGAGGATCACTTTTCTTTTGTGTCAATTTGTTTACATCAAAATCTTGGGGAAGTGTAGCACCAGATTTGGCTAACATTATGAAATATTTTTCTTTTTCTTCCTCCAACAATTTCTGCATAAATTTGTCGAATTGAGGATCCTTTTTGATGTCTCTGATATTTTGTTCTGTTATTTCTCCTTCAACTTGTATTTCATCTTCATATTCCATGATTATATTTGTTTCCAATGTTTCGATTTCAGTCTCTGCGATTTTTCGTCTCTGAGCTCTAGTTAGAACGAGCATACACGTGTGTTAGATATTGTGCTAGAATTTGATTGTCCAAAAGTTGTTTTGGGTAAGTGATCAATTATCAAGGTAGATATGCTAGAATGATATGACACAAAAAGATGATCCAAGTGTTTAAAAGTTTGCAAGTTTTTTGATCTTCGATTTAGGAGTGCGATGATGTTGATTTGATAAAAATCAAGTCTAGTAGGAACGATATATCCTACAATGTGGGACAAGATTATCCTGACCAAATATTTCAGTTTCGTGATAAAGGATGATTGATCCTGATGAGAAACTATGTTTGAGTGATCAGTTTACCAAAGAGGGTGATGATGCACTTTGAGATGTTTAGATCTTGAACTTGCTGAGGGTGACGACTTGAAAACCTTAAGGTGTATATGTTCTAGAGTTTGATTTTGACGTATGATAACTTGACCAAGCAAACCAAAAAGACAATTTAAGCACCGAATGATAGATAACAGATGTTTATGAATATTGCAAATTGATCAAGCAGAATGACTGACCTGAAAAAAGTCATGCAAAGTGGCAGCTTTGGACTGATAAAAACAGAGACTCATACGACAATATTTCATGAAGCATACGACAAAAGATACAAGACCAGATGACAAATCAGAAATTTCCTTTGAAAAAGCAGAGATTCGTACGACAAGACTTCATGAACCATACGATAAAATAGATTCTTCGTACTACAAATCACTTGACTCATACGACAAAGAACATGACAATGAAAAATATGTTTGTTTTTGCCGAATCTGATTAGTGAATTTTGGTGTTTTGCTTATGTTTTCTAGTTTTAGATGTCTGATTTTTCAATTTAGGGATGAGTACACAACAAACACACGATATGATAAGTGAGTCCAATCAAGCTAAACCCTACGGAAGTTGCCTGAGAATGAAAACCTTTACTTGTTGACTTAGGTACACACCCAATAGCTAATCAGAATATGACCGCTGAGCATCACGCAATGGATTATCAACGCCATATTATCCAACTCCAAACGCTGATGGGGGCACGATATGGCAAGTGTCTTGGGAGAGTTACTATCTCTCTTGCACAAAGATTATCACCCTTTCAGAGGTGAATCGGGTAGCTTCTATTTTAACCGGAACTAGTAAGGGATTCGTTCGACGCGTCAGGGTATAAACTCAATTAAGAGGTCTCCCAGCCTTGAAAACCAAGGTTTGATATACCCGAAGGTATGGATGAGATCTATTCTCGAGCACTGTTGTTGACTTGATTTTCATCAAATCACGTTTATTTTATAGTGGGTTGGATTACTTGGCGCTAGCCGTTCCCACTTAGGTCGTTCCCCTCACACTGATCGTAATGACTTTAAGAGTTTTTATCTCCTTTGGAGGGAAGGCTTGCTAAAGATATGCACTAATAAAAGTAGAAGATGAGTCTAACTTTCTGATCACCTAAGAAAGGTGAGAGCATACTCGCTTATCATTAAAATCACATAAGACATGATAGTTCATTTCCTTTAGCAAAATTGAAGTGTGCCTAGAAAACTTTAAGGAATACACAAAGTTTAGTCGAATTTTCTTAAGCAATTTGCAAAATAAATCCATTAGTATTCATTGATTGTTTTTTTGAATTTAGTCTTTCACAAGCATATATTTGACAACGTCCTGCAAAACTTGTTAGGCTGCCAAAAATCTCATAAACAGAACAAAGTTAGCATTAGTAAATGATCAAATTCCACATGAAAACCCTAAAAATTGTAGTCTGTTTGAAGACACAAATGCAGAGATTCATACGACAGAGATTATCAACCGAAACGACAAAGATTTAAATCTTAGACAAAAGCCAAAATAGACTCGTACGATATAAAATTTACTAGCCAGAAACTCGTACGACATGAATTTGGATCTAGTACGACAAGGTAAATGAGCTCGTATGACATAGGATTGAGCTAATACGAGTCAGGAATTTACCAGCCAGAAATTCGTACGACATGAATTTAGCTCTCGTATGACAAGGCAAATGAGCTCGTATGACACATGATTAGGTTTCGTCCCAGCCGAAAAGGAAGTTTGTATGAGTTGGAAAATCAACTCGTACGACATTCAGAATCAGATCCGACAGAGATGAAGTTTTGTTAAAGCTTGAGAGGCCAAAAATGATGATTTCGGCCCCACGGTGGGCGCCAAAATGTCGTGTCTGTGAAGTGTGTACCTGTTATACCTACAGCTGCAACACAAAACACTCAATAAATCATTACAAACAATGGTTAGAAAATTAATCAACGAAAGATAAAACCATAGCTAATTGATCTATTGCCTCCTAGTAAATGCGAGTATGAATTTTGCTCTCAGATCTAGTTATGCAAAATTCAGTGACTTGACTACACTTAAATGGAGGATTTAAATGATGAAGATGCTTAAGCTAGCAATGATAACATGATTAAGCTACACGATTTCATGATTATTCTAGAAAATAAGCTAGAATGAAGATGCAATTAAGCTAAAATTGAAAATGATAACAATGCTAAAATGATAAACTAAGATTGCACATGCCTATAGTAACAATGCTTAAATGCAAATGAATGGGATGATTATTGCTCCAAAATGGGGTCTATTTATAGGATTTCCAAGGCTAGGGGTGAGGTGGCAGGAATCAATGATCAAGATTAAGTCTGAAGATATCAATGGTTAAATTGGAGGTGGTTGAAGAAGAAGTTGGATTAAAGGGGACAATGTCATCTCCATGGTGACAAGTGTCAAGAAGCTTCTAGAAGAGGTTGGATGAAAGGTAACACTTAGTGACAAGTGTCAAAAAACTTTGCTCATGAGAGGGCAAAGTGTTCAAGGAAAGGGGACATGGTGGTTAGGATGTGCCAGCTAGGATGGTTAACTAAACCCGAGGTTAGATGGAAGGAGTTAGGTTTAGAAGGGGTTAGGTTAGGTGGTTAGAAGTTAGGAGAATTTGAATTTTAAAATTCAAATAATAGAAAAAGGCTAATTAATCTCAACAACTCATTATTGATTTGTTTTAATTAATTAGGAGATTTAGAAGAAATGAATTTGATGGGGGGAATTAATTAATTGAAAGAGATTATTTGAAAATGAGCTTATTAAATAAATCTTTAGATTTATTAATAAGTAGATGAATAAGAAAATTTAATCAAATTGCTAATGAATTCAATTAAATTAAAGAGGAAGATTAATTAAATAATTGCTTAATTAATTAATTATCTTCATACCCATATATATATATATAAAATTATCACGGAATGTTTCCAAACGCCATAAACCTCACCGCGAATAGGCGCTAAAAATTTAAGCATCGAAAATTGATATAGAATCTCTCATAGTAGTTTTTGGAAGACCTCCTTAAACCTCATAAAAGACGCTTGTATTTTTCACAAGTGCCATGAATTGGGAAGGACAAGCGACATATACGATTATTTGACCATTTTCCCGCCACAGGGAGCTGTAGACGGGGAAACACAGCTCGCAGAAGTTTGCTTCAGAATCCTGTATCTGCCTTTGTAAGTACTTCTCCCCGTCTCTCCTCAACGCACTCATTTATTAATAACATTTACTGTCGTAATATACAGATGTTTAATTTCTCAAATTCATTATGATTTTGGGCAACATAGGCATTTTAAATCCACCGAGCTCAAAAAACCGTCATATGATGGAATGCAATTGGAGCTAATATTATTGTAAATATTGTGAAATTGGAGGATAGAATTCTCTTTGCTCAAATTCTTTCTTTTTACTTCTCTCTTTCATCCTTTCTCTATTCATTTTACTTGGCATTTTGTAACACTATCAAACCCAAGCCCACCCATTATTTTTAATAGATGAAAACATGAAATATGCAGGATCAATGCATTTTTTTGCTAATAGATATAACAGAATTTGAAAGCTAGTTTGGAAGGCCTCTTTTTGAATCTGTTTGACAACATGATGCTAAGTTCGTCATGTATTTAGGATTTATGCCCCCAATTGGATCATTCTCAATACGCATTGCCGAGCCATAAGATATATTTACTACGACTAATAAGTTTTCCAGCAACAATGGAAACTCAAACTCGAGCAACCTTTTCTTCTTTCAGCTGTTTCTCACTTCTTCAGTGACACTTTATATTCCGCCAGTCCCATATCCTGTGATCACGAATTGTTATTTCTAAGGGTCTGTGAGCATGTTAGTGCTGTTTATATCCGGCTCCCGTAACACTTCCCATTGCACACCATGCAATTGTTTCCGTAGTTATTCTGCTGCTTAATTCGTTTCGACTTTCAACCTGTTTCATCTAGTTTTTTGAGATTGATAGTTTTTAAAGTTAGCTGTGGAATTTTCTTAGGCTAACTAAACTCATAGATCTAGGTAGCCTCCTCTTATCATCATAACTTTTTTCAAACATGGATCCCAAGATGATATGGTTAGCCGCGACGAAGAAGGCAATAACGATGCTAAAAGGCGGTCTACGTTGGATCATAGCATACTTAATTCAAATGGTGCCACAAAATGGAATCTAGGATTGACTACTCTAGGAGGGCTATTCAGGGTGCTAAAGGCTATCATTACGTCAATTTTAGATATACGGGCATTCCTTTTACAACAGCAGGGTGGTTTCTTGAAGTTGACTCAAAGGTTGTGATTGTTGTTTAGTTTTCGAAAAAGAACTGTAGATGATTTTGTTACCTGGAGGTTTGATCAAGTTCTGAAAGAGTCCCTATCCTTGACATATTGTTCTATAAAATCTCTTATCATTGTATGCGTGAGACTGCTAATGAAGTGGTTGGTAGGAATGCTATTTTGGTAGTAACACACGGTAATATATAGGCAGTTAATGGAGAGTTTAATGACCTGCCAAATTGGGCTGATCGTTGGACCTGATTTCACTCCCTTCTTGAGCAAGTAGGAGTGGCTTATTAGAGTAGGGGCAAGTAATCTATAGTGGGACTTAAATGCAAGCATAGGTTTTCCCTTCTTAGCTATAACGGTACTTAAATCCATAAGGCCTTTTCTTTTTCATCTTTACAACTCCTGATAAGGTTCTTCGATTCATCATATCGATTCTGCATCCTTGATCTACATTGAGATCTTCTTTTAAGATCAATGAACCCCTCAGGGTCATAAGCTCTCCAAGCACCAGGCTTCGTAGATAGATCATCAATGAACTTGAAGGCCCCACTGAATGTGCCTTTGCCGTGGAATTTGAAATCCTCAATCTCAATTGCAGAGGGAGAAATATCTGTCTTTATCCTTCATGGAACTAGTCTCCCCAATTGTGATTCCATGAACTCAGAGCTTTCATCTGCAGTGGTCTAATGTATTTATTACCTTAGTGGTCATCATGGGCATTTCCAAACCCACCAACTTCTCCAACAGAGGTGTTACAAAATAGTTCTCAAATATCCTTTATGAAGAAAATGACATGGTGCCTGTCCATAAGTACTGTTCATAACTGCACCGACTTGAACTCTTCATTGGGATTCCCAGGAAATATTAGCTTGACTCCCAATAACTCAGACCACTCATCCACTAAACAATGTAGAAAGATTTAGCAAAGGAGTACCTCCTGAACTTTTTGGGAGGACTCATTTTCTTGAACTCAAAATACTCATTATGAATCTCTTTGGAGATGTATCTCCAAAATCATGTAAATTGTTCCTCTCAGGATTTTGGTTACCACATAGATAGGCCAACAATGACTCAAATATTTCCTTCTCAACATCTTTTTCTTGTCAACCAACAAAAGGATTGGTGAGCATCCTGGAAGTATGCACAGAATTTATCAGCATCTGGTGGGCCAACCTTGGTAGCAGGAATAACTTGGTCATGAAGTCTTTCATTTCAAAGGGGAATCCTATGAAATAATAATTTGAGTCCCTTGAAGACATTCTTGATGCCTTTATACTCTTGAGGCCAATTTTTTCAAATGTAACACTACATCAACTTCTGGCCTTAATCCATATAATTTCTTGATGGTACTCCTGTCCAGTTGAAAATTGCATGCCAATTTCCTCCCTTCATCTACAATTTCAGGTGCAGAGAAATAGTTAGGGCCCAACCACTTTTCCTTGTTCCAGGGTCCATGATTTGCATATCTGGATACATGCCCCTCTTATGTCATGATATAAGGAAGAGACCTTTCCCAGAGGTTATAACCTAAGTCACAGGATACGGCGATTTTCATGGATGAGGTTTGAATTTAGTCGAATTTCAAACTTCTATAAAAAAAATCGAATTTAATCGAATTTCCTCTATAAAGCACTGCTATCCGCCTCTAAACACAACTCAGCTGGTCGTGGGTATTCTTTGTATATGCTTTGTATCTTTTGGGTCATGGGTGTCTGCAAATGCTGGGTCGCCCTCAGATTTTCTCCAACAAGGGTCACTATTCTGATAATTTATTAGAAGTATATATATATTTAAAAATAAACAAAATTATAGAAGGCGAATTTTATCCGAATTTTTTTTCGAATTTTTCCCTTGTCGAATTTCATCCAAATTTCATGGCTGTTGAATTCGAATTCGAATTCGAACCTTGTGACTTAGGTTATAACCATAGCATCTTTGATATTCCCCTGAATATTCTCAAAAAACTTTGCAGACGTCTCTACCTTGCCATGACTTTCTTATACTTTTTGGATGCCCAAGGGATGAAAGAAGCTATGTCCTAATTTGAGGCTTTTCTTGGTGGAGCTATTGGTATTTTGTGATGGAATAAAGTTCTTCTAGGGTCTACAAAAAATGACTTGAACAACACTTGACTGATTCAGCAATTGCATAGACAAAACAAGGCTGAATGCAAAATTTCTGGGCACAGGTGCAATACACCCCACCCTTTTTTCTCTTGGATACGATTTTGTTTTTGAGGGCAATTACAATTTAGCAACGGGATATTACAGAATGAAAGGGAAAATATATGCACACCAGTAAGTAGTAAAGTGACTTTGGCCATAAAAGTTTCTTAATCTGTGTAATTGTGTTCACCTCTAATAATTCACATGGGGAAAGAATAAACTTAGATTTTGCTTTTAACAAACTGTGCTAGGTTTTCATAAAAACCTTTGCATACGGCATTCCCTTATTAATGTCCAGTTGCTTGTTCTTTCCTTTGAAAATCCAAATATTAGTCATATCACTTAACACATTTGAAAATGGTTCATAATTAATGGTTGAGATCTCTTATCTGAAAAGAATGATGACTTTGGGGTATCTATAGACCATAAAGCGGTAGCTAGTAAGATCAATAGAATCATGAAAGCTCACTGATGAGTGCCGCATGGTGCAATCTATTGCATTCCACCAAAAAATCAATGACTTCAGCATATTGGAAGATCAGCACAAGGGCTTCCCACCAACCAATCTGTCAAGTTGCCTTTAATTCTTTGACCAACAAGGGCCTGCCACATATTATCAATGTTACTTCAGGTGGTACTGATTTCATTATGATCCAATCAGAACAAAACACGACTTTGTAGCAAGTGTTAGAATATACCATGCTGTACAGACTTGCATGGATGACATGGACAACTTTGGAAGATCAGAAGATGGGAGTTGACTGCTCAAGGCAGTCCATTGAAGTATAGAAGCCGGTTAATGGTTAACAAAAGCTGAAGAGTACATAACATTTAAATACCAAGGACCTCTTTGACCAGTAAACTATTCTACATGAACAAAAGGACTTAACATGCGGTAATATTGATCACAACCTTTCAGAACTATATATTGAAGGACCACCATGGACATAAATGCCGACACAAAGACCACAAGAATGAAGAGGAAATCATGGCAAAAATAGAATTACAGGCCTAGAGTAAAATACTTAATAACAAACCATCACTAACCAAACTGGAAGTTTTCTTAGATTGGTACTCAACACCATGGTTAGGCCAGGGTCATTTCCTAATGAGATTTAGCCATTTTATGCTTTGGTACTGTAGACCGCCTTCTAGAACCTGCTCTTGATCCCTATATCCAGATTTTATGACATATTTCACCATTCTTGGAGACCTCCCTCATACAGATTAGGCTGAGCTTCTGAAGATTAACTCATGGTGCCTCCTTTCAAGATGTCTTTGAGCTGCAAGTGCAAAGGGGTTTTCTGGGATCACAATGGCAAGTGGATTTTTTAATATATTTTATACCTCCTACCTTTCTGTTATTCGACCTACTAGACCACTCTTAAGTTTATTGGACTCAATATTTTATCACAACCAACGAAAAATGGCAAGCAAGTAGGTTTCTAAAACTGTTTATTTTCTTTGAAACATAGTTAACATGGAGCTCATTTTAGATTTCACCTTTCCTTGACTCTTTTGAGCTTCAGAAATCTGCCACTTGTTAATGTTTTTTAGCAGCAGGAGACATCATTATACCTGCCATGGTTGTGCAAACTCCTTGTTGATGATTACCTTGTTCTCAAGCTTTCTCAGTTCGGCTATGTTGAGTCATTCCTTCATTCTCTTGCTTCTTTCATGAGCCTTGTTCTATTTTTCTATGGTTTCTCACATTTTATTGTCTTTGATGCTTCAAAGATGATTGAAGGTGAAATGATTCTCTATGATAACCATCACCGTCCATATTGAATTGCTAGCGTTGTCATGTTTCAAGCTCATATGAGAGTTTTGGCTTGCTGGCAACGATCTAGTCGGGAGTGTCTTCTTTCATTATCGGAATTCATTTTATCCGGCAAGAGGTTCGATTAAGACAATGAACATGTGGATCTTTATGCTAATGGAACATGGAACGGCGTGGGTTGTAACTACCGTTAAGCATTTAGCATGCATCAAGCATTGGCTTTTTAGTTACCTTCGATATAGACATTATGGGCAATGTCTAGTCTTTGCACAAGAGAGTTAGCGTGTGGTGATTATTCAAGAGAAGTTTGGATGAGACAATATTGCATCTGTAACTGTGATCATCGGGTCTGTGAGTTTTTATAGTATCTGCTTCAGCAATCTCTGTATCTGCTTCTGTCACTTTGTATATGATTGGTGTATGATCATTTCTTGATTTGTTAATCATTATTTCTAGTATCTGTGAGATATATAATGTGTTGCATGTATTGTAGAAGTTAGCAGGCTTTGCTTGAACAGTTAAAAGACTTCTACTGTTGATTGTTAAGTGTTAACAATCCTGATTAGATTATCTCCTGATTAAGCTTGAGAACATTGTATTCAGATTTGTGCATTCAATAAAGGATCGTTTTTGGTGTGGCTGGGTTTTTCACCCTCAAGTGGAGGGTTTTCCCAAGATAAATAACTGTGCAATTTGTTCTTGTGTGATTTTGAGTTTCAGAATTTTGGTTCTAGATTTTAACATGGTATCAGAGCGGGTTTAAAGAAACAAATCCAGAACCAGATTGCTTAGCTTTGAAATATTCTTTGCTTGTCTCCTAGCTTGTTTATTTCAGCTTTCAACAATGGTGATTGGACTCATAGTTGAAGACAGGTCGGATGGTGCATCCAATTTTACCTCATAGAAATTTAGAGTCCTAATTGCGCTTGAAGAGAATGATCTTTTCAACTACATAAAGTTTGATATAGCTGAACCTTCTGATGACACTGAGAAAGCCCAATGGAGAAAGAACATTATCATGGTGAGAAAGATTCTGATTGATTCTGTTAAGGATCATCTGGTACCTGTTATATCCAAGTTGAATTTAGCCAAAGAGATGTTTGAGTGTCTTCAAAGATTGTATGAATTCAACAACACTAGTAGAGCTCTAGCCTTTAGACGTCAACTCCTTCATATTAAAATGGCTAGAGGTGAATCTGTTGTTTCTTTCTTTATGAAGATTATAGAATTGAAGGATCAACTCGATGCTATTGGAGATTCTATTGAGGACAAAGACCTAGTTATGTTGGCCATGAATGATGAAAGATCCCTGATGGATCTTTTAAGCTGACAGTCTGTAATTTTTAATTATTTGTTTTAAAATAAGTTCTTCCTGTTTATTAAATGATCTTTCAGAGAGAGACAAAAGTTGTAGAAAGGTTGTGTCTTTTGTTTTTGTTTGTATTTTTCCAGATATAGGTAAACAATGAATAACAACAGCAGCAAATATGAAATAGGCTGGAAAATAATGTGCAATAATATAATATTCAGCCAATCCAGAATAGCTACAAATCGTACCAGGCAAAATACATAAATGATATGCCAGCAAAGTATCTACCAACCAAAATAATGTTGCCGGCTGCAAGAAAGACCATCCACGCACAATGAAAAGAGATGGCTGATGAATACCAATCAGCAACCCACGTGCCAGCTGGAAGGAGGCTGTACGGCTGCTGTAGTCACATCCAGGCAGCCAAGGAACTCCCATGTGCCAAGCAATATACCCAACGTCCAAAGCCAAAGCTCTTCCAATGCTGAACTTGCACTCCAATCAAAGTCTGAAACCAAATGAAGCTGCTGAAATATCCAAGCCCTGGGGTTTGCGTCCCAGTTCTCCAGAAATCGCTCCTCAGAGCAAATTCACAAATTCCTAGTTTGAAGATGTAAAAAGATAATAAAATAATGAGCCAACATCTCCTTTTGTCTCCCTCTCAAAGCTACTCGAACCCTAAAGGGAGAATATGCTTTTACCTTTATTAAATAATGGCAAATTCTTAATTAAAAAGGCCTTTATGTATAGGAAAAACACCCCTTTCGTCAAATAACAAAACTCAAGGTGCCAGAAGGTCTCCGGATGATGAAAATTAGTTATAATAATTCAAGACCTTTCCAACGAGCTATAACACATATGCCTGCCTGACCAGAAGAAGCCAAAATCCCCTTATTACTCCAATTAGCTATATAAATAGCTTTATTTAATTAATAAGATGCTAAGTTAGGAAGTATTAAAAATATATCCCAAATAGCCGTATAATGCTCATCTGACTCCACAAGTCTGAAACGGAACCTGCCACCTGTCTGTGACTGTTGTCAGAAATCATGGATCCTCGAGCAATCTTGTCCCTAAAATCTAGGGATGCTCCTAGAAGCTAGGAAACATACCCAAATCTCCTGAAACGGAACCCAAGGAATAGTCTCATGGTAACCCAACCCTGGGTACCGTCAAATCCTCCTAAATAGTAGAAATAGCCTCCACAAAAGAAGGAAATGCCTCCTAAAATTAAGGAACTGCTCCAAACTGGTCCACTACTGCCAGAATACCAAATCCCAAACACTGAATATCCTCACTGAGTCTCTATCCACCACTGTCAGCCTACAAGACCCCAAAATAAGCTGACTCACATGTCTCTGCTAGATAGAGCTAAAGAGGGGACATGACAAATGACCTTGCTCACTCTTGGGAATCCTTCATTCAAGGAATTAGTGGAAGAGATGAACTACCCAAGTTTGATCGGTTGAAAGCTGATTATATTAAGGAGGAATGCATATTGGAGGCAAGAGGAAATGGACGAAAATTTCACCATGAAGAAGATCATGTCGTTGCTTCCCATACTTCTAAAAGGAAAGGAAATTTCAAGAGGTACAGATGATTTAGCCCCTGAACCTAAGAAAAAAAAGGATCTCTCAAGGATTCAGTGTTTCAGATGTGACAAGTTTGGTCACTTTGCTAGAGACTGTTCAACAAGACCCAAGCATCAAGTTGCTACTACAAATGTTGAAAATTCTTCTCCTCATAGAGAATCAAGTGAAAATTCAAAGGGTTTTGTTGACATGTATTTTATACACCATCATACACAGAATAAAATACCAATAGGCATCTTATCCTCTCTTGAGAAAATAGTCTCTAACTGCTGAAGATTCGCGTAAAGGATCAGTTAGGAAGACTCCAAGGTTCTGTTAGTAGGGTCTCTACGTGTGGACAAGCTTCCAGCGGTATGATGTGATTTGCTGTTTCCTTCAAGGGGTCTTACGTATTCCGAAAGCTAAAGATTTTACTAAACTAAAGAAACTTTTCAAAAATAACAAAAGAGTAGGGTTTGAAAGAGGTCTAATCTAGCCTAACCCTAAGAATGACTTCGTATGGACAAGACTTGGCAAGATTCAACCAACTTCAATTTCGCCATAAGATAACAACTCTATTGAAATTGATGCGATCTTCTAAGGTAACAAAATGATATTCAATGCATCAAAGATCAAAGACACTACCACGAAGGTACATATCTAAGATACAATAATGATTGAAGATTAAGGGACTCAAAGTATTCTCCAGTCGACCACGCAAGGCGTTCCTACAATCAGCAAGAAGCTAGTGGTTTGGATTACGAATCCTACCAAAGATCAAGTCTCACACTATGTCCTTCAAATTAACACATTACTTTGATTGAGCATGATTCAAGTAGATTAAACAACCATGAAGATAATCAAGAAAGTTGCAACAAAACACCATAACTTCAATATTTTATTGATTTCCAAGTCATCATGTACAACAATTGCTTGAATTCCTCTCTTCAAAACTCAATCTTGCTACAAAATAAAATTGCTTCTAGCTCTAATCTCTCTAATACAACAAACTCTCTGATATCTAACTATTGACTATTACCAAATGAAATGAAAAATGGGGGTATAAATAGCATCCCCAATTACAATGAAAGGTCCAGATCGAAAGTAGATCAACGGTCAAGATCATGACACCTAAACCCTAATTAGGGTTTGTTACAAAATGGCCTCCTTTTACTGAACAATATTAAATACATAGCCAAATATTAAATTTGGCACAAAAATCTAGGAGACATAAACCAATGACAAATAAGATGCCATGTCATCTATAACAACCTTTCATCTAGAACCTTATTCCCTTTCCAATGTTCTTTTTTGGCATATGCAATGAATCTTGACACGATTCCTTCGATTTCTGCAATTGGAATCTCGGGAAGATTCTTCATACTCTCTTCTAAGTGAATGACCTGATCGAATGCAGCTAGAAGAGCTGCGTCCCAAGTAGATTCAAGTTCCTTTGTTCTTTCAATCAGGAGCATGGTGGCAAACATTTGATCATATTGCTCATCTGTAACATTTGCGTCCTTGCAAAAGATGACCTTGATTCTATCCTCTAATTCCTGCATATCCACATTTGTCTCGACCTCGATCCTTCTGCCAAGAATGGTACGAAGTACCTCAAATACTCTGTCCTGGATCGGATTGATCACCTCCTCAACTTGGCCACATCTAACACTGATGTCCTCGAAGAAAACACTCTTCATATGGAGCAAGGTTGACCACTGAAACAAACTGTGAGATTCTCCATCCAAGATCTTCTCTTGCGCTAAAACTTTCCTTGATGTGTGTCTAATTACCTTCAAGACAGGAATGATGACATCTTTGGTATGGGCAAATGCAGCTACTATTATCATCAAATTGTGGATTATCTCAAGAACTTGGATAGCTTGATGAATAATCTTCATCATCCTTGTTACAAATTCTATGGCCACTGTATTAGATCTATCCATCCAATTACTTGTACGTTGGACCATGTTCCTAAATCTTTCTGCCTCATTGATTGATTGAAGTGGAAGTGCTTGCACTGGTGATCTAGCTGGATCCTGACGTCCCAAAGGTTCATTGATGTGACTGAAATAAGTCCTCCATGCACCTCTCTCTCTCTCAAGCTTTCTGTTCTTCTCCATTTCTTCTCTAAGCTTGTCTTTCAATGCCTCAAATGAATCGGTGGCATCATCTAAAGTCTGCTCTGCTGTAGATGGTCCTAGCTCAAATGTCTGTATATCATATTCCTCTGCTAAGATCTCACCTTCATATTTGTCTACTGCCGGTGTAGCTATCTGCAATTTCCTGGATCCAGTCTCATCTCGAATCATCTTGGACATCTT